>NW_027397064.1:48070024-48136906 GCF_003265705.2 Callorhinus ursinus
GAAAGAAAGAAAGAAAGAAAGAAAGAAAGAAAGAAAGAAAGAAAGAAGGAAGGAAGGAAGGAAGGAAGGAAGGAAGGAAGGAAGGAAGGAAGGAAGGAAAGAAAGAAAGAAAGAAAGAAAGAAAGAAAGAAAGAAAGAAAGAAAGAAAGAAAGAAAGAAAGAAAGAAAGAAAGAAAGAAAAAAGAAAAACCAACAGTGACTTCTGTTGTTCTCATGCTTGTGGCTTAAAAAAAATGACTGGGTTCTTTTATTAGCAAATATGTTCTTTTAAATTTAATCATTTCAATTATTTAGCAAGAAAACACTTGAACAATACCAATGGAATTATAGTGCTAAGCTCCACCTTTTCCAAGAAAGTTCATTCAAGGTCAAGTTTATTCTGGATGGAGTGTTTAGTTATCTCCTTTCTAGACTCCTGCCTTCACTTTCTGCAAAAGGCCATTCCCTTGTTCATTCTCAGTCTATCCCTCCCCTGAGCCAACTGCTCTTCCTGTTAGTCTTCAGAATTCCATGAAACCTATTATCTATCTACCTGGACCTCTGTTTAGTGCCTCCTACTAGACTTTCTTGACACTGTGTTCTGACCACTTACCTGTTACCTGCTTAACAACGGTAAAAACTCATACTTACCAAGCTTAACTATAGCCCTGTCACTGTACTTAAAACTTTACTTTAGTTATCTCTAATCCTCACTACAGCCCACGAAGGCAGGTAATAGCATCACAGTTTCACTGGTGAAGAAAATGAAGCTGGGAGGACTGAGCAGTTTGTCTTAGGAGAGGATATACGGGGAAAGCACGTGGCCTTGGAGTTAAACAAATCTGAGGAGTCCTATCATTAGCTAGGTATACGATCCTAAGCAATTTTACCTGAACTCTCTAAGACTCAGTTTCTCAATAATAAAATATAATGGGGAATTTGGGGGAAAGGGAATATGTACCCTATGGAGATGAACCTTCTATGGCCATGCCACATAATGACTTTTCTTTCCTGATTAAGAGAAAAGAAAATATTAGCAAACTTCTATTCCCAGGATGGATTGCCTAAGACCACTGCATTCTTTCTTTTTTAAAAAAATAAAGATTGATTGATTGATTGATTGATTGATTTGCAAGAGAGAGCATGCAGGCACGTGCGCACACACTCGAGCGGGGAGGAGGGGCAGAGGCAAAGAGAGAGAATCTAGAGCAGACTCCCACTGAGTGTGGAGCCCAACTTGGGACTCAATCCCAGGATCATGAGATCATGACCTGAACCGAAACCAAGAGTCAGATGCTTAAATGACTGAGCCACCCAGGTGCCCCAGCACTGCATTCTTTCATGTAAGATTCCTACATGTTTCCCTCAGGGAGAATGAATATGTATATCCCACAACCTGTTTTAGTCATACTTCATCCTATAACATATCAGTTGCCCCAATCTATTTAATCAAATGCTTCTTTTTTTTTAAGGTATTACATTTTACCCTTGTTTGAGCTGAGCAAAAGAGCAGTAGGATTAAAACCTAGAGAGTCTCAAAATTTCTTCCTCAGCCACGCCCTCTGCCTATGGATGCTGGAAAAGTTATAAGTTGCTGGAGAAGGATGATCTAAAAATTTTCCACAGTAGTCCAGCAGTAAATTTTTGCATTGCCCTCTGATTGTCCACTGCAAACACTAGCATTTAACACAAGCTTTACACAAGATCCTCAGACACTTGAAATCGTTCACTTTCTAGCAGGGAGCTGAAAGCTTTGAGAACTACATTAAAAATAGGGAATAAAACATCACATGAAAACTTCTGACTATTTTCTATCTGTTACTGTCCTCATATTTACTTCCCTTTGCAATTAAAAGAACCAGAGTCTGGCCGAGAGAAGGGGGACACCTATAACTTCTGAGATCCTAAAACAAAGGGCAAACAAAAATAATAAAAACCTGCTCTTGAGATATATATATATATGTAGGATATATATATATATATATTCAAAAATAAGATAAGTAAGGTTTTTTTTAAAGATTTTTTTTAATTTATTTATTCGAGAGAGAGACAGAGAGAGAGCATGAGTGGGAGAAGCAGACTCCCCACTGAGTAGGGATCCAGACGTGAGGCTCAATCCCAGGACCTTGGGATCATGATCTGAGCCAAAGGCGGACACTTAACCAACTGAGCCACTCAGGCACCCCAAGAAATAAGTAAGCTTTCATAAAAGTAGACCCAAAGGTCCACATGAAGTTTTTATTTATCCAGAGGCAGTGGAGTATATTGTCTCTGGCCCAGAAACTGACAATACCATTTTGGGTTCAGGCTGAACTACTATCAGTGAGCTAGTCTCACCTCTCCATTCTTTTCTTTCACATGGGCGTTCACCCTCCCCAGGGTTCTTGGCATCAAGACCAACTAGATATGAGCACTCTTAGATTTGTACAGAGCTATCTTTGTATCAGAATATATACATATATGACACATAATAAAATATGTAAAACTTTACAAATATGTATAAGTACGTATACATGTGTGTATTTATATAAACAGCTGTGTTATATAGACTTTGAGCTTTGTAAAATATGGAATCGTAAGACAGACATGACTGCCGTTGGAAATATTGATAGAATATAAATTTGTACCTAATGCAAATTGCAAATCATTTACCATATAAATGAACTTGCTCTGGTTTGCTTCTTTCTCCTTTTCCCACTTCTAAGCTTTGCGCAGTGGCAGCGTCATAGCCAATGAGGTTCATCCAAGGCACGATTATTGCTAACTGAAAATTTTTCCTTTTCCCACTTCTCTCTGTCTTCTTTTCTCTAAAAGTATAAAACTTGACGTAATTTCTGGTGTTTGAAAAGTAATATACTCTGAGCTTCTCACCACTGCAGTGATTTGTAAGGAGCTTGTATTACTGAAAGTGTTTCTAACAATTTCTACCCCTATAAAGAACATATAGGGGGCGCCTGGGTGGCTCAGTTGGTTAAGCGACTGCCTTCGGCTCAGGTCATGATCCTGGAGTCCTGGGATCGAGTCCCACATCGGGCTCCCTGCTCAGCGGGGAGTCTGCTTCTCCCTCTGACCCTCCCCCCTCTCATGTACTCTCTCTCATTCTTGCTGTCTCAAATAAATAAATAAATCTTTAAAAAAAAAAAGAACATATAGATTTTTTTAATCTTTGGTAATAATGTCTACTTCATGAGATTACTGTAAAAATTACATGACATATTTATAAAGTACTTAGTATTCAATAAATAATTATTATTTACCTAATATTCCACTTACTTAGTAAGTAGGTACTGAAATACAAACTCAGGCTCTGCCATTTCCGTCATTTGGGCAAATTCATTTTCTTTTTGGTACTCAGGCTCCTTACCTACCTATACAAAAAGGAGATAATATATTATCTACCTCATAGGTTTGTTAGGTCTCTGGAGCCGATTGTATAAAGGCATTAATGCCAAGCATGAGGGCTCTACCTTCAAGATCCAATCATCTCCCGATGGCCCCAACCTCCTAATACCTCACATTGGGCTTTAGAATCTCAACATCTGAATTTGGCGGGACACATTTAGACCATAGTATATACCCTAAATACTGTATAGAACATATTTATACTATAAAAGTATTTGTTGTTTATCTGAAATTTAAATTTAATGAGGTATCCTGATTGTTATTTTCTAAATCTGACCACTCTACACTTTTCTATATCCAGTTCTAACATGCTAAATTAGAGCAAGATATACCCTTACTTCAGAAGCTCATTGCTATGAATTCTGTTTCTCTTTGGCCTTATTCACTGGCAGGGGGAGCACGCGGCCAAATAAGAAAGACAAAGGTAAAGCATAGAATTTCCTGTTGCATTCCCAACCTTACAGGAGCTAATCTCTCTGTATAACTGAGATTGTCTTGAATTCTCCTCATTTTGTTATGGTTTGTTCCAAACCTTTCTAAATACATAAATACCACACAACAAATAATGCTACCAAATTACATAATTTTAATGTCACTATTTTCTATTTTATATTTTCTTCATGCAATGACTTTTTCCTCTTAAGGTCCATATGATTTCAAAAAGTCTCTGAGATCTTAATGATAGGGCCAAATTGCCACTTTCCTTATGCTTTCACACATACGTTTGAAAACACTTCTATCTTCCTGAAAAAAGATGTTAGTTGAAAGACGGTTTCTATACAGTGTTCTTTCTTAGAGTTAAATATATGGCACTTTCCTTATGCTTTCACACATACATTTGAAAACGTTTCTAGCTTCATGAAAGAAGATGTTAGTTAAAAGACATTTTCTAAAACAAGGGTTGCTGGAGGAGAGGTGGGTGGGAAGATGGGGTAATTGGGTGATGGGCATTAAAGAGGGCACATGATGTGATGAGCACTGGGTGTTATATGCAACTGATGAATCACTGAACTCTACATCTGAAACTAAGGATGTTCTATATGTTGGCTAATTGAATTTAAATAAAAATAATAATAGGGCCAAACTGCAAATGT
The DNA here is from genome assembly GCF_003265705.2 of Callorhinus ursinus. Lineage (NCBI taxonomy): Eukaryota > Metazoa > Chordata > Mammalia > Carnivora > Otariidae > Callorhinus > Callorhinus ursinus. The sequence goes on from NW_027397064.1 coordinate 48,074,500, forward strand.
AATAATCATCATCTCTGGAACACTGAGAAAGTGTCTCGAAAGACAAAAGTCGAGTATGGCTATGTATGCTGGGAACTACCAGGAAACAAGGCTTAGAATACAGGTTGAAACTCTAATGCCTACGGGACTAGACAGGCAGTGTTAAATGAGTTAAGTCAGCTGTGGAGGAGAATCTGCACATACTTTATGTGGAAGGGAATGAGGAAAACTGGAAAGCACATACCTCAACAGAAAGGCCCTGTGTTGTCATATTTTTTTTTTTCAAGAGAAAGCAAAATCCTGATTTTTATGTGATATCCTCCCATTGACTTTTAATTTATAAAACATTGTGCAGACCTAACACCATAAACTTATTAAGAAGAAGCCTTATGGAAGCCTTGTAAGTCTTGTACCCAGCTCCCAAAATTCAAGTTCCTTGAGCCTCAGTCAATTTGGTTTTGAGAGATGCTTTAGGCAGCTCAACAGTAATTGAAATTTTCATTACTGGTTAATGTTGTAATTGATTTTGAATCTTTTTTTTAATTAACATATAATGTATTATTTGTTTCAGGGGTACAGGTCTGTGATTCATCAGTCTTACACAATTCATAGCGCTCACCATAGTACCTACCCTCCCCAATGTCCATCACCCAGCCACTCCAACCCTCCCACCCCCTCCACTCCAGCAACCCTCAGTTTGTTTCCTGAGATTGAGTCTCTTATTGTTTGTTTCCCTCTCTGGTTTCGTCTTATTTCACTTTTCCCTCCCTTCCCCTGTGATCCTCTGTCTTGTTTCTCAAAATGATTTTGAATCATTCAACATAAATCTGCCATTCAATGTTTTGGTCAGAGGCAGTTCTGTTTTTTGAATCTCGGTTAGTGGAAGCCACAGGTCTGTACTTTTTTTCCTACCCATTCACAGACAACTAAGGAAAATGGCCATTATATAGATTCTGAGCTGTGTAAAAGTGCACATTGTTAAACAAAGATGTTTCACAGAAGCTTTCTTTATTAAATTAACTGCATATTACACCCACTGCTTCTATAAAATATAATGTTTAGACTACAAATGTAAAGCCCACAGTAGTGCCATTCTAGGAATATAAACTATCGAATGCTTTTCAGTTTAAAAATATCTTTACTGTAATCATTTTTCTTTATATTTCCTGCAAAGTCATCTGAAATGCATTCTCTGGGATAGGTAAATCATCCCCTACTATAGCTAGTACTTGGTCATATGATTCATGTGGTTTTGCACTGCTTGGGTAAGAAATCATTTAAAGTGCTGAGAATGGTTGAATGTAGCATGGAAGTCCAACATGGGAATTCTGGCTGCAGCTTTGATTACTTAGGTCACTGATTAATTGCTCAGATAAATAGATAGATATGCAATTACTCTGAGCAAAGGCAACAGAAAAAATCCTTTCTATGACCCAATAAAGAACAACGAGTTATGCTCTCAGAAACCCGCTGTTACTCAGCCAATGCCTCCAAGTTCAGAAGAGTTTTTTTTTTTTAAAGAAACAAAATGTTGTTGCTGAAGATGAGTTTTTAAATTTTTTTATCAATTTTATAAAAAAAGAAAAGAAACTAAATGGCAGTTTTAAAGGCACTTCAGACTAATACTAGGATAATTCATTTGTATTCCAATTACCTTTATGTCAAGTTGGGAAGATTACAGGTTTTGAAATACATCAGATATGGGTTCAGATCTGTCTCTTATCCGACCTTGGGCAATGTCCATTAATGAGTCTAAGCCTCAATTTCTTCATCCACAAAATACCTATCTGTAGTATTCTTAGAAAGATTAAATGAGATAAAGCACAATGTTTACTTAAGGGCATTATTTATAGTCCCATACATATTTACAAGGTGCCTCTCTCCATGAAATAAATGTACCTAGAAAATGGGTTACCCCTAAATTAAAAAAAAAAGGAAACCCACAAGGTTGAATGAAACTATATTTAATAAAATTGCTCATTACATAATGGCTACCTGATTGACTTTTCATGTTCAGTACTACCTATCATGTGCCCAGAGTATATTTTATTTACTATTTTAAATAGTATATTATAAATATTTACTATCAAAAGTTTCTCTATTCACATTGCTTCTGACATCAAATTGGGGGTGGGGATCAACCAATTTTCCAACTCTCTGAACATCAAGTGGGTGTCCTATAATTTAATTCAACTCTAACACTACCAACCTGGAGTGAGTGTCCAACTCTACAGGTTTAAGGGCTCAGTCCCACAAGACTGCCCTCACTTCAGATACCAGCTGCAACTAATGGGTCCCCAGGGTACCCAGACTTCTGTCCAACTTGGCTACCAAATTGAGGGTTCCAATTATCACACCCTCAGTTATGATAAATTGCTAGAATGGTTCACAAAAGTCAGAGAAACATTTACTTGTAAATGTTTATTAGGAAAGATACTATAATGGATAAAAATTAACAGCCAGATGAAGTACATTGGGCAAGGTCCAGAAAGATACAAAGCACAGAAACTTCTGTCCCCATGAAGTAGGGATGGGCCACCTTCCCGGCACGTGGATGTGTTTACCAACCTGGACTCTCTCTGAACCCTGTTGTTTAGGGTTTTTAAGGGGGTTCCATTACTTAGGCATGCTTGATTAAATCACTGACCATTGGTGATAAATCGATCACCAACCCCTCTCCGCTCCCCAGAGGTCAGGGGGTGGGACTGAAAGTTCCAACCCTCTAAACATACCTTGGTCATTTTGGTGACCAGCCTCTATCCTGCAGCTGTCTAGGAAACTGACACCACCAGTCATCTCATTAGCACAAAAAGATACTCGTATGTCTTAGGAAATTACAAGGGCTTTAGGAGCTCTGTGCCAGGAACAGAGACAAAGACCAAATGGATATACCTTTTTTTTTATTTTTTTATTTTTAAAGATTTTATTTACTTATTTGACAGAGAGAGACACGGCAAAAGAAGGAACACAAGTGGCGGGGGGAGGACGCCTGGGTGGCTCAGTTGGTTAAGCGACTGCCTTTGGCTCAGGTCATGATCCTGGAGTCCTGGGATCAAGTCCCGCATCCGCCTCCCCGCTCGGCAGGGAGTCTGCTTCTCCCTCTGACCCTCCCCCCTCTCATGCTCTCTCTATCTCATTCTTTCTCTCTCAAATAAATAAATAAAATCTTAAAAAAAAAAAAAAAAAACAAGTGGCGGGGGGAGTGGGAGAGGGAGAAGCAGGCTTCCCGTGGAGCAGGGAGCTCAATGTGATGCGGGGCTCGATCCCAGGACCCTGGCTGGGACCATGATCTGAGCCAAAGGCAGATGCTTAACGGCTGAGCCACCCAGGCTCCTCTGTATATACCTTTATTACACAATAATATCACAGCACCAGCCCTGAGGAAGAGCCAGGGAATGTCAGGAGACAGAAAGGAGGAGCCAAGTCAATATCCTAGAGCATAGAAGACAACACCTTTCTCCAAACAATTCCAAGTGTCTTGAGCTATATGAGCTTATACCTTTCAAGCAAGCAAGATACAAAAGTAAAGGTTAAGGTCAAGTAAAGGTTAAGGTCAAGATGGGGACAGAGTAGGGCCTTTGCCCCTCAACTACCCCAAAAGCAAACTCAGGCTGGTAGTGTTTTCCTCGCACAGGAAAAACTAAGTATGAAATACACATACAATTTAATTCAATCCAGAAATACTTAGATCACCTATTAAGTGCGAAAGATACCGTATGTTCCTCACATAGGCACATTTAAGGAGAGCTGCACCATGTTTAAATTTTGACAGTTCTACAATTCCCAGCTGTCCAGGGGAAAACAGTAAGAGCATGACATTCCCTGAATGGATAATGGCCACCTGTCAGACCCTTGTGCACAGCACACACTGACGGCATGCACAGAGCAGGAGTGTAAGATGGAGCGTATTGATATCCTGCTCAGGGAGGAAGGTCTAAATGACAATAAGCTCATTTGTTTCTGGTTAATTCTTTTGACTATAAGGAACTCAAGTTACCTCAGGGCGGCGGGGTGGGGAGGGGGAATGTCTGGGAAGGTAGGATCATAAAGCTATATAAACTGAAATCAGACTTGAACTATAGTCAAACATGGAGGCAACTCAGGGAATTGACCTTTCAGTCATGCCCAAAGGTCATAAGGTCTCATATTCCATCTCTGGGAAAATATGTTAGATTATAATTTCAGTTCTCCATAAATCCTCATGGCCCCAGCCCTACCACGTAGTTTCCCTCTTTGCATCCTTTTCATCCTCCATTTTTTCAATTGAAGTAGAGTTGACACACAATGTTACATTAGTTTCAGGTGTGCAACATAGTGATTCGACAAGTCTATATGCTACGTTCACTACAAGTGTAGCTGTCACCACACATTATTACAACACCATTGATATTCTTATGCTGTAACTTTTATCCCTGTGACTTATTCATTCCGTAACTGGAAGCCTGTATCTCCCACTCCCCTCCACCCATTTTGCTCATCCCTCTACCCCTACTCCCCTGGCAACCATCAGTTTGTTCTCCGTATTATGGTTGTTTTTGCTTTTTGCTTATTCATTTGTCTTGTTTTTTAGATTCCACATATGAATGAAATCATACAGTATTTGTCTTTCTCTGTCTCTGCCTCATTTCCCTCAGCATAATGCCCTCCAGGTCCATGCAGGCTATTGCAAATGGCAAGATTTCATCGCTTTTTCTGGCTAATATTCCCCTGCCCTCCATTTATAATTGCAAGGATTATCCGTGTTTCCTAATGAAAATTACTAAGAGATAATCTGACATTCCAAACTCATCTCTTCCTGTCAGTGTGATGCAAAGGTTATTACCTAGACTGGCTGACCTTGGGTCATAGGTGATTGCTCTAAGTCAGCTGTCTGAAAGAGAGTGACTAGGGAGGGAAGGATTAAGGGTCTACACCCTAGCACGGCCATGGGCCTGTGTGCTGACAAGCTCCCTGACTGTGATCTACACACCCTTGAAAGGGTAAGTGTAGAAGAAAGAGCAGCATCTCCAGTCTCACCAAGTCTAGTCCTGATACTGTGAACAATAATAGTTATCAAAAGGTAGGTAGGTAGGTAGAGAGAGAGATTTGATTGACAATATTTGAAATTTTCTTCTCCAAATTCCACTAGGAACTTTAGAATCACATTTACATGCAAAATCCAAAGTTTCAAAACACATGAAATTACTTAGAGCAAAAATAAATGAGTACCCAAAAATGGTCCACTGGACTTAAATTAGAAAAGTGGACATGATTTCCTTCAATTTGGTGAATGAATGAACCAAAGTATTGAGTAAAGTGAGTTTTACAAAGCCTTTTTAAGGCTTTTTTTCTCCTCATTCTCTAAAGGAGACCAAAAGTTTCCCAGATCAGGTAAATAAAATAAAATATACAGTGTTAGCCACATAGTAACTTGTTGACCTCCCATCTCAAAAGGATGGTGACACATCCATTTGGATGTTCTGTAAATGACAACGAAAAGTGAATCTTAATAAAAATGACAGTAGCAATTACTTCCCACCGGGAAGATGATGAACAGATAAATGAGATAGCTGGATTCTCAAGGAAATTAAAGTGAATGGAATCTGACACTTTGTCACTATTTTACTTGCCCACAGAAGGAGTGAGTTGGATGCCAAAGACTGAAACAGGTTTTTCCAGGAGAAAAGTATCACACACAAAAAAAAAAAAAAAAAAAAAAAAATTCAGGTCAAGTCAGAACAAGAAATGAAGGCATTATATTGACTAAAGAACAGCTTTGCTGGGTAGCTCTAAAATGGGAAAATATGGAGGTGGAGTTTTAATCACAAATTCCTTAAAGGTCATGAGAAAGCAATGAACAAGAACTGCTTTTGAACAGCTTAAAATTACAAGCATGCTCCAAACCTAGAAATTAAGAATGGGAAAGAATAAGTTACCTCTTTTATTTTATTATTTCTAAACCATCATTTAAGAAATTTTGTATCGTTGGGGCGCCTGGGTGGCTCAGTCAGTTAAGTGTCTGCCTTCGGCTCAGGTCATGATCCTGAAGTCCTGGGATGGAGCCCCAAGTCGGGCTCCCCACTCAGCAGGGAGTCTGCTTGTCACTCTCCCTTTGTCCCTATAACACCCTCCCGCCCCACACTCATGCTCACACATGCGCTCTCTCTCTCTCAAATAAATAAATAAATAACATCTTAAAAAAAAAAAAGAACCCCTGTATTGTTTACCTTATGGTACTAGGTATGCTTCATTTCCTACTCCCTTTTTCCCCTCTTGTCAAGATTTCACAACAGAATATTTTATCATGGTTTTAGGATCAGTGCTAAATTACCACATCTTTATTGTAACCTAACATATATACCAATTATCTTAGTTTCATTACAACCTCTAATTCCCATAGCTGGGAGGCTGCCAAACAAATCCACTTTCACTTCCTTCCTTTAGATTTGAAAACCAACTTTTTATTATTCATATTTGTATCTAAATGCATTAAATTCCCTTTATCATTAAGTGTACTACAAGGGTGATCATGAGAGGTTCTTCAGTGGAGCCCTAGTAAACCAAAGGCTTTAAAATGGCTGATTGTGGCTAATGATCTTAATTCCTTTCCATAACAAACACACTATCTGATGCATATATCTTCCCTGCAAAATCACTTGCTGTTACAAGTTACTTTTTCTCTCTTAAAATGTTACCTTCCTTCCTAACCATTGCTTAAAGCACCAGGCAACTAATCTTTAAAATCCTGAGCTTTTCTATGCCTTGAAAAAATTTTATCAATAAAACACAAATGAGAAAAGAAAGATCAAAAAATAAACATTACATTAGTTATGCTGATAGTGAATAACCTAGGCAGGGTGAGAAGAGAGCTGTCAACAACAGCAGCATGACCAATAACAACAGGAACCACAAATTTTTCACTAGTTTTCCATCTGGTATCTGTAATTTTCTCTTTGGCTCTAGATATTATTTATTTAATAAGATTTATTGAATTAGTCAATATTCATTGGATATCTGTATTGTGTACATTGCTATTTTCAGAGAAGTGAAGATTCATTCCAGAAAGAGGGAAGAGCACATGAAAAGACACAGAGGCACTGGGGCGGGGCGGTGGGCGGGTGCGGGGGCCAGAATTCAGCCTTGCAGGAGCTGACAGACATCTGATGCAGCTGTAGAGGCCAAGATGTGCATGGGAAGCAGTAAGACGAGGTGAGAGGAAGCTGTGAAAGAAAGCAGGAATGGCAAGTTAAGGCATTTGAATTTCATTCTGTAGTGCAGGGGTTGGCAAATTTTTCTGTCAAAAGCCAGATGGTAGGTATTTTAGGCATTGCAGGACACCCCATGGTCTCTACCAAATATTCTTTGGTTTTGTTTGTTTGTTTGTTTGTTTTTGCTTTTTACAATCCTTTCAAAGTATGTAAACCACTCTTCGCTTGCAGGCAGTACAAAAACAGGCCAGGGGCTAGATGGGACCCATAGGCCTCCGTTTGCCAACCCCTGCTGTAGTCAATTGTTTATCTTGTCATACTGCCAGAAACTCCAGGCACCAGAAAGAGAAAGAGAAACCTGAAGAGTGTCCTCAAAAAGAGGTAACAGAGCATCAGTGAAGGAAAAGTTTGGAGGCTTAAAAAAATTCACCTGGTTGCCCAGAATGACCAGTAACGATATCACAATCCCTGTTTCATTTTAGTTTTTGAACTTTGAGGTGACATATTTTGGGAAAGAATACATACACAGGCATACATTTGGGTTTCTTATTATGATAACAAGTATTTTGATCTTTAGAATCAGTTGTTCCCCAGCTATCAAAGAAAGGCTTTGTTTTCACAACCAGATCACCATGCAGTGAGTGCAATGGCCTTTTGCATTATAATTCATAGCCTCCTTTGAAAAAGCTTCTGAGTAGAAATCCTATCTGAGCAATGTTTTATTCTTCCTGCTTACTGTATCCACATCACAAAATAAAAAGTCTCAGACACAATAATGAGGGGCTTAGCTACTGAGATTTTCACGTATGCTCAGGGAACCTAAATTAGCTCACGACACATGCCAATAGCCAATGGGGACATATCTCCCTGTGAAGAGCAAGCACCATATCTGTCTGGAATACTCTCCATAGAAGATGGGGAAAGAGGGTACTCTGCATTCACAGTTTTAGTCCTTTGCCATATACACATCAGTAGCCAGAGATACAGCCTTTAGGCTGACAAGGTATTCACCCTGTGGCACCAACACCCTCTCTATTGTGAGCCCAGCCAGGTGATAAAACCCAGTCTTGCTGTGTCCTTTTGCCGCTCCTCTGCTTAAAAATCAAGCAGATTTTATACTCAACTCGGGCATTAAGACACCCCAATCTCTAATATGGCAGTTCTACCCAAAGTATCAATTAGTAGTTTCGCCAGTCCACTTACCCTGTTCAATGCAAGGCACAGGTCTGATTTTTCTTAAAACTGATCTTTCATTGTGCATTTAACCAAATATCCGATGGCAGTTCTTAATGTTATCATAAATGTATTCAACTTTTGACAATACTTTGAATTTAAACACAATGTTAAAACCTTTTTTCTGACCTTTTACCAATTGTCAGTGCCTGTATTGACCTTGCTAAATACAGCTGACCAACACAACAATCTCGTAATATAAAAATATCTCATCTTTCTCAATAACTCAATATGATGCTATTTTCCTACCATTTGTAGTATTTCATTTCATGTTTACATATGAATCTCATTTTAACTAATTAAAATTTTCAATAAAACAAGAAGATAAAACCAACACATATTTCTGTATATTTGAGAAGAAACAAGAGTTACAAAAACTACAGTGAAAACTTTAAAAAGAACAAACAGAAAGAAAAACACAGTTCAAAAACTTAGAAATGAGCACAAATTAAGGAAATCATGTAGTTAAAAATATGAAACAACTGTCTTGGAACATGACACAGTTACATCTTGATTACCCAACTAACAACCATCACATACAATAAGACTCAGAAATGTTAAGTTTCATTAATGTCTAAGTGGGCAAATAGGTCTATAAAAACTGGCCCTACCTATCCTAAAGTTTATGTTCCTTGTTCAAAAAAACAAAACAAAAGTCATAAGGTACCCACTGTACCAAGCACCAAACTAGACATGGAGTACAAAAATGAGTAAAAGATGATCTGCACCCTTTTATTATAGCCAAGAGGAGGCGAAGATACCTGTGAATACAGTAAAATAGAAGAAATTCCATAAAAATGGTACACATAAATTATTGGAGTTAACCTAAAGAAAGAAAAAAATAAAGCCTTCACAAGGTGACCATTGAAATAGCTCGTTTGAAAGAGTTTTACAAATTGTGATTTACCACACACATGAAATTTCTCATCCCTCTATTTTTTTTTAAATCTTTTTTTTTAAGATTTTATTTATTTATTTGAGAGAGAGAGAATGAGAGATAGAGAGCACGAGAGGGAAGAGGGTCAGAGGGAGAAGCAGACTCCCTGCCGAGCAGGGAGCCCGATGCGGGACTCGATCCCGGGACTCCAGGATCATGACCTGAGCCGAAGGCAGTCGCTCAACCAACTGAGCCACCCAGGCGCCCCTCTCATCCCTCTCTTTATAATGAAAGGTGTCCTGGACATTCTTAGCCCAGCAATGTAGGCTGCGCATGCTCCCTGTGGGGTCCGCTGCGGCAGCCGCTGGGGGGAAACTGCCTTTGTCGGACTTCTTGATCACTCTCGCTGGAAAAGCAGCCACACCTGGACGATAGGTCATGAACACAAGTGTGTAATGAGTTTTAAAAGTTTGGGAAGTCAGTTCAAAGAAATTAAAAGGAGATAAGCTCCTCCAAAGAGTCATTGTAATAACCTGTAAGAAAATCCCTGAGAGACCTTAATGGCCTTCAAAACAGAGGATTTGGCAAATGAAATCATTGGTTCAAAAAAATAAATCCCAGCAGCTTTGCAGAAATAATTTTCCTAAAACTCTGACTTAAGGGAACTCAAACTTTTCTCCATAATCATAATGATCTTTCAAGTTCATTAGTTACATGGATGTTGTCTATTGGTTTTTTTTTCATCTTTTCCTTCTTCTCTCCATGAGAAACTGCTTTCTATTCTTAATCCTCAAAATATTATTTCACATTAAAAAAAACTTTTTATTTTGAAATATTATTATTATTCCAATTCGACTGTATTTATAAATTTCCCATGGCGGGGGGGAGGCCAAGGGAGAGGGAGAGAGTGAATCTTAAGCAGGCTCCAGGCCCAGCACAGAGCTCCATATGGGGCTCAATCTCAGGGTCCCGAGATCATGACTTGAGCTGAAATGAAGAGTCACACACTTAACCGACTGAGCCACCCAGGTGTCCCAAATATCTTATTAATTGCTTTAAATCTCCTATTATTATTACTCTTGTGTTATGGTCTCTTACCTTCCAGCTCTTCTCACTCTGATTTTCAAGGTTATCCTGCAACCTCCACTCCTTTATTTGGCTCAGCACTCACACTTATAATTAATCTTTACTTGGCAATTGTATGTAACCTCCCACTTTCTCCTTCCATCAGGTGAATATGGCCTCAAGTTCCAGGATCTTATCAAATAAATTATACCTATGCATATACTATATGCAACATCTGATCCCAAATTTTCAAAATGTATTTTCATCTTTTATCCAAACTATATCTTAATTATCTATTTAAAAATACTAGGAACGACATTGGGGAGGGTATATGCTATGTTGAGTGCTGTGAATTGTGTAAGACTGTTGAATCACAGACCTGTACCTCTGAAACAAATAATGCAATATATGTTAAAAAAAAAAAAAAGGAAGAAGAAGAAGAAGAAAACAACAGGAAGGGAAAAATGAAGGGGGGTAAATCAGAGGGGGAGACGAACTATGAGAGACTATGGACTCTGAGAAACAGACTGAGGGTTCTAGAGGGGAGGGGAGTGGGGGTTGGGTTAGCCTGGCGATGGGTATTAAAGAGGGCACATATTGAATGGAGCACCAGGTGTTATACGCAAACAATGAGTCATGGAACACTACATCAAAAACTAATGCTGTAATGTATGGTGATTAACATAACATAATTAAAAAAATAAATAAATAAAAAATAAAAATACTAGGTATGAGCATAAGAAATTTTGTTTAGTTATTCGAAGTTTTATAAAGTTTTTTGACAGCTCCAGTTTTTATTTTTGTTTTCAAAGAATTCAACTTTTTACTCTATGCATCACAGATCACTTTTTCTTAGTGTTCATTAAAATTATAGAATAGCTCTAATCTCTGCCTGTCTGCCATTTAAATGAAAAACTAAGTTATTTGGATCATATCTGCCATCACCTACAATGCTGAGACTCGATCAATTTGGCATTTTGAGTTATATTTATGGCAACAAGAAAAAGTGGTAATCACTCATTTCTTTTTTCTGTGGTTGTCAGATATTTCTATAGAAAGAAAAAAAATATTGCACTAACTCTCATGTTGGACACTGTCATTTGCAAATACCACCCATCTAGCAATTGACAGTATAATGAAAGAAAAAATAAGTTTTCATCACAAACTGTACTTCCTTTTCTTCTACAGAAAAAAAAAACCTATCAAAAAATGGCAAAAATTCAATAATGACTCAGTTGGTGACAGAGGAGTGTTTAAGTCTCTACATACAAACTAATATGTCATCAACTGGAGCCCATCTTCAGAGCTTACCAGATTTAAAAAATAATGGGTGTAAATGTCAAGGCTTGAAAATTACTATGGTTGTACCTAACTGCTTGCTGTTTCATTTTGGCTGACATAGGAACTAAAAAACTCAGAAAAGACTAATACTTTCTTCCAACAGCCAACTTTCAACAGCATTAAAGTTTATGAGACACCTGACTTAAATCCTATTTTGAAAAAAGTTCCATTAGGAACTCAGAGAAAATGCTAAGCATGAGCTTGAAGTCCTTGCTAATGACCCTTTAATGGGATCTTACATGTTGTTGTCACACTCCATATTGACAGATTTTGACAGCTTAATAATATCCTTGATGAATCAGACTCAATTTATGCTGAAGACCTATGACTCTCTTATGTAACTAATGAAGTAATTATTGCTCCTTCCTTTGCAGAAGAAAGTCTTTATGTGGTACTGTGTGATAATATAAAATCTCATGCTGTGACCAATGATAGCATTCTGAAATTCTCCCTTCTAGAATACCATTTGTTGAGCTTTCAATAAATAAGAAACAGACATTTAGGAAGGTATTTATTGCCAAAACAAAGATAATAATTGCTAGTATATGCTAAAATGTACTATTTTAGAATTGTTAGCTTCCAACATGCATAAGGGTAGCTGAAGTTGAAGGAAAAAGACTGAAACATTACTTATTGATATAAAATTCTTTTATAGAACTTTAAGAATATTGATCTTATATACTGACCCCTGAAAGTTAATTTTTCAAGTAAATTCAACTCCCCAGAAGCTTTCCCAAACTCATATGGAGCCTCAATGTCCAGTTAGAAACGCTATCAGAATTCAGCACTCAGCTTTCTTTATAAAAAATATTCTTTCCAATTCTAGACTAACTTTGATCTATAACCACTTGTGTATCTACTACATTAAAATGATACTATAAAATACCTCACATTTGGATTGATTCACACAAAAAAATATCATTCTGAAATAATTTTGCTCTAAAGTCTAATCAACCAAACAGCTGAAACTATGTATGCTACAGTACATACAGTTGTTCCAATCTTACCCCTTTATAGAAATGGACACTAACTGAGCTGCTGATTAATGTTATAGTTGGAACTATTCTAGACCAATGAACACAACCTAGTACTGTGAATAAACCATTCTAAGTATCATCCTAAGAAGCCAGTTTAGAGAAAGATCTATGTTACCATGTTCCAACTGTTCATCTGCCATTTAATTGGCTTTTGGTTCTAGGAAGTCTGTCAAACCTAAAACAAAGCCTTCTGGAACTTTGGGTCTAGTATTTGGGGGGGCAAGGGAAAGGCTAACTATTATAATCACTGTGATAATCACATACATAATACATTTGGGGTTTATAATAGAATAAGTTACAGAAAAACTGAACAGAAAAAAATGGCCAACCTCAGAGCCCTACTCAACGTCACTAAGCCTGGACTCAAAAATAACTGCAACAGAGCTCATGACCAAGCAACCAACAGCCACACTTGGGGATGGGAGGAGGGAGTTGGATACCACCCTAAACTATACTAAACTAAACTTCACACACTAAAGCTGGAAGGGGAAATGAAGAAGGGAAGTCTCATTTACTTAGCACATACTGTATGTCAGGTCTATACTAAGACTGTCTTAATCCATAAAAAGTTGCCTTAATCAATGTTCAGAATGACCTTCTAAGAAAGGTAAGACTAGCCTTATTTTACAGATGAGAAAATAAGATCACTTACAGAGGAGATGGGTATGAAAGACAGAGCTGAAGCAGATACCCAGCTCCTTTCATCCCAGAACCATCCACTTTTTCACCAGTCTGAGCTAGGGGAATTTTCCCTGGACAGGGGGGAATATGTGTTAGTGTCATCCAATGTCCACTCAAAGGTTGTCATGAGCTCTTTATCTATTTGGTAGTTCCCCTGAGCCATGAATTTCTAGAAAGCAAAATGAACAACTTGCCTTTTGGTTACTTAATCTCTGACACCACTGTTGAACACTTTAGTAGAGATTTTTTTCCCCTGCAGCACCTAAGAATCACTGCTCTACACCCAAATGTTGCATAATACTAATGGGGCCGTAAAATCAAGTACAAATGGAAAGGCTTTCTCTCTTATCATAACCAACTTAAGCATTACTATAGGCATAAGAATGAAAACTTTCAGTGTTTTCTATTAAAGTAAAAGAGAAAGAGAGAAAGAAGAAAGAAAGAAAAAAAGAAAGAAAGAAAGAGAAAAGAAAAACACTATTTTCATATTGCAACAGCTTCCCAATAATGCAAGGTCCATGACTGTGCCATCAGTTAGAAACAACTGGCTTAAAGTGGCTTAAAGATGACCTTAGTGGACATATATAATACTTGTAGGGTTGTAAAACTAATTAGCATACCAATTCAAGACACAGAAATTTTTCTTTCTAAATTTTATTGGATGATTCATATTCCAAAAGACTTAGACAAATATAACTGTAATGTTTCCCAGAGCAAGTTTTTATTTGTTAAAGTTTTTCTCTTAATCCAGCCAAGAAAAGGAAGTAATTAAATTTGATATAGTTTGGGGACCATGGCTAAAACTATTAAGCCCTGAAACTCCTCTTTAATGCCAAATCCAGAATGCTAAACCACAGATCTTGCCAGCATATGTCTCTTTTAAAACAAGACTAAGCAGACCAATACCCTTGAATTTTTCACTTTCCCCTTGACATTTCATCCCAATCACATCTCAGTATCCAATTAAATGCTTTCACTTACCATTAGAAGGACTGATTATTGTTAGCCTTTGCAACAGTGCTTATAGCTGCCTGACAGGCCAGCATCAGTTAATCCTATGGAGGCCTACTTCAATTTGTCATTGTCCAAAAGGTTTGATATTCCTTGGATATAAATTCAAGACAGGAATGCTTAAAACAGTCAGATGGCTTAGCTCAACGCTGAGCACAGCTGGTATATGGTTGTATCATTATGGACAACCACTCAGAATCTGCTCTGGTAGTAGACAGGTGAAGTCTTGCTTCTCTGTGCCAGACACTTGGACAGGTGCCAGCACAGCCTTTTCACTAAAGCTCCGTGACTGCTTCTAACATCAGCTTGCCCTCGCTTCTTTTCAGAGACTGTCATGACACCTACCCTCATAAAGCCAACCCAGAAACAATACCCCTTGGTTGTGATCTTTCACTAGATGTTTTTAAGCACTAGGGAAAGAATGCGCTGACATCATATTGCATCAAACAGTATGAAATTAGAGCACTTAGGACCAAGGCAACAGCATTACTCCTTCGTATTCATGAAGAGATTTTCTTTTACAGCATTTTTCAGATATGATAACTTCTGTGTGCGCAACCTTCCCACGAGGGACACCAGTGGGAGGACGATCATCCAGATTTTATACACTAGTAATGGCAAACAAAGCCCAGAGAAGAGAGCAAGGTTTTTATATTCCATGTCCCTGGAGAGCTGGGGAAATAATTCAGGTCTTTCAAGTCTTAGGAAGATCTGCTTTCTGATAAATAGTGAGCTAGCTTTGTCACTCATTAGAGAGCTTGTTTTAAGGGGGATACTCCCTTAAAAATCCATTAAATGCTTTTATATCAATTTGAAGGATTTGAATCAGAAATGAAGGAAGACTATTAGTACATGCTATGCCTGTAGCACAAGGGAAGAGAGAGCTTAACTTTTACGTTCTCTAGGACTAGGGCTCTCTGCAGACTTTGGAATCGACAAATTGAGTTAATTTGTTGTAGCTGTTATTTTAAATTGGCGACAAGATATTTAGGCGGTCCATGGACAGATACAACAGTCAATCATTCATATAGTCTTTTAGCACTATTTTATGTCTCATATGATGTTTAAAATAGAATAAATCATCCACCAAATTTTAGATACATAGAACAACATGCTTTTCTAATTGCACCAAATTCAAAAGCACATCATTCTCACCCACCCTGCCAGGGCCTCAGCCTCTTATGCAACTTAGGATATATCATCACATCTCAATTGTTTTCCATAATTTATTCATTCTCCTCAGAGAATTTATAATCAGAGAAAACCATAGGCAAAGACACTGGCTAGATCTCTGATTAAATATTCTTCCCTGATAAAGGAAAAGCTCTGGTCAAAGGCCTAAGTAAAATTTAATTTTAGTGCTTTCTTCCCAACTAAAAACCTTCCTCGTCTAAATTTTATAACTTTTCTTGTATGCCTCAAAGCCACATGAAAATACAGAAAAGGGAGTGATGAGCATTTATAGAATGTAAAAGGATCCCAGGGCAGCACCCTTTACCTCCCCTGCCCAGTTTTTCCCAACACCTACCCACCTCCTTCCTCTGGGCTGAGCTCAGGCCAGGCTGACCCCACAGGAGTGCATGTCTATCCGCACACACTTCCCCATTTCCATTCCATCAGCCACGACGTCCTACAGATTGTGCCTGTGAAATATTTCTCAATTTTATCTCCTTTTCTCTAGTTCCACTTCATATCTTTAGTTAATGCTATTTTCATCTCTGGCCTAGAAGCCTGCAGTACTTTTCTAACCACAGTCCCGGACTCCAATCTCATTCCTTCCATGAATTTTTTAAAGTAAAAATGTGATCAAATTGGCTCTGTTTAAAATCCTTCAATCATTCCCCATAACCTTCTGGAAGATAATGCTGAAACTTCTTACAGGGGAATCACAGGGCCTTCATTAACGGACTCGCAGGCCATTCCAGGCTTGCCCCTCTGTGCCCTTGGTGGCATCAGCCATACAATTACTCCCCCTCTTCTCTGTCATACATCCTGTCTCTGTCAACACACAGCTCTCGCTTCACAGGATGTGTCTCCATTCTCTCCCCTAGTGAACTCATTCTCATCCCACAAGATAGCTCACATTTTAAATCCCTGGTGAAGGCCTCTCTATCCTTGGTACGATCTTTGTTTGTTCTTATCCCACCATATTAAAATTATTTATAAATTTCATTCATTCAACAAATATTTATTGAGTCCCTTCTCTGTTCCAGAGCACCATAGATGTGCCTGAGCACCAAGCAAAAGCAAAACAAATATAAACTCAATCTTAGGGGGTTTACAGTTTAGTGGGGGAAGACAGATCTTAATCAAACAGTCATAAAAGTATATAATTACAACTGCAGTAATCGTAATGAAAGAACAGTAAATAGAATTATCAGAACCTAAGCGGGAGGACCTGATCAAGTCTTCAAAGTGAGAGAAGGCCTCCGTGAGGAAAGCACTTTTGAACAACTTTTAAAGGGGAGAAAGGAGGGAAAAGAGAGAGGGAGAAAATAAAGAAGGGAGGGAGGGAGGGAGAAATCCAGTTAAGTTCAAGGGCATCCCAAGCAGAGAAAAGAATGTGGCTAATGACCCTGAATCAGAAGGGAATACAGGTCAGTCCCAGCCTACGTGTTGGTATGTAAAATGTTTCTTGGCTACAAAATAGTCATTTTCTGTCTTCCCCAATTTAGGACTCTCTGGCAAAGTAAAAACATATATTCTTATTTAATATGGAGTTCACAAAATAACGTTAACTAAGTCAGATGATAAGGATAGAGACTCGCCATGATGTAATCGGTATATGTATAAGGCAATTCCTGTATATTTAATATTGAACTCTTATGATTCATAAACATCTTGCTGTAAGTGACACCAGCAAATTTCTCTTGATCAGGACATTCCTGCTGCAGTAGGAAATTATAGGGCACATATGTATGTAAGCCCCAGGAATCTGAAGAAAGCTAGAATTTTTGTCTTGAATACTAAAATTCATGCAACCCTCAACTCGGTCGCAGTAGCATAAATCTGTTCTTATTCAAATATATAGCATAGAATTCAGATCTAGAAGGCTGCTTTAGAAAAAATCTAGCCTAGGCATATATTACTAACTTATTACAACCATCTTTCCTGAAGAGCATCAATCTTTCTCATGGATCAGTCCAATCAATTACTCTTAAGAGTTCCAGAGGTTTGAGAGTAAGCATTAACCTACACCAGTGCCTATCTGTGGGTGAGAAAGAAGACAGATGCTGCTCTTTGCTCACAAAGTAACAGTGGGGTGGCCCTTCACTTCCCTTATCTCTTCTCCTAATGAGCTAGCCCTAAATAAAAGCAGTGCATTTCGGAATGTACTGCAACAGGATTTCTGGCTCCACATCAAGACAAGACAAGCCAGGATGAGACTCCTGAAGAAGTCATATTCAACCTATTGGCATACACAGAATGACTTATTTAATTATACTAGGAAGAGAACATGTGCTTAATGCTATTGGGGAGGGCTTCAGCCACAACTTGATCTGATTTGGGGGAGGTAGTACCAAACACGTGAACCAGCTAAGACAGAAAGGTGTCCACTCTAGAAGTTACCTTAAAATAAAAATCAGTACTGAATCACTGGCATAAGAATAGACTCTATTTTGTTTTAGCTTGGCTTTACCTTGATAAGACTTTAGAATCTTAACATTTTTAGTCCTTCTGCCTCTAGTCATGCCCTACTTCTAATCATTCTGTGTACTAAAATCAAAATGATTTTTTTAAATCACAAGATGTTTTATGCCCATCTCCATTTAAAATATTTAGTGCTCCCTTTGCTGTCAGTGGAAAGTTCAATCATTTGATAAGGCTTATCATACTATCCATGATCTGAGCCCAGCTTATCTCTAGCTACTCCATCCTCCCCCTGTTCTCCGCTCCCACCATATTGAATCACCTTCAGTTCCTCAAAAGTGAAGCTGATGCTATCACTCACTTCTAAACGTTTGCACATGATATTCCTTCTGTCAAGGAAACAGTGCCACCATCCCCAGTTCACTTAGCCATCTCCAGCTTCTCTGTAAGGATCAAGTGATATTTCATCTCTTGTAGGAAGGGTACTTGGATCTCTAAATTCAGATTCTGTGCCATTGCTACATGCTTCTATAGCAACCTGCCCTTTCTCCACCACAGCAATTATGGTCTATTGTGAGTGCTTAGTTAATGAACTCTGTTCCCCACTACATTGTAAGTCTATGAGGGCAGAGAAATTGTCCGTCCTGCTCACCAGTGAACACCTAGCTTTTAGCATCAGGGCAGCCACATAAAATCTGATAAGGAAATCACCAAGTTCTCCAAAATTCAGATACTAAAACTTTTTTTCAGTGAACAAATTAGTCAGTTTCCCTATCTCATGTAACTGCAGGAAATACAAAACCTACTTGATTTCCTCCCTAAGTATTTGTATGAGTCTCCAAAGCAATATCCCATAAACCTGCTCCAGTTGTCTTCCTTCTCCCCTCAGCCTGTTTTCTCCCCAGATCGATATTCTTTTCCCTTTGTTACTTCACATCTGCTTTTGGAGGCTGCTGTTCCATATCACTTGGCTCTCTACTGGTATCTTCGTTTTCTATCGCTGCTTCACAAAGTACCACAAATGTGACAGCTTAAAACAACACCATTTATTATATCACAGTTTCTGTGGATTAGGATTCCAGATACAGACAACTGGTCCCTTCCTTTGCTCAGTGTTGCCCCAGGCCATGATTAAGGTGTCAGCTAAGGCTGCCATCTCATTTGAGGATCAAGATCCTCTTGCCAGCTCACTGGTTATTAGCCATATGTTTGAGATACTTATTTTCTTGGTAGCTGTTGGCCAGAGACAACTCTCAGCTCCTGGAGGCTGGCCTCAGGTCCTTGACACATGGCCCCCTCCTGCCACAATATGGCAGCTGACTTCCTAAAGACCACCAGGAGACTGGGGGCACCTGGGTGGCTCAGTCGTTAAGCATCTGCCTTCGGCTCAGGTCGTGATCCCAGGGTCCTGGAATCGAGCCCTGCATCGGGCTCCCTGCTCGGCAGGAGGCCTGTTTCCCCCTCTCCCACTCCCCCTGCTTGCGTTCCCTCTCTCGCTGTGTCTGTCTCTATCAAATAAATAAATAAAATATTTAAAAAAAAAAGACCACCAGGAGACTGTCTGCCACTGCTTACTGTCACTTTTCAGTGCTCACCTGAACAGGTCAGGATTGCCCATGTACCCTTCCTTTTGATCAACTCAAAGTCAACTGATTCGCAATGTTCATTACATCTGCGAAATCCCTTTGCCTTATGAAACAACAATCACGGGAGTTATATACCATAATATCCACAGGTCCCACCCACACTCAAGGGAAAGGCATTATACGGCATGAACAACAGGGAACAGGATCTTGGGAGACATCTTTGAATTCTACCAACCACACCTGGAATGAGAAAACTCCCTCAGTTCAACAAAGTACAGACAGGAGTTGGCTATGGTATTTAAAAGAAAGCATTAACAAATTGCTGAGTATACCCAAAGGAATAGCAACTTAGAAAAGAACACTTAAAACTGAATCTGACCATCAGTGCCCCAAGAATTCAAAGGCTTACTAGCCTTCTGCAATAGACCACTTTGCATTAAGACCAATCTACTCAGCACCAAGGAGGGCCTTTGAGTATTTCTCCCCCTGTCTTAGGCAAACTGGGACCAGGATGGGGGAGAAAAATATGTTTTCAACTTATCTCCAGTCCCTTGCCCAAATTCCAATGGTTAGAATAATCTGATGAGGATAAACTCATTTCAAAAAACTCACTTTCGGGGCACCTGGGTGGCTCAATCAGTTAAGCGTCTGCCTTTGGCTCAGGTCATGATCCCAGAGTCCTGGGATAGAGCCCTGCATCAGGCTCCTTGCTCAGCGAGGAGCCTGCTTTTCCCTCTGCCTGCAGCTCCCTCCCGCCTATACTCACACTCTCTCACGCTCTCTCTCTCTAACAAATAAATAAATAAAATCTTTAAAAATGGAAAACTTTTACAAGTTCACAGAAAGTGGTTTACCTCTTCATTGTCTTGAACCTTTCCATTCCAGAACAGAATCTGGGCTCTACCTTTGCATAACCAAAAGTCACACTAAAGTGCTTTTTTTCTTGGGGTGGGGGGGTGGGGGGGGAAGGGACCTGAAGCAATCTGTCCCCAAGTGTGGAATTCTAATTTTACCTGTAGAACAATTGGAAAAATAAACTAGAGGAAGCTTTAAAAATAAAAGTTCTTCCCCACTTTGAACCAATCAAGTTTCCAGAAAGATAAAAGCTGAACTCATCCAGACTCATCTAGAGCACCTCATCATACAGGACTCTCAGGCCTGGGTAAGCAGCCTCTCCTAGGTGCTTCAAAAGCATACCGTATTCCTCGTCATAACAGCTTTCCAAAAGAAATGCTGGCCTATCTGCTCATGGTCTGTATTATGCCTATAACTTTATAAAAACCACATCTGCTTTACTCTCTTTGAACAGTATTTCATCACAGAGCCTAGAACACATTAAAATTGCCTGAGAAATTTTTGTCCCTTCATTTCTTTGTTCTTAGTTTTGTTTGTTGGTTTTCAATACCAATCAACAAACACTATCTGACCAATCGAATCTGAATCTCTGTGGGTGAGCTAGGGAAGTAATTTTTATTAACCCATTCTATTCCACATGTTCACAGGTCTGCGGGTCAGCAGAGGTGGCTCCACTACAGGCAGCATACCAACAAATTGGCTGAGATGATCCTACTCCATGTATGTCGTGTTGGGGCCCAGGAGGGAAGAGCAGTGGCTATCTAGAGCACCTCAGGGTTGAGATGAATAACTCCCAGAACTTTCCTCTTCCAGACAAGATGCAGTAACAGGGATTGGACTTACCCATTTGCTTGAAACAACAAAAAAATGGACAAATACGTGAAACGATGGTTTTCAACACACTGGACATCAGAAATGAAGGACAGCAATGCCTGATAAATAGAATCCAAACAAGCTGAGCCTTACAATTGCCTTGAGTGTGTTCTCAGCTTGCAGAGCAAGGATGGAAAACCTGGGCAGAGCCCATCAGACTCCCAGACTTGAGGAAATGAAACACCATCTACAATAATAGAATAAACAAATTAGTGTAGCAAAGTTCCAGGACGTAACATCAATGTGCACAAATCAATTGAGTATCTATACACGAGAAACAACCAAAAAGTGACATAAAAGACAATCCCAATTATAATCACATAAAAAATAAGAAATACTCAGGAATAAACAAACCTTACAAAAGATGTGCAAGACTACCAGTATACTAAAAACTTAAAAAAAAGAAAATACTGAAAGAAATTAAAGACCAGAATAAATGAATAAATATGCCAACATACCAACAGCAAAAGACCTGATATTTTTAAGATGTCAATTCTCCCCACATTAATCTATAGATTCAATGTATTTGCAAATAAAATCACAACAGACATTTTCTGTAAACATTTTTGTGAAATTTCCAAATCGATCCTAAAATTCATATGATGAAACAAAGGACCTAGAATGGCCAAAACTACTCAGTAAAACAAAATACTTTTAAAGAATTTATACCACCAAATTTCAAGACTTATTTAAAACTATAGTAATCATGACGGTGTGGTTTTTGCACAAAAATAGACAAACAGATCAGTGGAACAATCCAGAAATAGAGCCTCACACACATGAGCAACTGCACAATTCAGGAAAGAACAAATTGGTAAATTGGACTTGATTTGAATAGATATTTCACCAAAGGAAATATATGTATAGCAAATAAAGCGATAAAAAGATGTTCAACATCATTTGTCATTAGGTAGTGCTCACTTCAGCAGCACATATACTAACATTTGTCATTAGGTAAATGAAAATTAAAACTGGTTAAGATACCACTAAATCCCATGGGAATGGTTAAAATTAAAAAAAAAAAACCTGACAAAACCAAGTGTTGGGAAGAATATGGAGGAAACAG
The DNA here is from genome assembly GCF_003265705.2 of Callorhinus ursinus. Lineage (NCBI taxonomy): Eukaryota > Metazoa > Chordata > Mammalia > Carnivora > Otariidae > Callorhinus > Callorhinus ursinus. The sequence goes on from NW_027397064.1 coordinate 48,096,882, forward strand.
AACTCTCATGCTCTGATGGTGGGAATGTATGTTACAACTACTTTGGAAAACAGTTTGGCAGTTTCTTAAAGAGTTAAATATACACCTACCATAAGATCTAGCCATTCCACTCCTAGGAATTTACCCAAGAGAAAAGAAAACAAATGTTCACATAAAGACTCATACACACGGCGCCTGGGTGGCTCAGTTGGTTAAGCGACAGCCTTCAGCTCAGGTCATGATCCTGGAGTCCCGGGATTGAGTCCTGCATCAGGCTCCCTGCTCAGCAGGGAGTCTGCTTCTCCCTCTGACCCTCTTCCCTCTTGTGTTCTCTATCTCTCATTCTCTCCCTCTCAAATAAATAAATAAAATCTTTAAAAAAAAAAGACTCATACACACATGTTTCTAACAGCATTAGTTGTAAGGATCAAAAGCTAGGAACAATCCAAGTGTCAACAATAGGTGAATGCATAAATACATTGTGCTATATCCATAAACAGTAAAATAAAAAGGAATAAAGTTTTAATATTACTAAAATGTACATGAACTCTAAAATAATCATGATAAATAAAAGAAACTAGACCAAAAAAAAAAAAAGAGTACATCCTGTATGATTCCATTTACATAAAGTTCTTTAAAATGCAAACTAATCTATAAGAAAGAAAACATCCCTTTTGCCTGGATACGGAGGAGAGCAGAGAGAGGAACAGGAGGAAAGAGAATAAAGAGGTATTAGGAAATTGGGGGGGCTATGGCTATGTCCATGATCTTGATTGTGATCATAACTTCATGAAAGTACAAGTACGTCAAAACTTACCAAACGGGAGCCTGGGTGGCTCAGATGGTTAAGCGTCTGCCTTTGGCTCAGGTCATGATCCCAGGGTCCTGGGATTGAGTCCTGCATCGGGCTCCCTGTTCCTTGGGAGCCTGCTTCTCCCTCTGCTTCTCTCTCTCTCTCTCTCCCTCTCTCTCTCCCTCTGTCTCTCATGAATAAATAAATAAAATCTTTAAAAAAAAAAACTTACCAAACTGCACATTTTAGACATGTACATTTTACTGATTGTCAATTTGATCTCAATACAACTATTTTATCTCTATACAAACTATTTTATTTAAGGAAAAAAACCTACTATTGCCCTCATGATAGAAAGAGAGAAGGTCAAGAACAATGAATAAGTTACTGCTAACCTAGGACTCCAAAAAATGCTCATCAGAAATTTAGGAAAACTAAAAATATTTTCAGATATAAGCTAAGAACTCATCATCAGCAGACCTATGCTAATAGGTAGTTTTAATATCAAAATAAAAATGCAACTAGAAAGAAGCTCAGAGATGTGGAAAGAAATAAAAATCAGTAAAAATTACAAATATGTAGATAAATTCAAATGAACCTTAAATGTAAAACATAATAATGTATCAAGTTTAAAATATATATATATAGAACGAAGACAGATATGAAATGAGACTGGAGGCACTACATTGAATGAAAGAATTCTAAGGTCTTTACATTGCCCAGGAAGAAGGGGAAGATACTGATTAATATTTGACTTTGGAAAGTCAGTGATACATATTGGATTGGATACCACCTTCAGGGGTAGAGAGGAGGCACAACAGTCTTCTAAAGTTGTGACAATATTCCTTTCTTGACCTGGATGATTAGCCATATAACTGTCTGCTTTGTAATGAATCATCAAGCTATACATTTTTGTTTTGTGCATTTTTCTGCATATGTGTTATATTTTAAAATCTAAAGTTTTAAAAATTTGGGTAGGGGTGGCCCCAGGGGTCAAATCCAAACCCCTGAACCGTTATCTAACCTTTACTCACATCATATGTGCTAAAAGTCCCATTGACCAAGGCAAGTCAAAAGGCATATAGCCCAAAGTCCAGAGTGGGGACATGCACTTCACCCTACATTAGGCCAGAGAAGGCTGGCACGATATATTCAGGGTACTAAATGCAAAACAAACAAACAAAATAATGCAGCCAAGAATACTTTATCCAGCAAGGCTGTCATTCAGAATGGAAGGACAGATAAAAAGCTTCCAGGAACAAATAGAAACTAAAAGAATTTGTGATCACTAAACCAACCCTGCAAGAAATATTAAAGGAGATCCTGTAATCGAAGAGAGAACCCAAAAGTAACATAGACCGGAAAGAAACAGAGACAATATATAGAAACAGGGACTTCATAGGTAATACAATGGCACTAAGTTCGTATCATTCAACAGTTACTCTGAAATATACTATACTATGCTATACTATACTATACTATACAACTATACTCATTGAATGTAAATGGGCTAACTGCTCCAATCAAAAGACAAGACCCATCCATATGCTACCTACAAGAGACTCATCTTAGACCTGAAGACACCTCCAGATTGACAGGGGGTGGAGAACCATTTATCATGCTAACAGACATCAAAAGAAAGCTGGCGTAGAAATCCTCATATCAAACAAATTAGATTTTAAACCAAAGACTGTAGTAAGGGATAAAGAGGGACACTATATCATACTTAAAGGGTCTATCCAACAAGAAGATCTAACGATTATAAATATTTATGCTCCTAACCTGAGAGCAGCCAATTATATAAACCAATTAATAACAAAATTAAAGAAACACATGAATAATAATACAATTATAGTAGGGGACTTCAACAGCCCACTCACAGCAATGGACAGATCATCTAAGCAGAAGATCAACAAGGAAACAAGGGCTTTGAATGACACACTGGACCAGATGGACTTCACAGATATATACAGAGCATTCCATCCTAAAACAAAAGAAAACACTTTCTTCTCAAGTGCACATGGAACATGTTCCAGAATAGATCACATACTGGGTCACAAGTCAAGTCTCAACTGATACCAAAAGATTGGGATCATTCCCTGCATATTTTCAGATCACAGTGCTTTGAAACTGGAACTCAGTCACAAGAGGAAAGTTGGAAAGAACTCAAATACATGGACGCTAAAGAGCATTCTACTAAAGAATGAATGGATCGGGCGCCTGGGTGGCTCAGTTGGTTAAGCGACTGCCTTCGGCTAAGGTCATGATCCTGGAGTCCCGGGATCGAGTCCCACATCAGGCTCCCTGCTCAGCAGAGAGTCTGCTTCTCCTTCTCACCCTCCTCCCTCTCATGCTCTCTGTCTCTCATTCTCTCTCTCAAATAAATAAATAAAATCTTAAAAAAAAATAGAATGAATGGATCGACCAGAAAATTAAAGAATTTTTAAAAATTCACGGAAACAAATGAAAATGAAAACACAACTGTTCAAAACCCTTGGGATGCAACAAAGGCAGTCCTAAGAGGGAAATAGTTAGCAATACAAGTCTTTCTCAAGAAACAAGAAAGGTCTCAAATACACAACCTAACCTTACACCTAAAGGAGCTAGAGAAAGAACAGCAAAATCCTGCAGGAGAAGAGAAATAATAAAGATTAGAGCAGAAATCAATGAAACAGAAACCAAAAGAACAGTAGAACAGACCAATGAAACTAGAAGCTGGTTCTTTGAAAGAATTAGTAATATTGATAAACACCTAGCCAGATTATCAAAAAGAAAAGAGAAAGGACCCAATTTAATAAAATCATGAATGAAAGAGGAGAGATCATGACCAACACCAAGGAAATACAAACAATTTTAAGAACATATTATGAGCAACTATATGCCAACAAATTAGGCAATCTGGAAGAAATGGATGCATTCCTAGAGACATATAAACTACCAAAACTGAATCAGGAAGAAATAGAAAACCTGAATAGACCCATAACCAGCAAGGAAATTGAAGCACTAATCAAAATTCTCCCAAAAACAAGAGCCCAGGGTCGGATGGCTTCCCAGGGGAATTCTACCAAACATTTAAATAAGAACTAATACCTATTCTTCTAAAGCGATTTAAAAAAAAAAAATAGAAAGGGAAAGAAAACTTCCAAACTCATTCTATGAGGCCAGCACTACCTTGATCCCAAAACCAGACAAAAACCCCACCAAAAAGGAGAATCGTAGACCAATATCCCTGATGAACATGGATGCCAAAATTCTCACCAAGATACTAGCCAATAGGATCCAACAGTACAAGGATTCCTCACCACAACAAAATGGGATTTATTCCTGGGCTGCAAGGGTGGTTCAACATTCCCAAATCAGTCAATGCGATACATCACATTAATAAAAGAAAGGACAAGGGCGCCTGGGTGGCTCAGGTGGTTAAGCGCCTGCCTTCGGCTCAGGTCAGGATCCCAGAGTCCTGGGATCGGGTCCCGCATCGGGCTCCCTGCTCCTTGGGAGCCTGCTTCTCCCTCTGCCTCTCTCTCTCTCTCTCTCTCTCTCTCTGTCTGTCATGAATAAAATAAATAAATAAATAAATAAATAAATAAATAAATAAATAAATAAAAGAAAGGACAAGAACCATATGATCCTCTCAATTGATGCAGAAAAAGCATTTGACAAAATACAGCATCCTTCCTTGATTAAAACTCTTCACAGGGTATGGATAAAGGGAAATACCTCAATATCATAAAAGCCATCTATGAAAAGCCCACACACAGTAGATATCATTCTCAATGGGGAAAAACTGAGAGCTTTTCCCCTAAGGTCAGGAACACAACAAGGGTGCCCACTCTCACCACTGTTGTTCAACATAGTACTAAAAGGCCTAGCCTCAGCAATCAGACAACAAAAAGAAATAAAAGGCATTCAAACTGGCAAAGAAGTCAAACTCTCACTCTTCACAGATGACGGGATACTTTATATGGAAACCCTAAAGACTCAACCCCAAAATTGCTAGAACTCATACGGGAATTCAGCAATGTGGCAGGATATAAAATCAATGCACAGAAATCAGATGCATTTCTATACACTGACAATGAGACAGAAGAAAGAGAAATTAAGGAATCGATCCCATTTACAATTGAACCACAAACCATAAGATACCTAGGTATAAACCTAACCAAAGAGGCAAAGGATCTGTACTCTAAAAACTATGGAATACTTATGAAAGAAACTGAGGAAGACACAAAGAAATGGAAAAACATTCCATGCTCATGGATTGGAAGAATAAATATTGTTAAAATGTCTACGCTACCCAGAGCAATCTACACATTCAATGCAATCCCTATCAAAATACCATCAACATTCTTTACAGACCTGGAACAAATATTCCCAAAATTTGTATGGAACCAGAAAAGACCCAGAATAGCCAAAAGATTATTGAAAAAGAAAACCAAAGCTGGTAGCATCACAATGACAGACTTCAAGCTATATTATAAAGCTCTAATCATAAAGACAGTATGGTACTGGCACAAAAACAGACACATAGATCAATGGAACAGAATAGAGAACCCGGAAAAAGACCCTCAACTCTATGGGCACTAATCTTTGACAAAGCAGGAAAGAATATCCAATGGAAAAATGATAGTCTCTTCAATAAATGGCGCTGGGAAAACTGGACAGCCACATGCAGAAGAATGAAACTGGACCATTTTCTTACACCATACACAAAGATAAACTCAAAATGGATGAAAAAACTAATGTGAGACAGGAATCCACCAAAACCCTAGAAGAAAACACAGGCAGAAACTTCTTTGAACTCGGCCACAGCAACTTCTTTCTAGACACATCTCCAAAGGCAAGAGAAACAAAGGCAAAAATGAACTATTAGGACTTCATCAAGATAAAAAGCTTCTGCACAGCAAGGGAAACAGTCAACAAAACTAAAAGGCAACCTACAGAATGTGAGAACATGTTTGCAAATGACATATCAGATAAAGGGCTAGTATCCAAGATCTATAAAGAACTTATCAAACTCAACACCCAAAGAACAAATAATCCAATCAAGAAATGGGCAGAAGACATGAGCAGACATTTTTCCAAAGAAGACATCCAAATGGCCAACAGACACATGAAAATATGCTCCACATCACTTGGCATCAGGGAAATACAAATAAAAACCACAATGAGATACCACCTCACACCAGTCAGACTGGTTAAAATTAACAAGACAGGAAACAACAAATGTTGGCAGGGATGTGGAGAAAGGGGAACCTTCTTACACTGCCAGTGGGAATGCAAGCTGGTACAGCCACTCTGGAAAATGGTATGGAGGTTCCTCAAAAAGTTGAAAATAGAGCTACCCTATGACCCAGCAATTGCACTACTGGGTATTTACCCCAAAGATACAAATGTAGTGATCCAAAGAGACACCTGCACCCCAATGTTTATAGCAGCAATGTCCAGAATAGCTAAACTGTGGAAAGAGCAGAGAGGTCCATTGACAGATGAATGGATAAAGAAGATGTGGTATATATACACAATGGAATATTACTCAACCATCAGGAAGGATGAATACTTACCATTTACATCAACATGGATGGAACTGAAAGGTATTATGTTGAGTGAAGTAAGTCAATCAGAGAAAGACGATTATCATACGGTTTCACTTGTATGTGGAATATAAGAAATAGCAGAAAGGATCATAAGGGAAGGGAGGGAAAACTGAATGGGAAGTCATCAGAGAGGGAGAAAAACCATGAGAGACTCTTAACTATAGGAAACAAACTAAGGATTGCTGGAGGAGAGGTGGGTGAGGGGCTGGGGTAACTGGGTGATGGACATTAAGGAGGGCACATGATGTGATGAGCACTGAGTGTTATATAAAATTGATGAATTGTTGAACACTACATCTGAAATTGATGATGTACTATATGTTGGCTAATTGAATTTAAATTTTTTTTAAAAAGGAGGAGTACTTAATGTCAAGAAATCATGCACCTATACTGAACACCAATTTATGTGAAAGTGCATTTTAGTTGATTCAATGTTCATTATGAGCTGACATTATACTGAGCCTTCCCAAAACCTAATGGGAGTCAGGGTGCATTTAGGAAGCAGAATATCTGATACAGGGAATACCATCCTATTCTTCTGACTGTTCAAACCACATATTATAAAATATGTGCCACTTAAAAGTCACATTTTAAGTATTGATAAAATGGAATGCGTCTAGAGAAAAATGACCAAGAGAATGAAGGGTTTTTGATTTGCGCTTGAATAATGCTGTGTGATAAACATATAAAGGAATTTGGAAAGTTTATCTTAGAAAAGAAAAAGGAAAGAAACAAAGGGAAACATGATACATGTCTTGAAATGTTTTCAGGTTGCCATTCCTAAGAAACAGACTTATTCATTGTTGCTTTAGATCAAGGGTTGGCCATATGTAGGTCCAAGGGTAGGCCAACTTTTTCTGTAATACACCAGTTATAAAGTAAATATTTTGGGCCTGTAGTGTGTTGCAACCACTCAACTTTTACCATAAAAGGAAAACATTCTCAGATGACACATTAATTCATGTGTATGGATGTTCAATAAAACTGTGCTTATGAACTTTCAAATTTGAATTTCATATAACTTTCACATGTCACAAATATTATTCTTCTTTCTATTTGTTTCAATAATTTAAAACTGTGAAAAACATTCTTATTTAATAGCCATACAAAAATAGGCAGTAGACCAAATTTGGCCCACATGCCAAGTATGTCAATCTCTACTATAGATAACAATCTAAGATGTTGGGTCCTACTGATAAGATAGCAAATATCAGTTCAAAAAAAATAAAAACAAAACATTATTTTAATAATTAAAACATAAAATGGTATGTTGTATTGATAAAATGTCCTATATCCCTTGACCCACCTTTGAGTTTCATAGCCAGTTCTTCTGAAAACTGATAGCTGTCCACTTTAAATACCTTGACACTGCTTCTCTGCCTGAGGACTTTGTCCAGCATTAGAGGAGCTAGCCCAACCCACCTGCAGGGCAGCCTGGGAGTGCTGGGGATTAAATTCTACCTGGAGTAATCTCAACCAATAAGGGCTAAGAGACAGGGAATAAATACCTCAGATTCCTCCCCTACATGGAACAATTCTAAGGTAGGTTCAATACTGTTCATCACAGAATTCCAATTATTAACTGTGCTTCAGTTGCCTCATTAATGCAAACTATATTGGCTTTGCCCTGTCAATGTCTCACATTTTTCCACTCTCATTTGTACTTCTGAGGATCACATCCCAAATAAACTACTTGCCCACAAGGACTTATCTCAGATTCTACTTTCCGTGGACTCAAAACAGATGTGCCAAACTGGAGTTAATGAACATTGCCCATCGGGATCAGATGATCCCTTACTATCAAAATGGAAGGGATTTTTAAGTTAGACTAGTGGTTCTCAACTGATTTTGTACCCTAGGGGACATTTTTTATTATCATGGCAGCCCCCACCCAGGCTCCGGCATTTAGTGAGTAGAGAGGAAAGTGATGCCGCTAACTATCCCACAGTACATGGAGCATACCCACACAACACAGAGTTATCTGGTTCAGATGCTCATAGTGCTGAGTATGAACAACCCCCCATTAAACTGGAGGTTGATCTAAATGGATTCTAACATCCTGTACTATTTTAATATTCTATGATTATAAGAAATCACACTGAAATTCCTGAAGCCTGATGAGCTTCAAAGGATTTATAATATCTTGGGAATTAGGTGCAGAATTCCTTCCTATGTCTATTTTTGCATTTTTGTGGAGTGTCCACAGCTTTCATAAATTTCTCTAAGGGGCATGTGACCCATAAAGGTTAAGAACCAAGCTCTATAATAAATAATTCTTAATAATTTTACCGTAGGTCTAAATCTTTAATCACCTTTCTTTTTTCTCTTTCAGAGTATTGAGAAATGCAAGAATTGCTTTTTCACATTTGACAGCAATTCTTCCTAAGGCAGTGTAATTCTGATAGGTATAAGAAGTAGTCAATAAAGAGAGTGAATTTAGTTGTTAATTGTGATACATGAAGAGGACACAAACTTCCCGGCAATTAGTCTGGCACCTTTCTCAAGTCCTAGGAAAACTTTTATTTTTAATCCCTAATTAATATAACTCAGCAAATATCACTACATATTGAGGAAGGAAATGAACAAAGGAAAATTGCATAGAGAGAACAGTCCTATATATACTCTTATCCCATATCTGTTTGGACACAAAGCCACTGCCAACGAAGTGCCTAAGATAAAGAATTGGTATAGATCTCCCTTTTGTAGATTTTTTAAACTGGGGCCATATAAATCAAACAGGATTACTTTATCTGCAGCTAAGAATTCTGTAGAGACATACTGAACCTGTAAGAGATGGCAGAACCTGGCCAAGTTCTGTCTTTTAGGTAATAAATTCTACTACCATCCTGACTCTGCTTTCAGTTTTCTCTATTTTTATTTTAGGGCAAGATATGTGGATTTGTCTGCAATATTAAAAGGATTTTTGGTTTACAAGGATCCAAAATTTGCTGCCTTAGATTAAGTGTGACTGTTCTGGCATCATGCATATGTGAAAGAGAAAAATAATAAGAACAATTAAACATGTGTGACATAAAATTTAATGTCAGACACTAAACCATTCAGAAGTAATCTGATATGCAATTTTTCTAATGATAGCTACCATTTATGAAAACTTATTAAGTATCAGGTATGTTAGGTTCGGAAAGATAGATAAATGGATAGAATATAGATGATATATAGATACATTAAACCTCACAACAATTATTTAAGCTAGAAACAATTTTTCTATCCCCATTTTAAAAATTAAGGCTTGGCAAGTTATAGTTTATCTAGGGCTATAAAACTAAAAATGCCAGAGCAAGAATTTGAACCCAGGTCTCTCTAGCTCCAAAATTTACCTTTATCCCCATAATACAATATTGTCTCACATGGTATAGTTGTCTAATCAGGAAATCTGGGCAAGATTTGAATCTCTGCACTGGGGATATCTGAGTCACCAAGAAGAATTTTGTAAAGTAGCTAGAGTTGATAACCTGACCTGGAAAAGTTCTAACCTTCAAATAAATTTAGGGGCATCACAGCCCTCTGTGCTGAGCAAGTGAGCTGGGAACCCGAGGTATTCATCACCAAAAGAGGCCAGAGCTTTCTGGGAGGCACAAAGACATATTTAGGTTTTAAGAAAAGGGAACGGGAGTTGACTTCTATCAAAAGCAAAAGTCCAAGTGTGTCAAAAGTATCTGAGAGCAAGAAGCTGCTATCTACCATTCAGTAATTAAGAAGACCAAGCTGAAACCCAGCCTAGAAGAGGTGAAGGTGCTAACTTACACCTGGTTTTGACAATTAACTATAAAATTGATTTTTTTATTTTATTTTATTTTATTATGTTATGTTAGTCACCATACAATACATCATCAGTTTTTGATGTAGTGTTCCATGATTCATTGTTTGCGTATAACACCCAGTGTTCTATGCAGCACATGTCCTCCTTAATACCCACCACTGGGCTAACCTATCCCCCTACCTCCCTCCCCTCCAAAACCCTCAGTCTGTTTCTTAGAGTCCATAGTCTTTCATAGTTCCTCTCCCTCTGACTTTGCCCCCTTCATTTTTCCCTTCCTTCTCCTAATGTCCTCCATGCTCTTCCTTATGTTCCACAAATAAGTGAAACCATATGATAATTGACTTTCTCTGCTTGACTTATTTCACTTAGCATAATCTCCTCCAGTCCCATCCATGTTGATGTAAAAGTTGGGTATTCATCCTTTCTGATGGCTGAGTAATATTCCATTGTATATATGGACCACACCTTTATCCATTCATCTGTTGAAGGGCATCTCAGCTCTTTCCACAGTTCGGCTACTGCAGACACTGCTGCTATGAACATTGGGGTGCATATGGCCCTTCTTTTCACTACATCTGTGTCTTTGGGGTAAGTACCCAGTAGTGCAATTGCTGAGTCAAAGGGTAGCTCTATTTTTAATTTTTTGAGGAACCTCCACACTGTTTTCCAAAGTGGCTGTACCAACTTGCATTCCCACCAACAGTGTAAGAGGGTTCCCCTTTCTCCACAACCTCTCCAGCATTTGTTGTTTCTGGCCTTGTCAGTGTTTGCCATTCTAACTGGTGTAAGGTGGTATCTCAGTGTGGTTTGGATTTGAATTTCCCTGATGGCTAATGATGATGAACATTTTTTCATGTGTCTGTTAGCCATTTGTATGTCTTCTTTGGAGAAGTGTCTGTTCATGTCTTCTCCCATTTTTTGACTTGATTATTTGTTTTTTGGTTGTTGAGTTTCAGAAGTTCTTTATAGATCTTGGAAATCAGTGCTCTGTCTGTAGTGTCATTTGCAAATATCTTCTCCCATGCTGTGGGTTGCCTCTTCGTTTTGTTGACTGTTTCCTTTGCTGTGCAGAAGCTTTTTATCTTGATGAAGTCCCAAAAGTTCATTTTTGCTTTTGCTTCACTTTTTGGAGATGTATCTTGAAAGAAGTTGCTGTGGCCAATGTCAAAGAGGTTACTGCTTATGTTCTCCTCTAGGATTTTGAAGGATTCCTGTCTCACATTGAGGTCTTTCATCCATTTTGAGTTTATCTTTGTGAATGGTGTTAGAGAATGGTCGAGTTTCATTCTTCTGTATATAGCTGTCCAACTTTCCCAGCACCATTTATTGAAGAGGCTGTCTTATTTCCATTGCTTATTTTGTCCTGCTTTGTCTAAGATTAGTTGACCATAGAGTTGAGGGTCCATATCTGGGCTCTCTATTCTGTTCCATTGGTCTATATGTCTGTTTTTGTGCCAGTACCATGCTGTCTTGGTGATCACTGCTTTGTAATATTGCTTGAAATCCGGCAACGTGATACCCCCAGCTTTGTTTTTCTTTTTCAACATTTCCTTGGTGATTCGGGGTCTTTTCTGATTCCATGCAAATTTTAGGACTGTTTGTTCCAGCACTTTGAAAAATGTCATTGGAACTTTGATCGGGATGGCATTGGAACTATGCTCTGGGTAGCATAGACATTTTAACAATGTTTATTCTTCTGATCCATGAGCATGGAATGTTTTTTCATCTTTTTGTGTCAATTTAGACTAATGGAATAATTCAGAGAGAAACAGGTCATGGGTGAGAGTAAGAATTCCGAGTCCTGGAGCCATCAGGAGTGAAGAGAGTAACTAAGTATCCGCCCATACTCTATAGGGGACTTTCACTGTGAAATGGATGGGAAGCAGCAGATAGGAAAATGTTTCTGTATTATTAAATACATTTTCAGCTTTAAACCAAAGAAAGTGAACCAGCCCACCTTAGAGGAAAAATATGTATATACTGGCCACATAACTAAAAATTCTGAGAATAAATCTAACTTCAGTTATGGCTAGATAGAGGCAATCAGAGGTTACCAGAGAACTTCCTCTCCATCTCAATTCTTTCCTCTCTGTAGGTATCCTTGGGGAGAGAGTCCCTGTAATAACCAGGGGGCCACCAGAAGCTTTCAAGGCCCTAAGAGATCATAATGCCACAGATAGAGAAAGCTTGTTTCCTGATAGCTTGACAAAAGTCAGGGTCTGGCCTGGCTTCGATCGTGTGACCAGCCCTGAACCAGTCACTGTGGCCCATCAGAATAGATCCTGATGGAGTCATTGCATGTCCTCCCAGGGCCTTGTTTTGGGGAGAGAAGTGGCTGAAATCAAGCTCAGCCAAATACAGCAACAGAACATAAGTGGGGATAGAAGCAATACCTCAAATACTGCAGCAGGCCTTGCAGTGCACATACAGGGTCAACGCAGTGCAGCTAGAGCCAGGGACCCATGTGGGGCCTCAGGGGGTGGGGAGCCGCACATCAAGCAGTTAAACACTTATGAAATATCTACTACCGCATTTCACTGATTCTAAGATGCACATTTTCCACATTTTAAAGACTGAGAAGTCAGAATGTTTCTGACAATGAAAGACATCCTATAATTGCTCTTGGCCAGGGGGCAGCTGTGATATAGTTTCCAAAGTCTGCACAGAACTCAGTCATAATTCTTCATATTTTCATCTCTTCAACTGAGTGTGCATTGTTTATACCATATTTGTAGGCTTCAAATGTTGTTTAAAATATCTTCAGAAAGATTAAGCTATGATCCACCATTAAAACCAAATGTCATTATATATGCAAAAAAGGAATCCATGCGACAGGGCACATGTTTAATATTAATGAAGCACATATTCATGGTGGGGAGAATGACTGCAATTCCATATTTGCTTTCAAAGTAACACGCATGCTTTTTTAACACCTAAGAAAGGATGACACAAGTGGATGGAGCCATTTTATATTTTTACATTTTTTTTACTGATATACATGAAAAGTATTGCCTTTCGCATGCTAAGAAATGCCCCGAAGACAGCAACACTGAATGATAAACATGTATATCTAAATAGTCCAAAGTAACTTTCAATAAGTATCATGTCAATAAAATTAAATTGTAATTCCAATTAAGGTAATAATAAATCACTTTAAATAAGTGGCATCTGTTAGTAGTAACATAAAATCATGTTTCATCTAAAATCAATAACAATGTACTTGATGAAATAAAATATATGACCATTACTATGGTAGGTACCAAAAGTACAAAGAGAAATCATTCATGGTCCCTATATTTGGGAAATATTCATGGTCCTATTGTGCATTTTTAGTGGGATGTGGTACAAAGGGGTTATCAGAACAACCATCACTAAGCCAGACACTTTACCTCACCTATCCCATATCCTTTGTATTCTGACCCAATCTGCATTTCAGAACTATAGGAAAAACATGGGAATGTTTGTAGATTGTGAATTAATAGATTTAGTGATTATAAAGTATTTAACTGCTTTAGAAACTCCCAATACTTCAGATACTTAAGCCAAACACTTGAGAGTCATTCTGGATTCCTCTTTGTCTCTCACACCTCACATCTAATCCATCAGAAAAGCTTTAGCTCCAAAATATATCCCAAGAATCTGACTACTCTGCCACTACTTTAATCCAACCCACATCATCTCCTGCCTGGAATCCTGCAAGAGCCTCATTACAGGTCTTTCTGTTGCTGGCCTTACCTACCCACTCCCCACCCATTGTCTAGCTTCAACACAAAGCCAAAGTGATCCTTTTAAGCATAATTTACATTATGACAATCTTGTGCCACAAATTCTGAAATGACCTACCAGTTCATGCAGAATAACAGCCAAAATCTCTGCAAAGGCTCCCAAGGCACCCAATAACTGGTCCTATGAACATCTCTGATCTCCTCTCCTATTACTCCTCCTTTCAGTTACTTCACTCAGACTTCCTGGCCTCCTTGCTGCTCTTTGAACACGCCCCGTATGCCCTTGCTTCCCCCGTTACTCCTGCTCTTCCCTCTGCTGACCGTTCTTCTTTGAGATAACTGTTTGGCCGGTTCTGTCCCCTTGCAGTCTTTACCCAAATGTCATGTCGTCAATGAGGCATCTCCTGATCACTCTTTCTTCTTTTTTTTTTTTTTAAAGTAGGTTCTATGCCCAGTGTGGGACTCGAACTCACAACCCTAAGATCAAGAGTTGCATGCTCTACTGACTGAGCCAGCCAGGTGCCCCTCTGCTGTCACTTTCCATGACAACTGCCACTGTCCCCTTTCCTCTGCTCTCCCAGTCCCCCTTACCCTGATCTAATTTGCCATTTTACTATAGCATTTATCTGCTTCTAACACACTATTTAATATACTTATTTGTTATGTTTATTGCTTATCGCTTGACTCCACACTTCTCCCTCCCCCCAACCCCCATGAATATAAGCTCCACGAAGCTATCTTTTTTGTTCAATGCATCATCCTAGTACTTAGAACACTGATGGCCAAATAAGTAGAAGCTCCATAAACATATGCTGAATGAATAAATGGATGATTTTTACTAACCCAAATATGTATATAAACATAAATTCATGTCTGTAAAACCACTTAAAAGGCACAGAGAGGACATAAGCTAAAAATCCTCTGAAGTCAAAAAGTAAATTATATTCTGAGAGAATGCCCAGAGGAAAATTACCTGTAGAACCTATAGTAGTGAGAGTCCAGGAAAGGTACGTGGGAGAAAAGGCAGAGAAAACAGAAGACAGGATATCTGCCTTAGGTAAAGGGTATGTCTGCTGGGACTGATGGTCCAACATTCTGTCATTAATGCCTCCGGGCTACATTCTGTTGAATGAATAAAAGCTTCCAACGGGCTCCTCTAAAACTGAGTAAACTCAGGGACATCTTCCATCCCCTCACCCCTAACCCCCACCATGGGCTATAAGGAATGCCCCAGCAGAATCCTCAGCTTCCAAAATAGAAACCCAGAGCTGTGTACCCAACGCTGACACATCACTTCTGTCAAAATGAAGCCTAGAGTTTGCTTGTGGACACACAGCCAAAACACGCAAGCCAGCCGCAATCGAATCATATGCTCTACTCTCCCTCCCCCTTACTCCCTCATGTTCTATAGGGCCGAAGAGGTAAAAGGAGAAGAGACAGTAAGAAAGCTACTTGGAAAACCATTAAACTGTTTTTTACTTTCAGTTCTATCCATGCCTATCTTTAGGGTAAAACTTCTCCACAGAAATAAAGGTTTTGAGGTAATATTCAGACTCCCATAAAGGTGCAAGTCATGGAAAGAACACCTGAAGGTTCAAAACGACTTCACCTCCAGAATCTCAAATTCTCTTTCTGAACCAGGCATCTTACCTCTCGCTTTTCTCTCTTCTTGCTTAAAACGGGCAGGTCCCCTGGAAGACAACACACCTCCCAACGTTTTGCCCCCATTTCTACCTGCAGAAACACTACCCATTCTTCAGTGCCTAGCTCCAATTCCAAATCCCTCGGGAAGACTGTAACACTTAGCGTGTGTCCTTTTTCTGATATGTTCTTTGTCTCTTCCTTTTTCAAATGCATTACGTGTTCACTCGATATACTTTTCTGTAACAGACTTGAGTTTCTATTTTATCTCTGCATCCCAGAAGCACACAGAGCATGATGGCCCTGAACTGAGGGTTGTAGAGGCCACAACCATGAAGGCAGCACACTTCGAAATGTGTGAAAAAGATGGTTCCAAGAAGATAAAAAGGATCTCAAGTATCTTATCATGCCCTCATTTGTACTGCATTGATGCCCTTTCATATTCAGAACCTAGTGGGTTTTTTTCAAAATTATCTTTAAAAACTATGTACCTGATTGCTGTTGTTGCTATTTTGCTCTATCTTAGTAGCTCCTGGAGAAAATAAAAAGGTCATATATAACTCAGAAAAATCCATTTGACTTTTTTTTCAAGAAACAGGAAAGTGAGGGGACTCAGTTTGCCTCTACGCGAGACGTCTCACAGGGGTGTAGGAGAAGGTAGGACTGTTGCCAACATCTAAGATTCAGCACTGCCAGGAATGAGTACACCTTAACACAAGGAGAGGAAACCCTTCAGGAGTAAAAAAACCAAGGTAGTAGGTAACCCCATAATTTACTGTCCAAAACAGGTCACTCTGAGAGTGAAAGAGGCACCATTAACAATTACACCAGGCAGCAGGTATTAACCGGAACTGCCCCAGGCAAACTGGAGCAGATGACAACCCTACAAAAAAAGTCAGTGAACATGAAACCTCAGGGCACAGCAGGAGAGAATCTGCTATAATTCTAAAGCAGCTCTAGATAGTTTAGAATAAATCCCCTGACAAAGCTGCCTGTTGAAAGAGCCGTGTAGCATTCCAGTGCCTCTAGAAGGCTCAGCAGGAAAAGAGAGTGCTCAGAACGCTGTGTTGAGCAATCCAATCACCATGAAATTCGGAGAGTGGAAGCTGCTACAAGCCTTTACCATCCATCAAAATCGCCTTCAAGATGCTATCGTCAACCATTAGGATCAGCAAGTAACCTGCTAGGCTGAAGAGACCTTACTACACAGGAGTCTCTACCCTCTCTACCATCCAGGCAGAGGTAACAACTGAGGGAGAAAGAAGTAAGACCCCATTATCTACTACAACCAAATGAAGAAAAGAATCATAGAGACACAAAATGTTGATGCTGTAGGCACCTTAGAGACAATCTAATCCAGGTTCCCAATTAATAAATGAGGTAACATAGCTCAGCAAGATTAAAAAAAACATTTTAGGCTACTAGAAGAAAAAAGAATTTAATTCACTCCTTCCTTCATTTGACACGTATTGAGTACTCCCACCAAGTCAGGCACCAGGATAAGATAAATAAGACATAGTCCTGCCTAGGAGGAAATGCACTAATAACTATTATACTTCAAAAACTGATTAAGTATATCTTGGAAGTACTGTGTTAATACCACTTGAGAATTCTAGCCAAATGGCACAAAGAAAATGATCCTTAAAAGGGAGAATGTTGATAAACACTGCCACTATGCAGTAACTTTGCTGAGAATCCCTGTGATGGAAAAATGTTCAATAATAAACCCTCTTCCATTTGTTTTCTTTTTCTGTCCTTATCCCACATTTATGTCTCACCATATGCAAAGCAGTGAGAGTCAAACTGAAGCCTACAATTTTCTTGTGTATATATACTATCAATATTGAAGTTCAGGATATACATTTCCAGATTTCCTAGAATCCTGAAGAAAACAAATCTAACTTAATTATACTCAGGTTTTTCCTCTTCCATCTGTAAAACAAATGAGCCTCTAAAACTATACCATTTGTTCACAGAATGTCATGATGTAGAAAGATGATCATTATATGAAATTAGTTTAATTAGAAGATCTTCCTAATTCATACTTTCTTTATAGAATTTATTATAACAAATCATGGAGTCTTCTAAACACTTTGTAAGAAAGGGGAACTTGAGGCTTAAATAAAACCAATACTTAGAAGAATTATTTCAACATAACCCAAATAAAACATTACTTAAACCCAGAAATATTTGTTACACTCTTTCACTGAAGGCCATTGCAATTATTGAATAAAATGATTTACCATATCAATAAAGAATCTGAACCTAGCACCATAAAGTTTTTTTGCTAAAGACCATGCCTGTAGTGTGACAATTTCCTTGTTTTAAATAAGTTCATTTCTCAATATTGCTAAATTCAAATTTTAATCAACAGTTTTATTAGAGTTCCATATTCAAAAAAATATGGTTTCTCCCTGAATACTCATAAAAATAAATGTTGTTACATGTTAGCAGCTCGAGATATAACATGTCATGAAAAAGACTGAAAATAATATGAACTTCTCCAATATTGTACTTCAGTATTCAATTACATTAATAAACTTGCACAGGTTTTCACAGCCTTAAATATTTTCAACCTACACTGAGCATAACTGTTTGCATTATGTAAATGTTAAATTAAGTAAGGATAAGGTGAGTGAAAATACATTCAGAAATCATCATACCATTCCTGGTTAGCATGGTTTCTTTATGGTATAAAAGGTATTCAAATATAGTCCAATGCTGAAAATATCTGAGCTTCCTCTGGTTCACAGGAATAACAACGCTTAGAAAAGAAAAAGCAAGGGGAAAGAAACATTATTAATTAAAATATAACTATCAAGTCTATATAATATGACTAAGCACAGATGAAAATGCCTGTAATTCTTATTAGCAGGTTCTGTATAAGTTTGGGGCCTCACAGACTGCAAATGCTGAGAAAAATTCTAAACCGTAATACAAAAAAAAATTTTTACTTCATATCACAATCATACACTTAAAAGGGGACCAGCCTAGTAACACGTGGGTGGCTCAGTCAGTTAAGCGTCTGCCTTCGGCTCAGGCCATGATCTCAGGGTCCTGGGATTGAGCCCTGAGCCCCACATCAGGCTCCCTGCTCAGCGAGGAGCCTGCTGCTCCCTCTCCCTTCTGCCCCTCCCTTGCTTGTGCTCCCTCTCTCTCAAATAAAATCTTAAAAAAAAAAAAAGTGACCAGCTTAGATTGAGACTTTAAAATACATTTAGCTTGATTTAGCACTAGTCTTCATGCAAACCACGGAGCCCTGTCATAAAATCAGGTTTGCCACATACCTTGATGATTCACTAAGTAGGAGGTAGAGTGTAGCACAGTGTTTACAAAGGTGAGTTTTCAACTCATGCAATTTTGTGCAAGTTAATCCAAGTTTCTCAACCCCAGTTTCTTCACTTCATGGATTTGTTGAAGGATAAAATGAGGCACATTGTGTTAACTGTTTATAATTTGTAATTGTTACTATAAATTTTATCCAGCATCATTATGGTAGGCAAAATAATGGCCCCTCAAAGATGTCCTTCCTAATCCCCCAAATTCGTAAATACATCACCTTACATGGCAAAGGGGAAATTAAGGTTACAGGTGGAATTAAAGTTGACAATCAACTGACCTTAAAATATGAAGGTTCTGGATTCTCTAGGTGGACTCAGTGGAATCACAAGGTCCTTAGAAATGGAGAAGGGAGGGAGGATTGACGGAGTCAGAGGGAGATAAGACTGTGAAGAGTAGCCACAGAAATTCAATGTTGCTGGCTCTGAAAATAAATGAGGGGGTCATGAGCCAAGAAATGTGGGCTGCATCTTGAAGGTGGAAAAGGGAAGGGCAGGATTGTCCCCTAGAGCCTCCAAAAAGGAATGCAGCCCTGCCAATACGATGACTTCAGCCCACTGAGACCAGTATCAGACTTCTAACCGATAGAACTGTAAGACAGTAAATTTGGGTTGCTTTAAGACACAACATTTGAGGTAATTTGTTAGAGCAACAGTAGAAAACTAATACTAGAGGCATGTGGGAGGCTCAGTCCATTCGGCATCTGCCTTCGGCTCAGGTCATGACCCCAGGGTCCTGGGATGGAGCCCTAAGTCGGGCTCCCTGCTGAGCAGAGGAGGCTGCTTCTCCCTCTGCCTCTCCCCCCAACCCCCCACTCGTGCTCTCTCTCTCTCTCCCCTCTCTCTCACTTTCTCTCTCTCTCAAATAAATAAAATCTTAAAAAAAAAAAAAAGCCTAATACTATTACCAATATGGCAAGAGCTCTGTTGGGTGCTAGAGATGGTGAGTTAGGTAGACACGCTAGGGATACATTTCCCTCTCTACAAGTCCCCTTTTGTGACCCTATAATAACTTATTAAAGTATATAACATAATGGGTATTGCTTAGAAAAGTTCTATACCTATAGTCTAGATAACTAAGATAATTTATTAAAACAAATCTGTGGCATTTTGCAGACCCATATCTTGTTCCTCTACTACACAGGGTAAATAGCTTAAAGCCAAAACTTTGGCAGAGATGAAGCTTTGGAAGAGATGACAAGTCGCCTATGAAAATTCTGCTTCCCCTTTTTCCCCACTCTTTATGATTGGGGTAGCAATGTTTCCAGCTAAAACCCTAAATTTCCAAGCTGCCCTTGCAGAAAGGATACCAAATGTGATATAAGCTAAAGTCTTAAGGTAGAGCTGCTGGGAAAGTTTCCTGAAGGTGATTATTCATCCGGCAGATACCCTTATTCTTCTCCTTCTTCCTACTTGGAACCAAGGAGCAATTCTATAACCATAAAAAGAGAAGCCAATGAAGATAGAAACCAAGGATAGAAACCATGTATTAAAGGGAGCAGAAAACTTAAAGGAGACTGGCATGATGGTATTGTATAGACACTGGACTGCCTACCTCTGAAATTCTTGCACATGAGGAAAAATAAATTCTTAACTTGTTAAGCTAGCCTAAGCCAATTCCTTATACTTGACCTAATGTTCTTTTTGCTAATTTTCTAAGTGAAGTTTCCTTTAAATCAGTCAGAATTTAACACAGTAAGAGGCCACTAAATAGTGCTGGAAGAACTGGATATGTACATGCAAAAAAAATGAATTTATATAAAGACCTTACAACCCTCACAAAAATTAACTCAAAAGGGGTCACAAAATGGCCTACATGTAAAATGCAAAACTTTAAAACTCCTAGAAGGTAATATAGTAGAAAGCCTACATGACTTGGAGTATGGTGTTGATGCCTTTTTAGATACAACATCAAAGACACGATCCATGAAAGAAATAATTGATAAGCTGGACTTCATTAAAATTAAAAACTTCTGCTAGGTGAAAACCAATGTCAGGAGAATGAAAACACAAGCCCCAGACTGGGAGAAAACATCTGCAAAAGACATATCTGGTAAAGAACTGTTATCCAGAATATACAAAGAATTTTTAAACTCAACAATAAGAGAACAAACAACCCAATTAAAAAATGGACCAAAGACCTTAACAGGTCCCTCATCAAAGAAGATAATACAGATGACAAGTAAGCATATGAAAAGATGCTACACATCATATGTCATCACAGGATATTCTGGAAAAGGCAAAAGTATGAAGACAGTAAAAACATCAGTGGTTTCCAGGGGTTAAGAGGAAGGGAAGAGTGAATAAGATGAGCACAGAGGGTTTTCTGGTAGTGAAACCACTCTATATGATATTATAATGATGAACACATGCCAAGATAAATGTGTCTAAACCTATAGAATGTACATACCAGAAGTGAACCCTAATGTAAACTATGGACTTTGAGTGACAATGATGTGTTCATGTAGGTTCATCAATTTTAACAAATGCACCACTCTGGTGAGGAATGTTGATAATCAGGGAGACTCTGCATATGTTGAGGGAAACAGTAAATGGAAAATTTCTATACTGTTCAATTTTTGTGTGTTCTTTTTCCTTGGTTTATTTATATCACTATATAATAAACTACTAAATAGGTTTAATAATGCTGCTGTGTATAAGAAAGTTTGGGAAGTATTAATGCTTTTCTCTTTCATAGAAATTCTAACCTCTAGTATAGTATGTGAATGGCAATTCTATAGGGATCTATATTTCTACCCATAACAGTGTTTTAGTGTGAGAACTTCAACATTTTCCATCGTGGCAATTCAACACTTGCTTTTTTAAAAATCATTATAATCAGTTCATAGTAAGATATTAAGGAACAGCCAGAGGCAAGGAAAATGCATGGGTCTCAAAAAATAACTTTAAGGAAAATTCCGTATAACATTTTTCTCCTAGATTCTTGTCTTGTTATTACCAAAGATCTATGATGAAAAGCAACAATCTCTCATCCAGTTCCTCCCCTCCTACAGACACTCTCCAAGGATAATATGTCTTAATTTTTTCTGTTTCTAGGGGGTCTTGGTGGTTACTTCTATAAGTCTAAATAAGAAGTTTATTTCTTTTCATTATCTTGACTTATTAACTTCAGACAATATTTACTGACTGCCAGCATTAGAAATGTGAGAATTGAGTTCATTTACTTTGTTCCCTCCTCCCCTTCTTCTCTTCCCAGTGTTGTATATCTATATCGTTATTTTTAGCTTTTATATTGGTTAACTATTAACTATAAATAACATACCAAGCACATACTTCTCATTACATTGACTTTCCACAGGACTTCTTGAACACACTTTGTAATGTAAGCGCATTAACACTGAAACATATTTTTTCTGCTTCTCATTAGATTGATTCTAAAAGATGGAAATCAATAAACACAACTGTAATGATTATGTAAATTTGCTCTAATATGAAATATATTCCCCTCTCTACAGGTTTCATTACATGAATAACATCTATATATGTTTTGCCTAAAAGAATCAATTCAAAACATTTGTTTAGCATTTACCCCATGCAAGTCACTACCAAATCAAGTATCAGGCACTGCATTAGGCATTCAAGAAACACTGATGAGCCAAAATGAGCATGACATTATAAAGGCTCCGAGGAAAGATATGCTGTAAAAACTGAGTAAAAGTGGGGCGCCTGGGTGGCTTAGTTGGTTAAGCGACTGCCTTCGGCTCAGGTCATGATCCTGGAGTCCCGGGATCGAGTCCCGCATCGGGCTCCCTGCTCAGCGGGGAGTCTGCTTCTCCCTCTGACTCTCTTCCCTCTCGTGCTCTCTATCTCTCATTCTCTCTCTCAAATAAATAAATAAAATCTTTAAAAAAAAAAAACTGAGTAAAAGTGGACCTGATTTAGTCTTGAGAGAGCAAAGATAAACCTGGGAATATAACAACTGTGATGAGATTTAAAGGAAATGAAAATTAACCGATGTAGAGAGAGAAGCAGGAAAAGGCATGGAAGAGAGCATCCTGAATAAACAATGTGCCCAAAGCCCTTGGTTTTGCCCTTTAGAGAAATGGAAAGGAAGCCAAGTGGAACCAGAACACAGGTAAAATGCAAATTGTTTAATGCCTGATTATGGTAATGTAAGCTGTTTAATGCCTGGTTGATTATATCTACATATGTGACTAAAATATTTATTATGTATATAACTTTATAGTTATGTATATGTGTATATATATATATAATTTAAACATATGTAATATAACTTTAGAAGGATACATTATTGGGAGCCTGGGTGGCTCAGTTGGTTAAGCATCTGCCTCTGTCTCAGGTCATGATCTCCAGATTCTGGGATGGAGCCCCATATCAGGCTCCCTGCTCAGCGGGGAGTCTGCTTCACCCTCTGCCCCTCCCTCTGCTTCCTTCTCCCTCTCTCTCTCTCTCACTCACTCTTTCTCTCAAATAAATAAACAAAATCTTTTAAAAAGGCTATATTATCATAAAAAGTAATTTTATATTTATTCCTATATATAATATATATACAATAATATAATGATGTATTTCTATATATATTATACATATAATAATACAATTTTAAGTTAATTTTACCAATTCTTCTTATGGATTGCTAAAATAATAAATCCTTTCTCTACCAGAATAATTATATAAGCAGACTCTGAGAATCTATGTACCCCTTCATGCATAAGATTTAAGTTGCTTCTCCCAAAAGTTTTTCAGCCACATGTTTATTGTAGCGGGAAAGATAGATGTGATTTATGTAACATCCACATTAATGAAATTACTCTCTGCTTTGCAGTTCTTGCTCCTCTTTATCACCCCTCCCCCTTGTTTTTCAAACCATTGAATGTTCTTGTAAACTTTATAGTTTCTGGCCCATTTCCTAGAAGAGTATTTTTCCAACAGTAGTTTGGACTCATTAATGAAATCAATTAAGTGGATCAATTTTTTTTAATGTAATAGAATAGAATCAATGAAAAAAACGTTAGAGTGCATTACACATAATAATGGAAAGTGCTGTTTCTGAAGATTTTGTTTTAGTCATACACACATGTCAAGGATCAATATGGAAAATGTCTTTCTTAGTTATCATCAAAGTCAAAAAAACATAAGAGAAATACTGTTCTAGAAATTGTATGCTTTAAAGAAAGTCAATAGCACTGCGAAGGGAGTATTTTTCCCAAAGTATATATGTTTGAATCTGTTTGCAATAGAAACAGTTTTCATCACCATCATCAAGGGTTGGAAAATGCAGTCTCATGGGTTGCAGTCTTTCTGCACCGTACTAGGCCATTTAAGAATGACCCTTGGGCCTGAACACTTCCTTACCAAGAAATAGAGTCCTCACAACCTGTGCTAGGCTTATCACCAACTGTGGGATTATCTTTCCCTGTTTCAGGCTCAATGTGTATTCCTTTGTTCTGCTTAAGTGCATGTGTCAATGCCCTTAGGCCTGTCCCTGCTTCCCATATCTCAGACCCCACAGGAGAGGGGTCAGGGCACCACTTCTACTGCAGCAGGAAGTAGGGTGTGCAGCCTACACTGCCTGTATTGGCTGGCAGCAGAGTGGATCTGGCCGTGGGGAACCCACACATTGCAAAGAGCTAGATATTAGCGCTTTCTCTCCTCCTGCTCTAAGTAAGGGCTGTACCACTTGAGCCTAGTATGTATGTTGTCTGTTCTCAGCAACCTCAAATCATGCACTGGTTTCTTCCCTGCCTTTTAACCTTGGCTGCACAGCCTGGCCACTCAGTGCATGATGAAACATCAAGAACACCATCAAGTAAGATTTAGTAAATGATGATTAAATTTGTAGAATCCAGACAGAATTGAGCCTTGTTAAAACAGAATTCTATAAAGGGTTCCTGAAGGTATACATTCCAAATATTTGAATCTTGACTAGGAAAGGTGGATAGGGCTCATCAGATCAGGCATTTATCTATAATAATACTTAAAGTAGTTAGTTAATTTGCTATAGAACTGCAAAAGTTGAATCGTATTTAATGATATACCCTTTAATATTCATATATAATAAAATAAAAAGAATATACAATAGTTCTCAGGTCAGACTCCAATTTTTTTTTAATGCCAGATTCCAATTTTAACTCACTAAGGAACTGTCAATAACCTCTGATGTGTGTGGTAAAGGAAATAGTTCTGATCAATTTTCAATCCTCTTATCCATGTCCTATACTGGAGAAGTTTCTGAAGTGGTAAGACTTTCTTTATTCAAGTGATGAATACTATTTGTTGAACACCTCCTGTATCCATCAGGGAAGGACCTTTCATGGACTAATGAAAGTGTGCCAGCAACCAAGGAGTATGATTAATTCAAATCTGTGCATCTGAAATTAAAAAAAAAGAAGAAGAAGAAGAAAACAAACATAAACATTGCTTCCTGCCTCCAGAGGTTTAAAAGTTTTAAAGGTTTAAAATTTTTTTAGTAAAAATTCATAAAGAAGGAGAATTTTTCAGCAGTATGAAAAACTGATTGTAGGGAAATGTGCTAGGAGAAAAGAATAAAAAGGAAGAATACTCAAGTTTCCCATAGTAATGAAATTTTTTCCCAAATGTTTACATCAGCAAAAATTTAATTTGTCCTACTTACAGGATTGTTTTTTACCAAATGTCTGTGCTTGCAACACTCTAAAACTGGTATTCTTTTTGTGAAAATAACAGTTATTTAAATATATCAGAATCTAAATCAGAAGACTGTAAGAGGAAAAATTATCACCTAAGAAGCTGGTTGAGTACGTTTTGAAAACTCACAGTCATCCCGTCAGGAAGAAGCAGGGTAATTTAACTGGAAAGGATGCTGGTTGAAGGGGAGATCAATATGTAATTTTAGCTAGATTGTTTCCCTATTGTCCTTTGGGCCAGTGCCAAAGAAACTCTCGGCCTATCTTGGGACAATGGGTCAAACCAGAAACACTGCTTTGCACCTGAAAGAGAAAAAGAAGCAAGCAGGTCCAGACAGTATGCTGAGACGGTCCGAGATTCCATTAGAGTGTCAGCCATGAATAAGGTGAGATGCAATTTCTGCAGCTATGAGATAGTTTCACCGTCACCAAGTCTCCCTGGGCAACTTCACTGATGCATTTATGATGAAACTTCTCATTTTCTGTTATGTTTTCTCTCTTGGACCTTAAAGTAAATTCATCTTTTATCAGTTCCACGCTTCATTGCATGTCATGATTTGGAAAAGATAATAAAATACTGGCTGGTGCTGCCCCCAGAAAGGACAATGAACCTGCCTTCATTTCAGGAGACTATACTTATGGGAATTGATTTACCTGCCATGACCACTGTCTATAAAGAAAAGAATTATCTTGAAGCAAAGCAGAGCCAGAAAATTAGGAGCTGTTGTCTTAATGTAGACACTGTCCTCAAAGACTTGGCAGAAGAAGGACCAGGTAGTATAGTCAAATTCAGAGAAGCAAGGATGAAGAATTATTGTCATCAATTGATCCATTTTTATTTTAAAATATTTTTTCAGTGTTAATTTTACCCCCCATCTCTAGGCAATAGCATTCACGTTATTTAAAATCCCATAGATTCTCTGAAGAGAAAAATAACATTTAAAAATAAGTCTCCTCGAGATCATGGTTCAAATTACTAGGAAGTGTGTGTGTGTGTGTGTGTGTGTGTGTGTGTCAGAAAACAAGGGACAGGAACATTATTATCTAAGAGCTTAACCACCAAAGTAACAGCAGCTTTGACCTTGGAACATACTTTAAATCCAAAATTTTTAGCACTAGAACTGCAGTGATTACCCTCTTATTACAACTTTTTCCCATCCCTGCTCTGCCCACCAAAAAATTAATAATGGTTTCTTCTGATATTGAGAAAAGTTTTGCAAATCAACACATTTTGATTGAGAGTCAATGATTTTTACCTCTATTTAGACAAGTATGAGGAGAATGTAGTAGAAACAAAACTACACGGCTTAAACTGGAAATAGTCAACCCCATAAGCCTATCCATCATGTTAAATGTTTATGAAGTCAGCTATCTTCAGAAGAGTCTACAATGGAGATACAGTTATTATGGCATTTTTTTCTGATTTATTTTTACTTAACATTAAAATCTGCCAAATATCATGACTGTCTCTGAATGCAAATCCAAAACAGATTTTTGTAACTAATAAATGAATCCAGAATGTTAAAATCCTAAGTAATAAAAAGATTTAATTTTCCTCAGGTAACTTGTTCAGAGGATGTTGTGGTTACACCTGCTTTCCCTTTCCTAATTTCTAGTATCTGTTCAAGTACCCATCCCTAGACCATATAGCTCATGAACTATATCAGATCACACTCACGATTCCAGAGATGGCCCTGAGTGGTCCAATATAATCAAGTTTCCTTGCCATGACTGGTTCAGGAAACTAGGCCTAACCCAATCAGCCCATAGCATTCCTTTGGTTGCAGGTTATTGCTTAAATGATCAGGCCAGTACTATGTGAGGTGAAATTCACTAGAAAAAATGGAAAGGAAGATTCCCTGTCTTGACAGAAAGGCAGAAAATACAACCTATGTATGTGGTTGTAAATGGATACGAGGCCTGGTACTGCTGTCGCCATCTTGTGACAAGACTGAGATGAAGTCAACACAAAAGGGATAAAAATGCTAAGAATATCTCCACCCATCAGACCAAGTTCTGCTTAAACCAAACAGATCCCTATGTATGGATATTTTCAGTTTCTTGAGGGCTAGTTTGAATTGAGTTTTCCATTATGACTTAAAATACTCTAACACATACTATTAATAGGGTTCTCTTTCCATAATTAATACAATTATATAATCATGCTTTACTTTTTGCTGCCAGGAATTTGGAGTCAAATTTGAAATTCAGCTACAAAAATTACATAAGCCTTGGGGCTATGTTTTTAGTCTCATTCCTAAAAGGTCAAAGGTTTTGGGGGGGGTTGTTTGTTTTAGATTCAAGTTTTTATTTAAATTCCAGTTACTTAACATATAGTGTAGTATTAGTTTCAGGAGAATTGGGTGATTTGTCACTTACATACAATACTGAGTGCTCATCACAACAAGTGCCCTTCTTAATACCCATCACTCATTTAACCCATCGCCCCACCCACCTCCCCTCCAGGAACCCTCAGTTTGTTCTATGTAGTTAAGAGTTTGTTCTATGGTTTGCCTCTCTCTTTTTTTCTCCCCTCTATGTTCATGTTTTGTTTCTTAAATTCCACATATGAGTGAAATCATATGGCATTTGTCTTTCACTGACTGACTTATTTCACTTAGCGTAATACTCTCTAGCTCCATCCATGTTGTTGCTAATGGCAAGACTTCATTCTTTTTTATGGCTGAGTAATATGCCATTGTTTATATATACCACCTCTTCTTTATCCATTCATCAGTTGATAGACATTTGAGCTTTTGCCATAATTTGGCTATTGTTGATATTGCTGCTATAAACATTAGGGTGCGTATATCCCTTCAAATCAGTATTTTTGTATCCTTTGGGTAAATACCTAGCAGTGTAATTGCTGGATTGCAGGGTAGTTCTATTTTTAACCTTCTGAGGAACTTCCATACTGTTTTCCAGAGTGGCTGCACCAGTTTGCATTCCCACCAACAATGTAAAAGAGTTCCCCTTTCTCTGCATCCTCACCAACATCTGTTGTTTCCTATGTTGTTAATTGTAGACATTCTGACAGGTGTGAGGTGATACCTCATTGTAGTTTTGATTTGTGTTTCCCTGATGATGAGTGATGTTGAGCATCTTTTCATGTGTCTGTTAGCCATCTGTTCTTTGCAAAAATGTCTATTCGTGTCTTCTGCCCATTTTTTATTCCGATTATTTATTTTTTGGGTGTTGAGTTTTATAAGTTCTTTATATATTTTGGATAGTAACCCTTTATCACACATGTCATTTGAAAAGATCTCCCATTCCAAAGGTTGCCTTCAAAAAATAAATAAATAAAAAATAAAAGGTCACATTTTCCTACCTGTCTTTCTACATTTTTCTGGTCATGGTTATTATATTCACATATACCAACTTTTTCTTTTTCCTTTTTAATTGTTATAATAAACCAACAGATTACTTGCAGAATAAGTTGAGGTGTAAATAAATTAACAAAGTAAAATAAAATTAATTAGCCTAAAATAAGTGGAACTTTTTCAGAAGGCCCACAGTACAAAAACAAGCAAAGAAAATTAAAGAAACAATTAAAGGTATTTTACAAATTGGAAACTTTTTATTGAAGAAAGTGATGTTCTGTTCATTTTCCAGTTAAATAGAATTCATTGTTGTATTTTTATGTAATCAACCAGAAGAAACAGGAATTGGTTTTATATAATTTTTGATGATCTAAATAGAATTCAAATTACAAAGTAACAGAATTGATAACCTAAGAATTATTGCAAAGTGCCTCATGTTATGCAGCTCATTTTATTTGTTCTGACTCAGGCCATTTCACTTCACTAATCTAATTAATTTGTACTAAAATATGCCACCCCTATTGCATTAAATTTTACATTAAAATTGTTTGACTGCTTGCCAAAGAATGTTTTTCTCTAGAATTGGGTTTGTGGAATAAATGCACATTGCCTACTACATATTTTTCACCATTTTGATAAGCATTTGCTTTCTTTTCATAAGTATCCATAGCATGAAGATCACAGTACATTTCACATTTGAAAATACCTATTAAATATTTGATGAGGGTATTACAAACACAATTTAAATATATATAATTTAAGGCAAGCCTGATGGAAAAGCAATCAATCCTGCTTCGTTTCATCTCTCCTTCTTTGTAATTATAAACCCAAATTGTATTTCTAGAGGACCTAACCCTTAAAAATCAAGACTGTCAACCAGACAGGTGGGAAATGCTTGTTAATCAATGTAAAGGCTAGCAATTATGGTTTCTTAAAAAAGAAGAAAGTAAAAAGAAAAAAAAAACAACGGAGAAAGTATTTTGATGATTTGGGGCACATTAATGGCTTACAAACCACCGAATGACTGAGTTGATTTTAGGAATACAGAACAGTACGCTGAAGAAGGGGAGGAAAAAGATCTTCCTCACTCCTGAGAGTACACACTCTCACCATTCGAGCTCCTTCTTCATTGCATATCACTTTCATCACTAGGACTCTTGGGATAATCACTTAAATTTCCAGTTCTCTTAGTATCATGAAAGCAAGTTTTTTTTAAATTTTATTTTATTATGTTATGCTAGTCACCATACAATACATCATTAGTTTTTGATGTAGTGATCCACGATTCATTGTTTTCAGTGCTCCATGCAGTACGTGCCCTCCTTAAGACCCGTCACCAGGCCAATCCATCCCCCCACCCCCCTCCCTCTAGAACCCTCAGTTTGTTTCTCGTAGTCCATAGTCTCTCATGGTTCATCTCTCACTCCCATTTCCCCCCCTTCATTTTTCCCTTCCTTCTCCTAATGTCCTCCCTGCTATTCCTTATGTTCCACAAACAAGTGAAACCATATGATAATTGACTTTCTCTGCTTAATTTAGTTCACTTAGCATAATCTCCTCCAGTCCCATCCATGTTGATGTAAAAGTTGGGTATTCATCCTTTCTGATGGCTGAGTAATATTCCATTGTATATATGGACCACATCTTCTTTATCCATTTGTCTGTTGAAGGGCATCTTGGCTCTTTCCACAGTTTGGCTATTGCAGACATTGCTGCTATGAACACTGGGGTGCATATGGCCCTTCTTTTCATTACATCTGGTCTTTCGGGTAAATACCCAGTAGTGCAATTTCTGGGTCAAAGGGTAGCTCTATTCTTAATTTTTTGAGGAACCTCCACACTGTTTTCCAAAGTGGCTGTACCAACTTGCATTCCCACCAATAGTGTAAGAGGGTTCCCCTTTCTCCACAGCCTCTCCAGCATTTGTTGTTTCTGGCCTCGTCACTGTTTGCCGTTCTAACTGGTGTAAGGTGATATCTCAGTGTGGTTTGGATTTGAATTTCCCTGATGGCTAATGATGATGAACATTTTTTCATGTGTCTGTTAGCCATTTGTATGTCTTCTTTGGAGAAGTGTCTGTTCATGTCTTCTGCCCATTTTTTGACCTGATTGTTTTTTGGTTGTTGAGTTTCAGAAAGTTCTTTATAGATCTTGGATACCAGCCCTTTATCTGTAGTGTCATTTGCAAATATCTTCTCCCATGCTGTGGGTTGCCTCTTCGTTTTGTTGACTGTTTCCTTTGCTGTGCAGAAGCTTTTTATCTTGATGAAGTCCCAACAGTTCATTTTTGCTTTTGCTTCACTAGCCTTTGGAGATGTATCTTGAAAGAAGCTGCTGTGGCCGATATTGAAGAGGTTACTGCGTATGTTCTCCTCTAGGATTTTGATGGATTCCTGTCTCACATTGAGGTCTTTCATCCGTTTTGAGTTTATCTTTGTGTATGGTGTTAGAGAATGGTCGAGTTTCATTCTTCTGCATGTGGCTGTCCAATTTTCCCAGCACCATTTATTGAAGAGACTGTCTTTTTTCCATTGCATATTTTTTCCTGGAAAGCAAGTTTTGATAAGGGAAGAAAGCAGTAGGGAGGGATGGGACAGCAAAATGGAAACATCATCATCTTTGCCTATTTCCTCATTTAGCCCAGGCCAGCTAAAAGGTGTACAAGCACAGGTCAGTGCTGGCTATTTCAGCCCATCTAAAGACTTAACAACCAAGCTGACTACAGAGCTCCCAGGCAACCTTACTGACCTGACACTGCTCTATTTGTAGCACTCATTGTAAATGATATAGTTGTTATATGGTTGTATTAAATCATTTGCAAGTCAGAATTCATGGAAATTTTGTGTAATAATTTAAAAACACATGCCAATTATAAATACAAAACTAAACACTTTCAAGATCAGCAACCCTTATCAAAATGTACCTAGAAATGATTTTTATTTAATGACAACCATATATTTGTGTGTGTACCTTCATTAGATGGCAGCTCTCCTTAACAAATGGGAGTAAATTGGGTAGAACTACAAAGGGAACTAAGAGATTTATTGCTGCTTATCAATTAATGAAATAGTTATTTAAGCACCTGTGCTTTTCTGGACACTTCTGACCACTGTGGACATTCCCACCCCATTTTTCTTCAGCAGGATGCTCTTGAGTAGCTTTGCGGAAAGCTTATGCAGGAGTTCCTGAGTAAGGCTATTGCTATAAGGGACTAGAAGTCTGAGTGTGAGCAAATCACAAAATACACCCACATAAAAAGTCTTACTGCAGGCAGAAAGGCAAATGTCTCCATAAAGAGATTATTTTTAAACTTAAATGACTTGAACAAAGCAAATAATGCAAGACTCTAGGAGCAGGGCAAAGTTCAGAGTCTGAGGCCTCCATACCTGAAACCAAAAGCCTCAAATCAGGTTTCTTATGGAAATAAGAATGCAGGAGAAGGTATTCCCCATATGCTCTTATGCCCCAAAGCAGATTTTCCTCACTCCCATTTCCATAAGGACCCACAGACCTCTGGCCTCAGAAACAGTTGCTCCCAATTAGTTTGTGGTTTGAGGATTACAGATAACTTTTTAATTATTATAGTATTTACATGTAACACTCGTTTACCCATTTTCTTGCTCCGATTTTTCTGTGTTGGATTCATCACAAGAGGTATACATTATTTAACAAAACAAATAAAAAAAATTTCAAACTGATAAGAACTTTCAAACTCCAACAGAGCAGAGGTGATGCTCTGTGACTGGCTGTGAATTCACATATATGGATAGTCCTAGGAACTGGTAATTTCAATTGTTCTTTTTAGTGTGTATGCTCTTGTAGAGGGATAAATGCTGACCAAAAAAAAAAAAAAAAAGTTACATAGGAACTGTAAGACCTAAGAATGAATATGTACTTTATTCTTGTCTTGTAATTCCTTCCAATCTTGCCCTAAATCCCTAACGATGACTTTAAAAGCTTTCGAGAAAAATACAAGAATATTGACAACTTTCTGAAATGCTGCCCTCAGAGTCGATGCCATCGATCGCTTATTCCCCAGTCATATGCAGCTATAATCACAGAATGTCAAAGAAAACAGTATTGACTTCTGAATGAGACAGCCCTAGATTAGTATTCCAGCACAGTATTTTTACTGTGCTGCATATCCATTGTAAGCCTCAGCCACCTCATCTATGAAATGGAGATAATAGCAGCGCCCACTTCGTAGGGTTGCCGGAAGTTGTAATGCACATACAGTGCACGTACAATGCATGTATAGCACATGTACAATGCACGTACAATGCACATACAGGGCACATACAGAAGCGGTGTACTCGCAGTCAGAGCTCAGTTCCTTACTCCATACACCTTCTGCAAATCCTGCACTCTTGTTGACCAGGGCAAGACTACATATTAGGGTTACATGGAGATGGGATTCATAATTATAGTTGCCATACTTTTAACATCAAAAAGGCCTAGGTAAATCCTGGGCCTCTGCAAACCCACCACATTGTAGCTTTCACCCAATTCTGTTATCATCATGGGGCTTTCCGCTTCAGTTCTGACTGAGCATGCTTTCTCAGGCGAAAATGGAACACTGTTTATTTCCTGTGTCTGACACTCATCCTACCTCTTGCCAATTATTTTTCTAAGGAGGCAGAAAAATTCATGCCTCCCCCTCATATCCTTAAAGGATGGCTAGGGTCCTACTCCAAATGAACAAATTACCAGAAAACTTTGACTAATACTGACGTCAAGAACCTCCTAACTTGCTCACCTATTGAGTTCCATGATTACCAAAGAAGATAACATTTCTCTAGAAACAGCATAACATTAGTAATAACATTTACTATTATGAAATGCACTACAGGCCAAGCTATGGCCGACTTAAATATATAGTGTTCCAAAAAGCCATATGTAAGCCACTTATTTGGAATTCAAATGTATTTTTCCATAAAATGTTATGTATCAAATCTAGTGCTTCTGTCTATCACACATAAACCACTGCAATCAATGTTATAATCTACCTGAGGTACAGTACCAGACATACTGATGTGCACAGTTTTGTCTCTATTTGTGTAATTTACCAGTCTGTAAGTCTAAAATCACTCATTTGTTCAACACATGAATATGACTGCATTGCCTGCTGCTAAATGCCAGGCACCATTCTAGGTACTTCAGATAGAATGACAAGACATGTTTATAGAATACTGGGGAAAAGAGATAATAAACACATAAGTATTTTATAAGTTGAGATATAGAAAATGCTATGAAAGATTTAAAAAAAACAGAAAGGGGGGAGAAAATAATGGGGTGCACTTTAAGAGACAGTCTTTCTGAGAAGGTGACAAATGAGCAGAGACTTTAAGTGTAGGTGTAAGCAAAATGAATACCTGGGGAGAAGCATTCCAATCAGAGGGAACAGCAGTGCAAAGGCTCTTGACTAGACTGAGGTTAGAAGTCTCGAGGAAATGCAAGAAGGTCCAGCAGCTAAAGAGACACAAAGAAGAGGCCAAGAGTAGGAAATGATGTCCAAGAAGGGCCTGGTTGGCAAGACCTTGCAAGATTACTTTGGGGATTACTTTGGATTTTATTTGGAACATGTTGAGAAATAATCAGAGAACTGTGAATGGAAGAGTGACATTTTTAAAGGACATTTCCAACAGATCACTGCAGATGTCAAGAGGGGGAGAAAATACTAGGGCACAAGAGAGGAAGCATGGAAATTAGTTAGGAGGCCATTTCCATAGTCCAAATAGAGACGATGGTAGCTTGAACTAGGGCATGAGTGCAGAACACAGTGAGAAGTGATCAGATGAATGAAGGAGACCCCATCAAAGAGAAGAAGGCAAATTTAACAAGTAGGACTATTCTCTCCCTCAATATACATTCCCTCACAGTGGCCCTCAGTCCTCAAAAGAAGCCTCTAGTAGATCTGAGTCCCCAAGTGTGCCATATATATATATATATATATATATATACCAAATCCTGTCTTTAGTCCCATTTTAATTTAATCTAAGACCAAAACCAGCTCTAATCACGAAGTATTTCAACAGGAAAATCAAGCCTGGTTCTAATAGGGCATGCCAAGAACCCATGTCAGTCCCACTCAGAGGTAAGAAGCACCAAGAGTCCCTGCTACCAGTGAATGCATAAACTTTATCTGCATATGAGAAAGCAATTGTCTGCATCTCTTCTTCCTGGATTTACGTTCTGGGAGTCCTTTGGTCAAACCCCCCTTTATAAGCCTGAAGCCCTCTGACATCACCATACATTTAAAATGTTCTTCTTTGGCAGAAAAAAAATATAGAAGTAACAGATTATGGCTGTTTAACTCTTAAACTCAAGTTAATCCTGCCAGAAGATTGTGCAGCATTCTCAGAAAGAAATATTTGATTGCAAGGTCAAAAAAAAAATGTACAAATGGAATTAAACAGGCAAGATTTTATTCAGACTACTACAATAGAGGAGAGAGACTGAATTCAACTGTGCTGAAACAAAAGGTGGGAGTTTGGAGGCACTGTGTTAAGCAAATAGAAAAATACCACAGGAAGTTAAGGAGGAGGGTGGGTCAATCTGATTATGTCATCCATCTTTGCTAATTGGTGCTTATCAAAGTTAGGCTCCTACCCTTCTATAGAGACTGGGAAAATAGGCACTATCTTCCTTGAATACTCCATTTCAAAGGGATGGCTCCCAGTTCCTTAAGACAGACATTCCTGGGTTGTAGAAGATTTACATCTCAAAGGAAAAAGACAGAGAAATAATTTACAATTGCAGGTTTACTCAAGTAAATGCTCTATGAAATGGGAGGTCAGAGATTTATAGTCTGGAAGAAACCTGTCTGAAGTTTAGCCAAACTCAGGGGAATGTTAAGGCTGTCTTACTCAGCAGAAACATCAATATTCAATGATTACAAAGTTCGTAAGAGAAATCTTTGTCCAAAATTTTGCCAGCTTTCTGTTCATTGCTACTTATCTTCCTAATTTGAAAAGTTCTAATCTGACATCAGCCCATGAATGCTATCTGCTCCCAGACAAGGTTTACAGAAGGCCCCGAACACTGCAGGAGTGGACACCACTTAGCTCCGGTAAATGGAGCTCTGTCTGCATCCCGAAAGGCTAGGAAGTCAGAGTGGGTCAGACATGAAATTTTAAAAGATTTCACAAGCAAAGATTGATAAATCTCTTTGTCTTTGAGGTCCTGAAATTTCTGCCTTATTGGTTTTTGTTTGTTTTCTTTGTTTTGTTTTGTTTTTTAAGTATTGAAAACCAAAGGCTTAGTCTAGAAAGAGAGTCAGCTCTGATTTGGGAAGGGCCTAAGAGTCTTTTCCTAGAACTCTGAACCTGAGAACAACATTGCCTCCTGAGAAACCAGGGATTCGGGCTATTCATACAAGGTCATGTAAATCAAATATTTATAAGAACTGCCTACACAGTGTCATGATTAAGAGACAGTTCTTAATTTTTTGTCAGTTTTTAAAAGATAATGGATACTTTCATAACAGTTATAAAATAACAAAACTGTGGAGATGGATATTAGATTACATTAGATTGTATTGGATTAGATGGGATAATAGATTGTCCCAGGGTTAGTGATGCGGAAGGAGGCAAGTGTGGCTATAAAGGGAGAGCACAGTAGTCTTGTGGGGATGATGCCAGCACAAGTTTACGAGTAAGTATCTCAATATCCTCTTACCAGAGTCTTTAGCATTATAGAGTTTTTAGTTTTCATGAGGTTTAATTCATCAATTTTTCCTTTTACAGGTCATGCTTTTGAAGTTAAGTATAAGAACTCCTTGTCCACCCCAAGATTCTGAAGATTTTCTCCTGTTTTCTTCTAGAAGTTTTATAGTTTTTTTATTTAGATATGTAGATGGCATATTAGAAAAGGAAGAGCTCTTCAACATCATTAGCCATTTTTAAAATACAAATTAAAACCACAAGGAAATATATCTACCTATTAAAATAATAAAATGATGGGGACGCCTAGGTGGCTCAGTCGGTTAAGCGTCTGCCTTTGGCTCAGGTCATGATCCCAGCGTCCTGGGCTCCCTGCTCAGCCAGGAGCCTGCTTTTCCCTCTCCTCCCCATTCATGCTCTCTTGTCGCTCTCTCTGTCACTATTTCTGTCGCTATCTCTGTCTCTCTCTCTCTCAAATAAATAAATAAAATCTTTAAAAATAAATAAAATAAAATAATAAAATGAAAAATAGTGGTAACATCAAGTATTAGTTAGGATGCAGAGAGTCTGGATTACTCATATGTTTTTGATGGGAATGTAAAATGATATAGCCATTCTGGAAAAGTTTAGCAATTTCTTATTATATCCAAACATGCAGAGGTGCCTGGGTGGCTCAGTCGGGTAAGCATCCAACTCTTGATTTCAGCTCAGGTCATAATCTCAGGGTTGTGAGATGGAGCCCCAGGTCTGGCTCTGCACTCAACAGAGAGCCTGCTGGAGATTCTCTCTCTCCCTCTCCCTTGCCCCTCCCCCAGCTCATGCTCACACACTCTCTCTAAAATAAATAAATAAATCTTTAAAAAAAATTTAAAAATTAAATTTAAAAAAAGACGTGGACAAACTGAAGTGCCTCCAGAGAATGACAAAAATGGTTAGAAACCGGATATGTTTAGTCTTGAAAAAGAAAGAAAGAAGAAGCACTGAAAACCCTACCGTTGTTGAAGGATTGTCATACAGAAGTTGAGATTAAATTTATTCTGTAAAGCTCCAAATTTTAGAATTAAAAACAAAGTATCAAAGTTCAAGTCAGTTTTCAACTCAATATAAGGGAAAGGAAGATTTTCTCACAATTAGGGCATTCTAAAATGAAAATGGAGGGCGCCTGGGTGGCTCATTTGATTAAGCGACTGCCTTCGGCTCAGGTCATGATCCTGGAGTCCCGGGATCGAGTCCCACATCGGGCTCCCTGCTCAGCAGGGAGTCTGCTTCTCCCTCTGACCCTCCCCCTCTCATGTGCTCTCTCTCTCATTCTCTCTCTCAAATAAATAAATAAATAAAATCTTTAAAAAATAATATGAAAATGGAGTCTTTTTTTTTTAAGATTTTATTTATTTATTTGAGAGAGAGAGAATGAGAGATAGAGAGCACAAGAGGGAAGAGGGTCAGAGGGAGAAGCAGACTCCCTGCTGAGCAGGGAGCCCGATGTGGGACTCGATCCCGGGACGCCAGAATCATGACCTGAGCCGAAGGCAGTCGCTTAACCAACTGAGCCACCCAGGCGCCCGAAAATGGAGTCTTAAAACACAAACTTTTTTCACTGAATATGTTCAATCAAACTTGGATGACAAAATTTCAAGAACATTGCTGGAGTAATTTCAGAGTAAGGTAAGAAGATGAATTTTTCTAAAGTGTTTTGTAAAAAATTTCCCCGTGGCTATAAGCATTAGTACATATGACTATACCCAACTTATATTTACCAGCCCAGACTCTAACTGTAAAAAAAAAAAAAAAAAAAAAAAAGAATAATTACAGGAGCAAATGCCATTTTCTGGTACTATTCACAGAAATGCAAAGGGTGACACACATTAAAACACATTTATGTTAAAACAAAATATTTTCTAAAATAGAGCTATTCACTTAAAACAGGAAACATGATGAAATTTAGAAAAAAAGAAATAATGTTGTAATGGTGCAATACACAGTGTCTAATATATACAAACTTGAACCAGATTTTCAACATCTAAATATATACAGTAAAAAAAATCCCTTAGGTGTTGAAAAACTATTTTCTAGTTCAAAATATATGATGCCTAAGTTTGTTTTAAAATTGTCTGTCTAAAATTGGAAATACAATGTGTCAAATGTATGGTGACATCAACGAATGTTTAAGACCGAATTTTTAAAATAGACCAATCTGTCTGACAAAAATTGAAGGACAAGTTACATAACTCCAGTCAGAATTTCCAGACCCGTGTTTTTTATACTATGCCTTGCTCAATCTAAATAAAATACTCCTTAAAGCAATTATGTTGCAAAGAGTGTAGAGAAAGACGAACAACACTTCTGTCAGTAGACAAAACAGCTGAAACATGTAGGCAGACAAGGAACTGATGGCATGATCAACCATCCATGAATATTATCTCTGATGGAACAATGATTGAAAAATGTTCATCTTTTTAGGATACTTGGGCTTTTGTTTCCGTTTTTAAAGGGCACATAAAAAAACAAAATGAGAAAATGCTTCTACCTTATTTTCTATCTAGCACGGTGGTCATCCTTGGGGAGGAAAAGCCCACATATAACTAAGTGAGAAACAGAACCACTTGATCCAGACGACAGTGGGGTGGTGGGAAATGAACAAAAAAGGCAAGTAGTCAGCAAATTAGTGCTAAATGAGGGGCAAAATTAGAGGAGCTCCATGTTCCTCTGAGTTCCAGATAAGCAGGCTCCTATCTGAGGGTGCACTCGCAATTAGATTAGGGTGCACTCACAATTAGATTAAGTTTTGTAACATCAATAAGAACTGTTATTGCAAGTGAAATGAATAGATTTAAGCACTAATTTCCTTAAATCTTCCCTAGAAATACACAACATGCTTGATAGAGCATCCATATAAATTATATTCTATCTTATATTCTAATAAGCCCTTAGTCCATCCATATATTCGTCTATATATCCATACTGGGGGCCACTTTAATGCATCTATCCATTCATCCTATTTTCAACATATATTTACACCATGCTTGTCATGTGCCTGGAACTT
This sequence comes from Callorhinus ursinus, assembly GCF_003265705.2. Lineage (NCBI taxonomy): Eukaryota > Metazoa > Chordata > Mammalia > Carnivora > Otariidae > Callorhinus > Callorhinus ursinus. The sequence continues at coordinate 48,136,407 of NW_027397064.1, forward strand.
TCCTAGACACGAGAGATACAAATACGAATAAGAAAATGTTTTAACCTCCAAACCAACGCAGGATTCTATCTTTAAAATGTCCCTGAAAGCTACTTTCTTTAACTAGATTCAACAACAGGAAATTTAGTAATATCCCAGGCACCCAATTCAATTTTTGGACTGCTAAAATTGTTTTAAAATTCCATTTGAGATAGGTATGAACTGTTTCTGAATATTGGGGGCACAAATAAGGTCATATTTCTGAAGTCAGGAAAATCAAATTAAAACAAATTCACTGGGGGCGGAGCAAGATGGCGGAGGAGTAGGAGACCTAGATTTCGTCTGGTCTCAGGAATTCAGCTGAATAGGGATCAAACCATTCTGAACACCTACGAACTCAACAGGAGATCGGACAGGAGAGTAGCAACAACTCTCTGAACAGAGAAGCGACCACTTACTGGAAGGTAGGGCGTGCGGAGAAGTGAATCTGAGGCGATATTCGGGAGGATAGACGGCGGGGG
>NW_027397064.1:48146906-48199796 GCF_003265705.2 Callorhinus ursinus
CAAAGATACAAATGTAGGGACCCGAAGGGGTACGTGTACCCCAATGTTTATAGCAGCAATGTCCACAATAGCCAAACTGTGGAAAGAGCCAAGATGCCCATCGACAGATGAATGGATAAAGAAGATGTGGTATATATACACAATGGAATATTATGCAGCCATCAAAAGGAATGAGATCTTGCCATTTGCAACGACGTGGATGGAACTGGAGGGTGTTATGCTGAGTGAAATAAGTCAATCAGAGAAAGACATGTATCACATGACCTCAGTGATATGAGGAATTCTTAATCTCAGGAAACAAACTGAGTGTTACTGGAGTGGTTGGGGGTGGGAGGGATGGGGTGGCTGGGTGATAGACATTGGGGAGGGTATGTGCTATGGTGAGCGCTGTGAATTGTGCAAGACTGTTGAATCACAGATCTGTACTTCTGAAACAAATAACACAACATATTTTAAGAAAAAAGAAAAAGAAGAAGATAACAGGAGAGGAAGAAAAGGGGAGTATGTCAGAGGGGGAGACGAACCATGAGAGATGATGGACTCTGAAAAACAAACTGAGGGTCCTGGAGGGATGGGGGGGAGGGGGGTGGGTTATCCTGGTGATGGGTATTGAGGAGGGCACGTTCTGCGTGGAGCACTGGGTGTTATGAACAAACAATGAATCATGGAACACTGCACCAAAAACTAATGATGTAATATATGGTGATTAACATAACAATAAAAAAATTAAAAAACAAACAAAACAAAACAAAAAAAAATTCACTAACATTGGCAGAAAAGTCATCAGTCATTCGATGGGAAAACACACAAAGACACACAGACACACACACACACACACACACACACACATTTATTTTGAAGTAAAAATAAAACATGATCTCTCAGCCATGCTGCTGTTCCTTCTCTATTCTCTGCTAGGGCCATGGCTCTATGTGAAGAAGATCCAGTCACATGATTCATTGTGGGTTGGCAACTCAACTGCCCACGGCTGATCCTGCCTGAGACTCAAACACTTAGCACCAAGTCCTTCACTGCCTCTCACCAGCCACAAGCCCTGAGGTTTTACCATCTCAGAACTGATGCATTCACAAGGGCTCCAGAAACCAAGTTCAGCTGAAACTATACCAGCCCCTCTTTTTTCCAAGATCCAACAGTCTCTCTAAGTCAACACTTTAAGCACAGTCTGGATCCCCTCCTGGATAATTGACCCTGTTTGCGTCCCAGAGCTTTGATTTATTAATTTTTCCCGGAGGGTAAGAAAAATCTGGATTTCAAAGAAAGTTCTGACTACTTTGGGAGAAAAAAAGGGAAAAAATACTTTCATTTGTTTAGGCATGAACAAGACTCAGTCTCTCTATAGGTGGTTCTGCATAATTAAATTTTTATAACTCATCTGCTACATTTGTCATGAGCTAAAATCTCTCGTTCTTTAAATTCTTCCAAGGAGTCCTAATCAAGCCTCTTGTCAAATCTACTGCCAAAGGAGAGAGGCCATGATATGTCAAGGCAACTCTTAGGTCTATGGAAGTCTTCTCTAGTCTAAATACGCTCAGTGCTTTCAACAGCACCCAGCTGCATTTCATCAGGTTTAACACTGAAAATTTCAAATGGGGCTAATAAATAGTTTTTAAAAAGAAAAAGAAGAGGAATGATTTGCCAGAATAGTGGCTGATTTTGCATCTCAGGGATCAAACCCAATGATGGGTGATTTCAGGTGGCCAGCATTAAACCAAAACTTCTCTGCTTCTGGATATCCTTTTCTTCTCTCACCCCAGTTCTTCCTGGATGACAAAAACTGCCTCATTCACAAGTCTATCTCAGGCATGAAGATTAATCCATCAGGCTATCATAGCTTTATGTCTCTTGTCATTAAGATAATCCAACTAACTCTTTGCTTTTTATTACTCTTTGTGTATTAATAAATCACCAGGACCTGCATAAAGAATAAGAAAAAAGTGAGAAGGAATCTATACAAAAGTATATTCAATGGTGAAATGAAGAAGGAGTAGTCAATTCAATCAGGGAAAGTTGATGAGAAGTGGGTCAATAAAGCCTCCAAAGAAGAGGAAAAACGTGACATATAATTTTGTTAGCTGGACAGAAATGGAAAAGAGAAGAGATTCTAAACAGAGAATTTCAGGCCTGACCTAGACCGAAGCCAATCAGACACTTAGCAGAATTAGAAGGAGCCTGAGCTTCAGGAAATCACTGGTTCAAATCAGCCTTTCTATGGCTGAATCAAGTGTGGGATTCTGCCTTTTTTCTCAGGCAACAACTCTGCGTTTATTCAAAGGATGATCCCCCTCTTACCTTCCAGTACTCCTCTTTCCCAAGGCTTAGGTTCCTGCTCTCCCTTTCAAGCATCCTAGAAGTTATAATCCTTATAATTGGGACTGCTCCTTCCCCCCCTCCACCCTGCCATTTTTTGCCACAACAGCCTGCCTTGATTGCTACCAAATGTCTTCAGCTAGCCCCGAATATTTTTCCCTACCAAAATGCTGAGATGTCCTCCTACCTGTGCTCCCTGCATTGGGACATTTTTTGTAAATTTTACAAATGCTTTTCTACTGGTTGTTTCATCTGCTCTCTGGATTGCGGTTTTCCCCAGTCTGGCCATCAGAGCCAAGTCACAATTATAAATAACTTGTAAAATGTTTACTTTCCTTATGAAGAACAGAACTGGTTTGCATGTGATTTATTTATTTGAATGCATTTACTGCACTTAAATAAAAATATAATGCTGCTTTTAAAGACTGTTAAAAACTTAAACAAGAAAGCTTCCAATTTGGGTAGGCTAAAGTTGTTTGTAGAAAACTAAAGTTGACACACACACAAAAACTAGAAAAGCCAGATAAAACAATGTTTATAATCATCAGAGATCTGAGGAAGCAGTTCAAACTATGGAAATAAAAATTCTAAAGAGAAAACCTCAGAAAGGTGAGCTATGATCTGAAGTAGCTTTCTTCCTGGGGACACTTGCTAACTCTGGTCTCAGGCAAAAGGCTGAGAATCTGGGCTTGGCTTCAGGCAAAGTGCCATGGAGTTAGGGTGACAAAACTGAAGACTTAAGATGTCTCAAAACAACCATATCCCCTCTTTGCCTTGCCTGTGACCAAGAATTTTCCACTGAACAAAGACATCAATCCAGATTTAAGAAATCCATATAAGTAGGCTAAATTACAAACCACCATGAAACACCCATGGTACCCCAGAGCTTCCTAGTGATACAACTCTGATGAGTCAGCTGCAACTCCGCTATATTGGTGGCATTTGAAAACTAAATGGTAAAATGACTTTCAAGTAGCTGCTGAGTGATGACATGATGTGTTATAGTCACAAGCATAGACAGTAACTAATGTTTAAGAGAAACAGGGACACCTCCCTGGAAAATAGTAGCAGCATGGAGTCCAGCACAGTGAATAGTTATCAGTAATGGATAACTCTTGGAGCAAAGCCAGAAACCAAACTCTAGTAAAGATCCATAAACAACTGATTCTTCAAATAATTAATTTCTTTCATCTAGTGTACAAAGTACTTTTGGCTCTATATCATACTGGAAAGGGAAACATCCCCTCCCCATTCGTACCCCAGACCAACTTCTGCCCACTTTCTTGCCAATTGCAGCCCCTTCCAAGGATGGTGGAGCCATAATCTGATAAGTCAGGGCCCAGACACTCATTGCATCATGATTTGCTGGTAGCTGATGTAATTGGATCTTCTAGTCAACACTCTTCTATTTTCTGTGCCAAACTTCAACTTCTTATCTCTCCTCCTCTACAGCTCCAACCATGCCATCAGTTAAGTAAGGGCCATCTCTGAATATCCAGACCTTTTTTTCCTTTTCACTCGCAGACATGCTTTAGTGTACCAAATTAGATTTATGGAGGGAGTGCCTCTAGCCATGTGCTCCAACTGAGTGTACCAAAGGGCCCTTCAAGTGCAGATTTAAGAGTTCTTGATATAGATAACAATAAACTTGCCAGTTTTGTTATGCATAGTTCCTACTTCTTAAAAACTTGAGGGGAGGTTAGATGATCAGTAAGGAAGATTTTGGACACTACAGAGTCTCTAGCTATAACAGCATAATGGTGCCAAAATCCAATCTCTATCACAATCGGTTTTTCAGCTACTGTCATGTGATCATTCTAGCCATAACTAAAAATCATTATAAATACAATAATCTTTTGATATATAAAGTCAACCTGGATATATTAAATGGTAGTCCTATTTTAAGCATACCAATATGTCAGGGTGCCTGGGTGCCTCAGTTGTTAAGCATCTGCCTTCGGCTCATGTCATGATCCCAGAGTCCTGGGATCGAGCCCCGCATTGGGCTCCCTGCTCGGCGGGAAGCCTGCTTCTCCCTCTCCCACTCCCCCTGCTTGTGTTCCCTCTCTTGCTGTGTCTCTCTCTGTCAAATAAATAAATAAAATCTTTAAAAAAAAAAAAGCATACCAATATGTCATGTATGTGTACCAATATGTCATGTATGTGTAGAAATATTTTATATCCTCCAAATATGTGAGTATGACAGTAAGAATATCTGGAAGTCTAGGATCTCTGTCAGTTTGAATTATTCATCAATTGAGTTCTATAACAACGTTTTATAGAATGATAGAGCTGCGGACACTTATTAATCAGGTCTTTTTTGGTTGTAAGTGACAGAAAGCCAACTCAAGCTGGCTTAAGTAAAAAGGAATTTGTTGACACAGAAATAAGAAGTACAAGGATAGAAATGACTCAAGAACTGTGCAAGCCAGTTACTCAAAGAATGTCATTAGAACCTGTCTCCTATCTCATTTCCTCTTTTCTCTGAGCTACCTTCTCTCCCCATAAGATAGACACGAACAAATTAGACTTAGAAACCACAATAGAATGAGATTATCCCTTTCCTAGTAGTTATAGAGAAGCCCCATGGCTTCTCTTCACAGGCCCAAATTAAGACATTTATCTCTGAAACAATCTCTGTAATTCTGATTACTCGGGGCTTGGTCATGTACCCAGACCTGGACCACATGGACTGAGAGCATGAGTGGTTCCCCTTTGAAAAGTCAGGGTGCATTAACAGGAAAAGGAATGAAGATGAGTAAGACAAAAATAAACAAATACCTATTACACTTTTCTCTGAAAATTTCTCTATAATGGAACTATTTTATTTAACAGAATTTCTGGACCTGATCATGGAACACTTGCATAAATGCATATTTCAACATTTTTTCTCTGAATATAAGAAATTCAATTTGAAAACATTTGAAATTACTGAGTGTAATTATCCTATAAGATAGTGTGTTCATCCATGCAGTGATTTTTTTTTTCCTCTCCTCTCCAACTTCTTACTACCATTTAAACTGTCTCTTTTGATGGCTCCAACTTGATGGAGATATATATTTATCTTAAATTCAAGTTTGAGACAGTCATGAAGAGAGAAATGTATTCTGTATGTTCTATATAATTTACTCATGATTATAGACATTAGGAGTTTAAAATTAGAAATTACCTAATGCATTACTACTTTCTATGTTGTAGAAAGATTTTTAAATGCTGCCTTGGAATAGATCATTACTTTGAAAAGAAAAATATGCATCTAAACTCTTCATGGGTCCCCCAGTTTGGCTGTATAAATGATAAAGAATGTAGGACTTCCATTATTTCATCCTAGTTGTTAACTTACTGATTAGCTATGGGCTGATCAAAGATTTTCATTGAGCTGAACAAAGATTTTGGGTGGCTTTTCAAAGTTTCACTATGGGTACTACATGAAATTAAAGAACAGAGCCATTGGGAATCATATTTCTGCCTTCATTATAAAGAATAATAGGACATTTAAAAGACCCATACCAAGTTATTAAATGTGAATCATTCCTAGTCCTCTTTGCCTTGCCTGTGACAGACATCATTAATTGATCAATGCACTCCTCACCCCTTTTCCAAAACAGCACTCTACAACTACTACAGAAAAAGGAAGTACTGAAAACAAAATTATTTACCAGTTTTATCCTTAAAAATGTTTACTTAGCCAACCAACAAAAATTGAAAAATTATCTTATCTTTCATCAATGATCCCATATGGATTTTTCTCCCAATTCTGGATCTTCTGAACTTTATTTCCCTGGAATTACATCTATCTATATCTTTAGGGATAAACAATTTTTAAAGCTACCTAAAATTCCAGAGATATTGGAATGTTTTATTAATCTGCACCTAATCCCATCCGGAGAGCAATTTGAAACATCTAGAAACAGCATTCAGAAGTGTTATGGGCTCTTACCTCCTGGCTATTAGAATACCTGAAGCATCTCTACCAGAGTGGGTTCTTGGCAGTGTCTAAACCAAACAGCTCAGGAATAGTCCCTTGCCTTGTAGACGCCCAGACTAGCTCCAAAAATTTTCATATTCTCCAGAATTCCCTCAGTACAGAAGCCTTCTAGTCATTTCCCCAGATGAAAAGTATTTCTTCACACAACTGTTCATTTAAGCAACTCATTTTAGTGTTTTAGAAATAAGTGCACAGGCCTGCTTCTTCAAAATTTCAATCCATTTGCTTCTTTTTTGAATGCTCCCTTTGGTTGCCTTGATAAGGGAACATGGTAATGAATAAATTAATAAAGAATGAGAGCAATATGATTGTTTTGATACAAATGCGCTTACTCATGAGATGACCATGTGGCTTTGGCATCACGTACCATGCATCTGAGCAGAAGTCTGTTTGAGGAGTTAGCTTCAGTCATTCTCTCCCTCAGTGTGTGGAAGCAAATTCACAGAAACGAGATATTCAGTCTCAAGGGGCAGAAAAGCATTATGGCAAAGATGTAAGCATTAGTTTTAGCATTGTTTCTAGGGGAACCAAGAGATCATTCTATGAAATGAATTGTTATTAAACTTACAACATGTAATAAGAAATATATCTCATCCAGCAATGTGGTATCCCTCGCTTGATGGACTAGCTATGTTAGGCCAAACAGTTTATAAAGGCAATGTGACTCATTTGTTATAAGCGTCTGTTATAAAAATCATATGTGTATTTCCACAGGGAAGAGTCCACCAACTGATGGAATTGATCAAGTTTGATGGGAAAGCAATTACAATTATAGATATGTCTCCTGGCATACGCTACACCCTTCCCAGGGATAGACCTGCCTAGCAGTTCATGTTTCCTCTGCAGTACTTTCCTTGTTCCAGATCTTTCCACAGCTAGACACAATAGTAGCCACATCCCCTCAAAATCATATGAGTTCTGAACAAGCCGGGAAATTATCTGATTCAACATTCCTCAACATGATCCACTTCGATGCCTTTTAAAGTCAAAGCCTTTATAGTAAGTATCTACTACCTTGCTTTAGGTTGTCAAATTAAGTATAACTAGAAAGGAGGAAAGGGCAGACTGAGAGAAGCTTTTGAATCACCAAACCACCAGGAGGCACATTCAGCCTGAACAATTATGAGTACTAGAAGTTTGGAGGTGTGTTTACAAATAGTTAAATGTCATCTAGGGAATGTCCCCATCAGAAGAAAATATTCCAATTTGACCCTCTGATTTGACATTAAATTACAACTTTTATTTTAGCTTAGTTGATTTTTAGTAAGCATGAAAAAGCATTAATATATTACCTCAGTGTACAAAGAAACTAAGTGACTTGCTCACAATTTAATCACTTGCCAAGAACTTCTGCCTTGTTTAAATATAATTTTTATGAAATAAATTTGATGGCATTTATGCAAATTCAACTGACTCAATCAAAACTCATAGTTATGATTAGATTACTTTAGATTAGATCATAGGTCCCCCTAAGTAACACACACACAACATGGTCAATTAATTAGCCAGGTCCATCCTTCATTTATTACGCTCGTATGCAAGATATTGTGCTAGTTGCTGTGAATAATGATGCAATGTACTCTATGTACGATTTCTTTAAGCAGGTAAGGCATAAACACCAGAACTACAACATAGGGTTAAAACTGGTATATGCGCAACAAGAGGCACAAAGAAATTCCCATGGGTGTTCAAAAAAAAGAGAAAATATTTCTATTTGAAGGAATCAAGAAAAGAGTGGCAGAACTGACCTTGAAAAATGGGTAAGATTTTAACAAGCAGACACGGGAGAAAAGAATATTCCAGGGAAAAAACAGAGTAAGTGGTACAGAAGTGGTAAAATGTTGGCGAACTAGTGAGAAGACTAGTGTGTCTGAAAATGCAGTACAAGAGAAAAGTTCATGAACACAGCTGGTTGGGCCAGGCTAAGGTACAGCAAACTAAAGGATTTCCACATTAACTGGTGACAAGGGGAGTTGTTTAAGGTATTATACAAACAGGTAATAAGTGTTATGCTTTTAAGATTAATCTAATAAAATAGAGTGGAGAGATACTGGATGCCAAGAGATGAGCTAGTACATTACAGCAGTCCAGATGAGAGGAAATGCAGGTTTAGATTAGTGCCAAGAGAACTCACATGAGACTGCACGTTTCCCTCAAAACAAACAAACAAACAAAACAAGTTCCATGGTGGCATGAACCATATTGCTCTTCTTTGTGGCAAACAGTACACACTAAAATAAATATTTGTTGAGTGAATGAAGCAGACTTATGAGATACAGTATAAGTAATGCTGGGAGACCTATGAAACTGATTAATAATGGAAGAGAAAGGAGGAGTTGATTAAGATTTTGAGACTTTATGGATAAAGAAGATGTGGCATATATATATATATATATATATATATATATATATATACACACAATGGAATATCATGCAGCCATCAAAGGGATGAAATCTTGCCATTTGCAATGACGTGGATGGAACTGGAGGGTATTATGCTGAGCGAAATAAGTCAATCAGAGAAAGACATATATCATATGACCTCACTGATATGAGGAATTCTTTTTTTTTAAGATTTTATTTTTATTTATTTATGAGAGACAGAGAGAGAGAGAGGCAGAGGGAGAACCAGGCTCCCAAGGAGCAGGGAGCCCGATGCAGGACTCGATCCCAGGACTCTGGGATCATGACTTGAGCCGAAGGCAGACGCTTAACCATCTGAGCCACCCAGGCGCCCTGATATGAGGAATTCTTAATCTCAGGAAACAAACTGAGGGTTGCTGGAGTGGTGGGGGCTGGGAGGGATGGGGTGGCTGGGTGATAGACACTGGGGAGGGTATGTGCTATGGTGAGCACTGTGAATTGTGTAAGACTGTTGAATCACAGACCTGTACCTCTGAAACAAATAATACATTATATGTTAAAAAAAAAAAAAAAGAAGAAGAAGAAGAAGATAGCAGGAAGGGAAAAATGAAGGGGGGTACTCGGAGGGGGAGACGAACCATGAAAGACGATGGACTCTGAAAAACAAACTGAGGGTTCTAGAAGGGAGGGGGTGGGGGGACGGGTTAGCCTGGTGATGGGTATTAAAGAGGGCATGCTCTGCATGGAGCACTGGGTGTTATACGCAAACAATGAATCATGGAACAGTACACCAAAAACTAATTATGTAATGTATGGTGATTAACATAATAATAAAAAAAAGATTTTGAGACTTTAAGAGCAATTGCATAATAAGAAATTCAAGAGAAGGTTTGAGGATGACGCATTCATTTATATGTTTTTCAATAAATATTTGTAAGCGCCTACTATCTGCAGTTTCATATAGAAATTTGAAGACACTGAATCTGAGGTGCTAAGACAGATATTCAAACAGAAATGACCAGCAGGCTGTTTAAAATGTGCTTCTACAGCAAAAAAAGAAATCAAGGAATCAATCCCATTTACAATTGCACCAAAAACCATAAGATACCTAGGTATAAACCAAAGAGGTTAAAGATGTATGCTCTGAAAATTAGAGAACACTTATGAAAGAGACTGAAGAGGACACGAAGAAATAGAAAAACATCTATGCTTATGGATTGGAAGAACAACATTGTTAAAATGTCTATACTACCCAAAAGCAATCTATATTCAATGGAATCCCTACCAAAATACCTCCACCATTTTTCACAGAGCTAGAACAAAGAATCATAAATATGGATGGAACCACAAATGACCCCAAATAGCCTAAAGCAATCCTGAACAAGAAAAGCAAACCTGAAGACATCACAATTCTGGACTTCAAATTATTACAAAGGTGTACTCATCAAGAGAGTATGGTACTGGCACAAAAAAAAAAAAAAAAAAAAACATAGATCAATGAAACAGAACAGAAAACCCTAAAATGGACCCCAACTCTATGGTCAACTAATCTTCGACAAAGCAGGAAAAGAATATCCAGCAGAAAAATAGACAATCTCTTCAATGAATGGTGTTGGGAAAACTGGACAGCAACATGTAGAAGAATGAAATTGGACCACTTTCTTATACCATACACAAAAATAAACTCAAAATGGATGAAAGAACTAAATGTGAGACAGAAAACCATCAAAACCCTAGAGGAGAACACAGGCAGAAACCTCTTTGACCTCGGCTGTTGCAACTTCTTACTAGACACGTCGCCACAGGCAAGAGAACAAAAGCAAAAATGAACTATTGGAACTTCATCAAGATAAAAAGCTTCTGTACAGTAAAGGAAAAAACCAATAAAACTAAAAGGCAGCCTATGGAACAGGAGAAGATATTTGCAAAAGACATACCTGATAAAGGGCTAGTATCCAAAATCTCCAAAGAACTTATCAAACTCGGGGCCCCTGGGTGGCTCAGTTGTTAAGTGTCTGCCTTAGGCTCAGGTCATGGTCCCAGGGTCCTGGGATCTAGCCCCGCATCAGGCTCCCTGCTCCGTGGGAAGCCTGCTTCTCCCTCTCCCACTCCCCCTGCTCATGTTCCCTCTGTCGCTGTGTCTCTCTCTGTCAAATAAATAAATAAAATCTTAAAAAAAAAATCAAACTCAAAACCCAAAAAACAAATAATCCAGTTAAGAAATGGTCAGAAGAGGGACACCTGGGTGGTTCATTCATTTGAGTGTCTGACTCTTGATTTTGGCTCAGGTCATGATCTTGGGGTTATGAAATCAAGCTCTGTGTTGGGCTCTGCACTTAGCAGGGTGTCTGCTTAGGATTCTCTCTCTCCCTCTCCCTCTGCCCCTCTCCCACCCACATATTTTCTCTCTCCCCCCCAAATAAACAAATAAAGCTTTAAAAAAAATTTTTTTTAAAGAAATGAGCAGGAGACATGAATAGACATTTTTCCAAAGAAGAAATCCAGATGGCTAACTGACACATGAAAAGATGCCCAAGATCACTCATCATCAGGGAAACACAAATCAAAACCATGATGCAATACCACCTCACACCTGTCAGAATGACTAAAATTAACAGCACAGGGGCACCTGGGTGGCTCAGTCGGTTAAGCCTCTGCCTTCGGCTCAGGTCATGATCCCAGGGTCCTGGGATCGAGCCCCGCATCGGGCTCCCCGCTCAGCGGGAAGCCTGCTTCTCCCTCTCCCACTCCCCCTGCTTGTGTTCCCTGTCTCGCTGTGTCTCTCTCTGTCAAATAAATAAATAAAATCTTTTAAAAATATAAATAAATAAATAAAATTAACAGCACAGGAAACAACAGAGGTTGGTGAAGTTGTGGAGAAAGAGGAATCCTCTTACACGATTGATGGAAAACAGTATGGAGTTTCCCCAAAAAGTTAAAATTAGGGGTGCCGCCTGGGTGGCTCAGTTAGTTAAGTGTCCAACTCTTGATTTCAGCTCAGGTGATAATCTCAGGGTTGTTAAGATCAAACCCCGGGTCAGACTCTACTCTGGGCATGAAGCCTGCTTAAGAGTCTCTCTTTCCCTCTCTCTCTATCCCTCCCCCCATCTGCTCACTCTTGTTCTCTCTCTTTAAAAAAAAAAAAAAAAAAAAAAAAAAAGTTAAAATAGAACTACCCTACAACCCGGCAATTGCACTACTAGGTTTTTACCCAAAGGATACAAAAATACTGATTCAAAGGTGCACATGTACCCCAATCTTTATAGCAGCATTATCAACAACAGCCAAACTATGGAAAGAACCCAAATGTCCACTGGGACTGATGAATGGATAAAGAAGTAGCATATACATACAATGGATATTACTTAGCCTTAAAAAAGAATGAAATCTTGCCATGTGCAACAAAACGTGGATGGAGCTAGAGTATATTTTGCTAAGTGAAATAAATCAGTCAGAGGAAGACAAATACTACATGATTTCACTCATATGTGGAATTTAAGAAACAAAACAAAACAACATATGAGAAGGGGGAAGAAAGAGAAAGGAAAGCAAACCATAAAGAGACTCTTAATGATAGAGAATAAACTGAGGGTTGATGGAGGGAGGTGGGTGGGAGATGGACTAAATGGGTGATGGGGATTAAGGAGGGCACTTGTTATGATGAACATTGGGTGTTATATGTACATAATGAATCATTAAATTCTACTCCTGAAACTAATATTACACTACATGTTAATTAACTAGAATTTAAATAAAAATTTGAAAAAAATAAAATATGCTTCTACATTTAGTAGAGAATTTCCAGTCAAGAAGGCATTTAATGACTTCTCAATTGCCCAGGACTTCAGTTAGCTAGATCTATTCATATTTTACATCAAAAATTCTTTTTAACCTCCAACTGCAATGTTTCCTTTTATAATTAATGGCTTCCACTTTAAAGAGAATGGTTTGAGAAACACATTTTGTCTTTCCTTCTTTTTCCAAGGTGAAAATTATGATGCAGTAAGCCCTATAAAGAATAGATATTGCTCGGGTGCCTGTGTGGCTCAGTTGGTTAAGCAACTGCCTTAGGCTCAGGTCATGATCCTGGAGTCCCGGGATCAAGTCCCACATCGGGTTCCCTGCTCAGCGGGGAGTCTGCTTCTCCCTCTGACCCTCCCCCCTCTCATGCTCTCTCTATCTCATTCTCTCTCTCAAATAAATAAATAAAATCTTTAAGAAAAAAAAGAATAGATATTGCTCATAAGAAACGTGGAAGTTAATGGCTTAATCAGATATGATAATCCTTTCTTAATATCCACATTCTAAATATTACCAAATTAAATTTTTACAAAGTAACTATAAATAATCTTGATGATGGAATTGACTGGAAATAAAAGATACCACAATTTTCAAAATTTTTAACTGTTCTAAGCAAGTGAGATTTTAATATTGTAGTAGTTCAGGATATGTCTTTTCAAATAATGAAAATTTTAGGAAAATTGTTTTCATTTACCCTATTTTTCTTATAAAATATTTGCCATTAATGTCTTTCTAGGAAAAGAAAATTCAAATGATCAGTATACAGTTACCCACCAAAACAGGTGTTAAAGAATATTCAGAGTAATTTTTCTGAAAATTTCACTTGTAAAGTAAACTCACAACCAATGTTAAGTATGACTCCCTTCATTTTGGGAGAGGAGGACAAAGTTTGAGGGACTTAAGTATATGTAATCTACAAATGCTACATACAGTTTGGTGATTATTATTCCTTTAAGCTATCTCTGTGACATTTGTATAATTCAAACACAGTATAGGGTGTGCGTGTGTGTGTGTGTGTGTGTGTGTGTGTGTGTGTGTGTGTGTGTAATTTATCTTCTTTCTTTCTAAATTGTTAGCATCTTATGGCAAGGTCCATAAAACATTATACCTAATAGTTACTATGTTAATTACTATAAGTGACTAAATCTAATGATTCTATTTATCTTTTTGCTAAGGGGTATGGAAAGAACACTACTCAGTTTTAATCCATAACATAAAACAAGCCATTTTACCTAGGGAACCTTAAGAGAAAGCTTCTAAATATGGATTTGTTGGGTAATAACAGCATTCTTGCATTCTAAGGCATTTGTTTCCCTACCGGATTATTCCTCAAGATAAATAGCTGTTTCTGTACTTTATTGGAAATAGAACATGTGTAACTGGACCCAATGAGCCACATCTATCCTTAAAATGTACCCAATATATGGCATATGCAGAGTTTAACAAGGAAAGCCAGAAAGCAACTCTCGTGTTAAGGCCTAGAGTGTAAAATATCATGTTTCACATCTCAAAAGAGAACTTTGAGAGAAACCATTCTATTTTCAGGCGCTTAATGAGAATAATTCCTGAATTATATCTAGTATGGATGACACAAGGAAGAATACATATTGAAAAAACCACCATGAAAAGAAATGAAAAGAAACTGTTACATACATTGTCCATAAGGTTGTAAACAGTTCTATCCTGTTAGGTACCTGAATAATTCTTAACTAAATAAAGAGATGAAGTAGTACTTCAGTAAATGACTGGCATTCTGGGAAATTCTTTGAGTTATGCCTTGGATAAAAGTGAGCCACTGTGCTTGGAAGACCTAAAATACAGTGTCTATGGGATTTCCATTATGCCTCAGCACTATCACAAGGCTTCCACACCTTAGCTCTTAGCCCCATCATAGTGAATGATAAACAACCCTATAAAACTGTCTCCATAGCAGTGAAAGTTTTTCAAAAACAGTGTGGGTATTTAAGCTGACTATGTAGAACACAATGCATAATAAATTTAGAGTTGTTTGGCCACTTTAAGTATATTCACAGACTACAACAGAACTTTTCATTTTTGTAGCAGTAATTGACACAAAAATAGCTTCATGTGGTGACTCTGTATTCTTAAAAGCTTTTTTGGAAAAATGATACAACAAAATATTTTCATCTCGTTTTTTCTCTCTTTCTGGCTAATGTGATGTTGAATTAAATCTTTCTTAGGACCTGAAGTCTCACTGTGGTAGATTTTAATTTTCTAATTATAAATTTGAAAGAAAAGTAGAAACAGAAAATAAAAGAGAAACAGAAATACAGCATTAAGGTTAGCAAACATGCCCTGAACCATTTTCCTTTTTAATTTATGATTCTTTCTACAAGTATTTACTGAGTTCTAACTCTGTGCTAAGGACTGTTTCAGTTACTGGGAATATCAAAATGACCCAAACAGAAAAACTATCTGCTGTAATGAAACTTAAATTATCCTAGAAAGCAGAAGACAAACAAGTAAACAAATATATTAAAAACAATTTCAGGGGGCGCCTGGGTGGCTCAGTTGGTTAAGCGACTGCCTTCGGCTCAGGTCATGATCCTGGAGTCCCGGGATCGAGTCCCACATCGGGCTCCCCGCTCAGCAGGGAGTCTGCTTCCCCCTCTGACCCTCCCTCCTCTCATTCTCTCTCAAATAAATAAATAAAATCTTTAAAAAACAATTTCAGTTAGCATTTGGTGCTATGAACAAACTAAAGAGGGCACTCTGAGAGTGACTGGTCTGAGTAGGCTGGTGCTGCTTTAGATTGGACAGGTACTTCTAAGCACAATGGGAAGCCATAGATGGCTTTAAGCAAGAAAGAAACATTCAGTTTATACCTTTAAAAGATCTTTTAGGCTGTCATGTGGATATAAAATCATTGTGGTACACAAGCAAAAACAGGGTAACCAGTTAGAAAGTTACTGTAGCAACAAAGAACAATGATGGCAACTTGGTCCAGTGTAGGATTGAAAAGATCACTAGAAATAGGTTGGGGATTATTTTGGTGGCAGAGCACACAGGACTTGACAATGAATTGTGTCTGGAGGTGAGATAAATAGAGGAATTGGGGCATGTGAGTGGATCAGTGGTTTAAGCATCTGACTCGATCACAGCTCAGGTCTTGATCTCAGAGTTGTGAGTTCAAGCCCTGTATTGGGCTCCAGGCTGGGCATGGAGCATACTTAAAAAAAGAAAGGAAAAAAAAAAAAAAGAGGAATCAATTTTTATGGATATTTCTCCTGAGGCAAGGAAAATAAAAGCAAAAACAAATTATTGGGACTACATCAAAATAAAAAGCTTCTGCACGCAAAGGAAACAATAAACAAAACTAAAAGGCAATCTATGGGATGGGAGAGGATACTTGCAAATGACACATCTGATAAAGGATTAGTATCCAAAATATATAAAGAACTCATATGACTCAACACCCAAAAAACCAAATAATCCAATTAAAAAATAGGCAGAAGACATGAACAGACAGTTCAAAGAAGACATGCAGATGGCCAAGAGATACATGAAAAGATATCCAACATCACTCATCATCAGGGAAAAGCAAATCAAAACTACGATGAGATAACCTCTCACACCTGTCAGGATGACTAAAGTCAGAAACACAAGAAACAACAAGTGCTGGTGAGGATGTGGAGAAAAAGGAACCTTCTTGCACTGTTGGTGGGAATGTAAGTTGGTGCAGCCACTGTGGAAAACAGAATGGAGGTTCCTCAAAAAGTTAAAAATAGAACTACCCCTATAATCCAGTGATAATGCTACTGAGTATTTACCCAAAAAAATACAAAAACACTATGGATACAGCATTATTTACAATAGCCAAGATATGGAAGCAGACCAAGTGTCCACTAATAGATAAATGGATAAAGAAGAGGTGGTATATATACAACAGAATATTAGCCATAAAAAAGAATGAAATCTTGCCATTTGCAATAACAAGGGGCTAGAAAGTATTATGCTAAGTAAAATAAGTCAATAAGAGAAAGACAAATACCACATGATTTCACTCATGTGGAAATTAAGAAACAAAAATAAGCAAAGAAAAAAAGAGAAAGAAAGACAAACCAAGAAACAGACTCAACTATAGGGAACAACCTGATGGTTACCAGAGAGGAAGTAGGTGGGAGAATGGATAAAACAGGTGACGGGGATTAGAAGTGCACTTGTGATGAGCACTGGGTGATGAATGGCATTGCCGAATCACTATTTAGCACACCTGAAATATATAATACTGCATGTTAACTATACTGGAATTAAAATTAAAAAAATAATAAAATGACCTCGAAGTAAGAAAGTAAATAAATAAATAAATAAAATTTTAAAAAAATTTAAAAGAGAGGAATCAAAAAACTTCTTAATTTATTAACATGATATAATGCTACTTACTGTTATGGAAAAGCCTGGAGAGAAGAAAGTTTTGAGGAAAGGGTTTTCAAGGGTTCTTACAGTCCTTGTATTAGAAAAGGATATATTGTGCTATGGGAATGATAACCATAAAATCTCAGTAACTTGGGGTGCCTGGTTGGCTCAGTCAGTTAAGCATCTGACTCTTGATTTCAGCTCAGGTCATGATCTCAGGGTCATAAGTGTGAACCCCACATCGGGCTCCTTTCTCAACAGGGAGTCTGCTGGAGATTCTCTCTCTCTCTCTCTCTCTCTCTCTCTCTCTCTCTTTTTCTCTCTACCCCTCTCCCCCAACCGCTTGCTCTTTCTCGCTCTCTCCCTTTCAAATAAATAAATCTTTTTCAAAAATCTCAGTAACCTGGGGCACGTGGGTGGCTCAGATGGTTAAGCGTCTGCCTTGGGCTCAGGTCATGATCCCAGGGTCCTGGGATTGAGCCCCACATCGGGCTCCTGGCTCAGTGAGGAGCCTGCTTCTCCCTCTCCCTCTGCCTCTCTCCCTGCTCATGTTCTCTCTCTCTTTCTGTATCTCTGTGTCTCAGATGAATAAATAAAAAATCTTTAAAAAAATAAAAATCTCAGTAACTTAACATAACAAATATTTATTTCCCAATCAACCTACATTCTCCACACAGATCAGCAAGAAAGCTATGCTCTACATCATCCCTCTGAGACCCAAAATGATAGCGGTTTCCCCATGTTGTAGTGAATCAGTTGAATCACAAAACTCCTTCAGGTGCCAGAAGAAGAGAGAAAGACAGAGAATCATGCATGGGCTTTTCCCTGCAAAACACCTGGGTTTGCATTTCATTGGCCAGAACTAGTTGGACGGCCCCATCGAACTTCAAGAGGTCTGGGAAATGCAGAGGAGAAAACTGAATGTGGAGATTTCTGCTTCTGCTATAGACCTGTGGTTCCTGAGATGCCCAACAGTCATTCTTGTTTATTGTTTTCTTTTAACACAAGTTAATATAAGCCATTGAGATTTCAGTCAATCATCAAAAGTGATTTCTTATAAAACCAATCACTAAGAACTAAAACAATCATGTATTGGCTAATATATTTCTTTGGGTCTGAAGGTTTCAAAAAAAGTATGTAACTTTTCCCATAAAAGTCTCAACAACAACAACAAAAAAGATAGTACAGTCAATTTAGGATAATTAAGGATTGCAAAGACCTTTTTTTTTTTTAAATGAAGATGTAAGTGAGTGGAGGGGAACCACAAGAGATATAGTCCAAGAACGTGGGTTAGTAACACAGTGTTTTTACAACCCTGATCCCCAAAGAGAAGAGAGAAACATTTATTAGAACCCAGAAGGAGAGAGTTATATAGAGGAAGCAGCTTTGAGAGGAGCAGTAATCTTCAATTAAAAGAAATCTCACAAAGAGAAACCAGTTGAATAAATACCCTGACCTCACTCTCACTGCTTCCCATCTCCTGATGGGACTCCCAGTAGCTAAATCCATTTGGAAGCCAGAAGACAGAGGAGCCCACAGTCTATACAGGTCACCCCACTCAAAGGCAAAAAACAGGATGCAGATGGGTAGAGAATAGAACAACTGGAAGGGTATATAGAAGATATTGGGCACAGAGAAATCACTACCTGATTTTTTTCATACAAGAGGCAGTATGTATAGTAGAAAGATCATTTTACTTAGAATGCTTCATATAAATTCTGTATTTCCTGAATGATTGCCCAAAGGTTATATACCCCATTCAAAAAAAATATTTTAAAAGGCAATCCCCAATTCAAAGAAATTTTTAAGATTTCAAAGTTCTATTAGATGAAAAATTTCCTGAGAAATGGGTGTTATTAATAACAATAACATTTTTTAAGATTTTATTTATTTCTTTTAGAGAGTGAAAGAGAGCAAAAGCAGGGAGCAGGGCAGAGGGGGAGGGAGAGGGAAAGGGACAGAGTCACAAGCAGACTCCACACTGAGTGTGGAGCCAGATGTGGGGCTTGATCCCACAATCCTGAGATCAGGACCTGAGCCAAAACCAAGAACCAGACATTTAACTGACTGAGCCACCCAGGTACCTCAATAATGAATGACATTTTAATTACTAAATCTCAGCCTTCCTATATTACAGACTCATGGCATAAATATGAGAGATTACTTATATACTATTTTTTAAAGATTTTATTTTTCAGTATTCTCTACATCCAACTTGGGGCTTGAACTCACAACCCCGAGATCAAGAGTTGCATTCTCTACTAATTGAGCCAGCCAGGCACCCCTACTTAAATACTATTTTAAATAACAATGTACACTGAAACTAAAATTATAAAATTATGTCCGAGTACCATGTAGAATTCAGTTGTAGTCATATTTTTCTTTTACCTTAAAATTACGGCATCAGCCACTTATACATTTGTTCAGAATCCAAAATAAAATGTTTATTTAATACTAAATATGCCAAAATTTAACGCTAGTTAACATTTATACTAATATACTCCATACATCCCATGTATATGTATACAAACATACAATACATATATATGATTAGAGGAATTATTCACAAAATATTTGCCTTTAAGCCAGGAGAGGTATTAGTAAAATAAATAAAATATACATGAATATTCCAGTCTTCCCTATTGTCAGCTATTAGACAGATCTCATTGAAACAAAGATTATACTGGTGATAAGGAGGCCAAATAGAAGCTTATTAAAGTCATACAAGTAAGAATTGAACTAAGTCAATGAAAATGGAAATTGAAGAGCCTGGGGTGGCAAATGGTGAGGGAACATTCAAAAACTATCAAGAAGAAATAATTTAAGGGCGCCTGGGTGGCTCAGTTGGTTAAGCGACTGCCTTTGGCTCAGGTCATGATCCTGGAGTCCCAGGATCGAGTCCCACATCAGGCTCCCTGCTTGGCAGGGAGTCTGCTTCTCCCTCTGACCCTCCCCCCTCTCATGCTCTCTCTCTCTCAAATAAATAAATAAAATCTTAAAAAAAAATACTTAAAAAAATAAAAAAATAAAAAAGAAGAAATAATTTAAAGTCAGTGATTTATTGGATATTAAGGGATGTGTAAGAGATAGAAATATATATGATACCCAGTGATCAAGTCACTTTCATACCTAGTGATGTGAAATACCTGTGGAAGATCCAAGAAGAACTGCCAAAGAGGCAATTATTTTAGTTCATGGCCAGGCAGCTAAAATATCAGGTTCAAATATGAATATGTCATCAACTCCGTATTGATTCAGACCATTCAGATGGATTTCTTAAAGTTAAATGTTTTAAGTAAGATACTTACTACTATTATACAAAAAAGATTTTTTTACTTTTTTAAGGTTTATTTATTTTAGAAAGAGAGAGGGAATGTGGTGGGGGGGTCCACAGAGGTAGAAAGAGAGAATCTCAAGTAGTCTCCCTGCTGAGTGAGGAGCCCAACACCGGGTTTGATCTCACGACCCTGAGATCAAGACCTGAGCCAAAATCAAGAGTCAGAATGTTTAAGTGACTTAACCACCAAAGTGCCCCCAAAAAAGATTCTTTTATAAAATAAATATTACATGTGTTAGCAGAAATGGGTTCCAGCTTATGATAGATTCAGACATTATTTATCTTTTATTGCTTTAAATCAGGAATTCAAAGAAGAGAGAGAATTTAGATGCTGATGCTCAGATGCTGGGTAGACTTACACTCTATAAACCCTAACTCCCAGTCTCCTGGTTTATTCAATGTCACAGGGCTGGAGAATTGAAAGGCTATCATCAAAGTACCCCAAGCCATTTATTCAGTCCAAGCAATGTGATACCATTACTCTGAACTGCTAACAACCAAGGAGAGAGTGGTAAAGTGAGCTGGGCCAGACCTGAGGCAGCAGATAGAGATGAAACAGGTGGGAGCTATTGTTCCATAAATTCACATCAAAACAGGCAATAACAGCCAGGAAATAGGGTTATCACTGCAGATCCTTTGGAGTGAATATTAGGTCTAAGAAAACAATCCACTTATAATAGCACAAAAAGAATAAAATATTCAGGAACAAATTTAACTAAGGAGGTGAAAGATCTGAAAACTATAAGACATTGATGAAAGAACTGAAGAAAATACAAATATATGGTAAGATGTATTATGCTCCTGGATCAGAAGAATTAGTATTTTTCAAATGTCCACACTACCCAAAGTAATGTACATATTCAATGCAATCCCAATCAAAATCCCAGTGGTACTTTTCACATAAGTAGAAAACAATCCTAAAATTTGTGTGGAACTATAAAAGAATCCAAATAACCAAAGCAATCTTCGAAAGAAAAACAAAGCTAGAGACATCACACTTTCTGATTTCAAATTATTACAAAATTAGAGTAATCAAAACAGTATGATATTGGTAAAAAAAAAAAAACAGATACATAGTTTAATAAAATAGAATAGAGAGCCCAGAAATAACCCCAAGCAGATAGAGTCAATTAATTTTTGACAAATGAGCCAAGAATATGCAATCGGGAAAGAATTGACTCTTCAATAAGTGGTGTTGGGAAAACTGAACAGCCGCATGCAAAAGAATGAAACTGGACCACTGTCTCACACCATACAAAAAGTCAACTCAAAATAGATAAAAGTTAAATTGAATGTCAGACCTGGAACCATAAAACTCTAAGAAAACATAGGGGGTAAGCTCCTTGACATTGGTCTTTGGCAAGGATTTTTTGGATTTGACACCAAAAGTAAAGGCAAGAAATGCAAAGAAACAGGTGGGACTGCATCAAACTAAAAAGCTTCTGCACAGCAAAGAAAACCATCAACAAAATAAAAAGACAACCTACTGAGTGGGAGAAAATATTTGATAAGGGGTTAATATCTGAAACACAGAAGGAACTTACACAACTCAACAGCAAAAAACAGTAAATTAACATTAAAATAGTCCAATTAAAAAATGGGCAAAGGACCTGATAGATATTCTCCAAAGAAGACATACAAATTGCCAGCAGTTATACAAAAAGGTGCTCAACATCACAAATTATCAGGAACGCAAATCAAAACCACAATGAGATATCACCTCACACCTATCAGAATGTCTCTTATCAAAAAAGCAAGAGATAACATGCTGGCAAGGATGTTAAAAAAAAAAGGGAACCCTTGTACACTGTTGGTGGCAATGTAAACTGGAACATTCAAAATGGAAAACTGCAAGAGATTCCTCAAGAAGTTAAAAAGGAAACTACTTTATGATCCAGCAATTCCACTTCTGGGTATATAGCCAAATGAATGAAATCAGGATATGGAAAATGTATCTACTCTCTTTTGTTCCTTGCTGAATTTTAACAATATCCAAGGAATGGAAACAATCTAAGTGTCCATCAGTGAATGAAAGGATCAAGAAAATGCAGTTTACATACACAAAGAAATATTATTCAGCTGTTAAAAAAAAAAAAAAAGGAAATCCTGTCATTTGCAACATCATGGATGACACTGGAGGATATTATACTAAGTGAAGAAAGCCAAACAGAGAAATACGAATACTTTATGGTATCATTTTTATGTGGAATCTGAAAAAGGAAAAAAAAAAAAAGGCCAAACTCAAAGCAACAGAGTAGAATGTTCGTTGCCATGGTCCAGAGGGTGAAGTAAGTAGAGGGAGGCTGGTAAAACTTTCAGTTACAAGATGAATAAGTTCTGAGTATCTAACGTATAACATGATGACTATAGTTGATAACATTTTATGATGTGACTGAAATTTGCTGAGAGAAGAGAACGTAAACGCCCCCTCCCCCCCCAAAAAAGGTAAATATGTGTAGTGATTGGTGTGTTAACTCAATGGGGAGAAACCTTTCACCTGTGTGTGTGTGTGTGTGTGTGTGTGTGTGTGTGTGTGTGCGCGTATATATATATATATATCAAATCATCACTTTATATATTTCAATTTATTACAATTTTATTTGTCAGTTATACCTCAATAAACCTGAAGAAAATAAATAAGTAAAGATCTCTGACTTCTATGGGGGAAGAAAAAAAAAGTAGCAATTGAAGCCACTGGCAAATGTTGCCACTTAGGGAACACGCAGGGAGCAAATGGCTGAGGACTGAATCTTAGGGAATGCTGCATTTAACATGTATTACAACCAGGAATACCCATTACATTAAGCCAAATGGTATTCATACCCCACAGAAATATATTTTAAGTACATTTGACACTGAAAAACAGTAAGGTTAACTGAAACCAACACAAAATATAACAATTGTCAGTATCTGGTACAACAAACTAACAAATCCTCTTTCCTCCCTCACAAGGTGAGTGAGTCTTTAACATGTTATTTTTTGCCACTACTACTGCCTCACAGGTTTTGCATTTCTATCAGCTGTATCTCAGCCAGTCCGCTCTTCCAGTGTTATTACACACAGTCCTTTCTAATTGGAAAACTAGGGAGAAGAATGGGAGAATCTTAGTTTCTTGCTTTTCTGAGCTCCATCTTCGTTCCCCACTCTGTTTTTCAAGCCAGAGTCATTTCCAGTTTTTATTATTTTCTTTTTCCTAGCTTTCTAACCAACTCTCTGAACAGCTTCTTCCCAGCCAGCCTGCCAATCATACCCTGTTCTATGAAATATCTGTACATTGTAATTTCAGATGCTGTGACAACAAAACTCCATTTTCTCCTTCAATATAAGGGCAAAGGTAAAATTGGACCATTGCCAAAAAAACATCTCTGCATCGCTCTGCACCATTTCCTGACACTGCGGACAGAGCTGGGGCAGGGCTCAGAGGCAGGATGCCAAGCCTGATGGAGCAGGAGAAGGAAGGGATACGTGGAAAACAGCTGATTACTGAAGAAGCAGAGGAGTAGGAAATGGACATTCATGACTAATGTGTGAATTTTCGATGACTCTCTAAACATATTAATCTCAACCATCTAGCTCAATAAATAAATACTGTATGTTAAAAGTTAAGATTTCTGGTCTAAAAATTATTAATGGCATCATTACACTTTCTAGAAAGCCCCTTAGATAGAAAAGGGTGCTTGTCAGCTGACTGCTACTTTGAATATACCCAACTGAAATCTGACCCCTTCTTTTTGACCATCTTTTTCATCACTCTGCTCTGACTTTCAGCTCTGGGTAACTGATCTCAGCTAATCATTATTTCCCTGATGGCAGAGGAGAGGAAAGCATTGGGAGCCTGTGGCTCTTCACAGTCATCTATTATCAGCTGAAGATGTGGCAGATACAGAAGGGGAAATCAGGCTGCAGAGTCTTTATCTGACCTTCACTGTTTCTACCTATTTTAGCTTAGAAGAGGTTTTAGAAGTTAAGGCTATTTCATGCAGCATGTCATAAATTCTGGGAGAGTTATGCAAAACTGCAAAGGCAGAATTCAGAAACAATGGGGTTCATATAGTGTCCTGTGACCACTTTCTCCTCTTTCCCTAATTGTTCAAAAGATTCTCAGTGTTAAATCTGAACACCAACAGTCTATAAGAATAATTTATATTTCTAGTGATGACAGTAATTTCATGAAATCATGAAACTCAGATTGCAGAGTTCTCAGAAATAATCTATCTGATTTAAGTAACATTGGATAAGAAGACATACAACAGAAAACAATAAAGAGAACAATCTTATGCACGTATTCCAGTATAATCTTTGCTAGCAATTTACCAAGAATACAGTTCTGATTTGACTAGGACATACCAGTTTTGATTATCTTTATGTTGCCAACTGTGGACTGACTTGTATTCCCCCAAAATTCATATGTTAAAGCCCTAACCCCCAGTGTGATGGCATTCAGAGATGGGGCCTTTGGGAGGTAATTAGGGTTAGATGAGGTCATAAGAGTGGGGCCCTCATGTGGGATTAGTAGCCTTGCAAGAAGAGAAAGAGATAGAAGACAGATGTCTGCAAGCCAAGGACACGGCTCTCACCAAGAACTGAATCAGCTAGCACCTTGATCTTGGACTTCCCAGCCTCCAGAACTGTAAGAAATACATTTATTGTTTAAGCCACCCATTGTATGTTATTTTGTTATAGCGAACCACTCAGACTAATGAAGTGCCCAGATGGAAAAATAAGTTGCTTAACCAAAAGTAACCAAAATCACCAAAGATAATTTATTTCCCAAAGTTACCTTAATTGTGCCTAGGCAGAAACAGTATCATACAAAGGCATGGTATATGTTATCTCTTTTCCTTGACTACCACGTTTAATTCATAAACAAGCTCCATTAACTTTGTCACCACACATATAATAAATCTAACCACTTCCCTCCATGTCACCATCATCTTTCACCCAGATAGGGTAGTAGCCCCCTAGCATGTCTCTCGGCTTCACCTCTTGACCTCCCACAAGCCATTCTCCCCACAGAAGGCAGACTGACCTTTTTAAGATATAATACACTCTCCTGTTTAAAAATCCCCAATGTCTTTTCCTTGCATTATTTAAAATGAAACCCAAACTTCTCACTCGGTTTGGAAAGCTCAGCACAACTTGGACCATGATTACCTCTCCAATCTGGTCTTATATCACTCTCCACTTCAACTTCACTATTTCCCCAAATTACCCATCAAGCACATTCCTGCCTTAGTACTATGGTGCTAGTGTTCCCTTCTAGAGATCCTCCTCATTTGGATCTTTATCTGGCTGGCTTCTCCTTGTGGTTCAGAGTTCAGTTTAAATGTCAGCTTTTCAGAGAGACTTTTGTGACCACAAAGCCTAAAATAAGCACCCTGTTATTCTCTATTACACCAGACTGCTTAAATTCTGCAGAGTATTTGTTGTCAGCCGATATTTTGCTTACCTTCTGCCTTATTCATTGAATGTAAGCTCCATGAAAGCCAGAACTTGCTTGTATTATTCACAGATATATCCTTAGCTCCTAAAGTAGAGCTGGGCACAGGTACTCACATACATTTTTTAAATGGACTAATAAACAAATTAGATAATTTTAGGGCATTAAAGAGGTCTACCTATAAAAATGTATTCCTTTCTTCTACTATAGCACCAGAAATTTCTATAATTAGAATCATTTCTATTAAATTCTAATTGGAAAAATTCTATTAAAATGTAAACATGTAAGTAAAATAACCTGTTAAAGTATAATTACTCATTAAAATTTTCATATAACTGGTTTGTTTTTTAACCCTAGATAAAAACATTGCTTCAATATAATGGTTGTGAGAGTTAAAAGAAAGAGTGTGAAATGGAATTTGGAAGTTAATCCCCAGAAAAAGAAAGTAACATAACGGGAAGGTCTTAAGTAGCTAGAGATCATAAGTGACAGGGTCACCAGGGCAAAACTTCTGTGTAAAGTCTGCACTAAGGAACTCCTAATTTTATATCTCATTTTTTTCTCTCAACTGTTAAAGTACTTCCCTAGTTGTGTTTTCAACCATCATCTACCATTTCTGTGAATCAGACAGGTTGTATCATCCCTTCCAATCCACCAAAACAGGGAAATGAGCACCATTTGCCACATGGTTACTTGCTGGTAGATCTAACATCAGGCCACAGCTCTTCTAATGGCCAATCCCTTCTTCTACTGTGCCCATTTAGACACCTAGACCAGGAAATTCTCACTAAAGAGTCTATGATTTGGTAAGATTACCGTATTCCATGAGTAACATGAGAGGCATGAGGGGTTATGTTTGGAGGGAAGCAAATTATAGGAATGAAACTATTTTAGAAAATATCAATAACCCCATTACTAACCTCCTACCCTGCTCCATACACCTCCAGAATGTTGCTTACATATTTACATCATCTAATTTCACTTTGCTTTGTTATTCACTCATTAAACATTCAGCAAATATTTACTGAGCACGCGTGAAGTGACAGGCTTTATGCTAAGTGCCTGGAACACATTAGAGAACAAGATAAATTCTCTTTCTTTATTTTACCTTATTATACAGATATTGCAAGATTTGCAAGTTCCTTAATAGCAAAATGCATTTTTTTGTTCAAGTACTTAGTCTCTCCCCACTCTACAGCCTAATGAATATTTGCTGAAGTTAATGGAATTGAATGGAATGGGACAGATTAGAATGAAATGCAATGTGTTCTGACCCCACATCCTACACCCAGGTCATGTTTGTCTAAGGCTGTTTAGGGCTTAGGTAGAGGCAATGAAGAATGGCAAATGTAACAAACAACTGAAAGTATGTCAGTGTTTCCCAAAGCAAGATCTTTAGGGCTGGCTGGGTGGCTCAGTGGGTTGAGTGGCAGGCTCCTGATTTGGGCTCAGGTCACGATCTCAGGGTCCTGGGATGGAGCCCTGCGTCAGGCTCCATGCTCAGTGGGGAGCCTGCTTGAGGTTCTCTCCCTTGTCCTCTGCCCTCCCCCCCCATGTGCTTTCTCCTTCTCTCTCACAAATAAATAAATCTTTAAAGAAAAAAAAAGTAAGATCTTTAGACCATAAGCATCAGAATCTTCTAAGATATTTGTTAAAAGTCAAAATTCTATAACAGCAATGCAGATCTACTAAGCGGAAATCTCCCAAGGAAGTCTGCAGGCATCCTGGAGACTCTTCAGCACATTCAAGTTCAAAAACCACTGCTTTAAACCTCAAGTTAGAGCCAAAGACAATAAAACAATGTACTCTAACTGTTCTGAGAGTACCAAATCACTTATAAATTTGACTTATTTTGGTATCTCTTCTGTTGACTCAAGTTCAATTGCTAGTACTTGGTAGACAAATGACAAAAATTAAAAAAAAAAATGCAGCCACTTTAGATAAGGTCCTGGAGTTGAGATGTTATCTGGAGCTTATCAAGCATCTGACTAAGCCATTGGCTTTTGTGGAAGTTCTGCAAAGAGCAGACAGCATTTCTCCAAAACTATCTAGTGATGACTGACTTTGGTTCTTTTATTTTATCTGAATAATTAACTCAAATAAAGGCAGTTTTTTGGTCTAAATAGCCATTGTCAATTATTCCTTTTTCAGCTTGACTTTAATGCTGAAGATTTGGCTGACTGGTGCCAAGTAATTTATTGTTATCATTTTTAATAATATAATTCTAATTATCAGAAATTTCATTGTGAAATAAGAATTACTTTTTCTTGACAGGGAGAAGTATTTGTTTTTTCAATTGAAGATACCTTGCATTATCATGATAATTCTCTCAATATCCTTGTACTGATTTTTTTAATGTAATGTATCACCCTTCCAAACCATTTATAATCTCATCAAGGCATTTATCTGATTAAATACTTTTATTTTCCCAGATAATGCCAGAACATAGTGACATCAAAATGGCCCTGTCATGTACTCCCACTGGATTTTTATTGAAATCTTTCACTTGAATGCATTGAAAAAAAAAAAGGGAAGGGTGCTTCTATGTATTGAAATGCAAATCTCAGGAGACTCTATTAAGAACAAGTTCTTCCTTTCCATGAATCATTTTTTAGAAGATTTTGTGTTGTGTGCATCTTTACTATGGTCATTTATTTAAAGCTGAGTATTTTCGAACTCCAAATTTATTTCCCCTACCAATGAAGAAACAACTACTCACAGCCACACCGTTTTTTAGTACCCAAATACTAGCTTTTTGTTTTTATCATCGGACACAGATTCAAATTAACCTGTTTTATTTTACAGATTGATCTGCTTTATACGCCACTTCATTTTATCACTTCTTGTAATACAAGTGATATTTAACCCGGACCACCTCCAAAATAAAGTCATTTGTATTGAATTTATTGATTCTACTATAACTTGGTAAAGAGTAGTCAAGACTTGCAGCAACCTGAAGGATTTTTCTTTTTTTAAGTCTAAAGTTCTTTTTTTAAGACAAGTTTTGAGCTATCTCCAGAATAATATCAGCAGTCAAGAGTTTTAGGAAGAGTGGTATTGGCTCCATAACGTCCACACTCACAGTTCACACGCAGTCCCTTTACAGGCCCACGGTTCTCCTCCATGCTTTACTCTCAGCCTTCTTCCCAAAGAGGGTTCCAATAGGTGAGCAGTGTCTAGGACACATAATGGAGGACAGTACAAGGAAAGGATCAAACGGCCATGAGAGAAATCCAAAACTGGCCGAAGAGCAATAAAGGAACTACACTTTGCTAGGATTCAATCAGCTCATTCAGAAGATGAAAGGAAGTTGTCCCCCTCTCTCTCCTATTCCCATATTTATGGACAGACATTATCAGGCTACTTTTGTAGAGATTGTGAAGGAACCCTAAAACTAGAAAAGCTGAAAGTAGCATATGCTTAGGTCAGAGGACTTGAAATACTTCAGAAATTAAAAAGGCCCAATCTAAATCTGCTGCCTACTAAGGGCAGAACTGCCCCAGAACTTGTAGTTCCTCTAAACACTGTCAATTTGGAACATTCTTTATAAAAATAAATCCAGTCTAAGAAAAAAAAGTAATGAAGTTTGACTGCTTCTCCAAAGCTTGCCAAACGTTCTGACTGAATATTCCGTTGAAGTATCTTTCACGAACAGCTCCATGCAAGGTTTCTATCTTAAGCAGCTACCTTCCCAGCCCCACTCCACCCCAGTTCTTCTTATGAGGTACCAGGAGAAATCTGCTATATAGAAATGCACTATTTTATTCTTTAAAACCATAGATGTGTATCTGAAGTAATGAGATTCATGTGCAATCAATTTGAATTTTATTCAAATTTTCCATACTCTAGAAATATCAAGCTTTTTGTTTCTATAATCTGTGCTAGAAAGAGTTAAATTCTCCCAAGATTCAGAACTTAAAAGTCTATCCATTCAGGCAAATGTGTTATGAGATTCTAGAACTTTTTAAAAATTTCCTCTAGGTGCCTGGGTGGCTCTTGGTTAAGCATCTGCCTTCCACTCAGGTCGTGATCCCAGGATCCTGGGATCGAGCCCCAGTTTGGGCTCCCTGCTCAGTGGGGGAAAACACAGCCATACCCTATAAAGACTCTCGCACATGTTCAGAAGGAGACGTTCAAAAATGGTAATAACAGCAGTGTTTATGTAGCAAAGAAACTGATTTTTAAAAACCCAAGTGTCCATCAAAAAGAGAATAAATTGGAGGCACCTGGGTGGCTCAGTCGTTAAGCGTCTGCCTTCGGCTCAGGCCATGGTTCCAGGGTCCTGGGATCGAGCCCTGCATCAGGCTCCCTGCTCCACAGGAAGCCTGCTTCTCCCTCTCCCACTCCCCCTGCTTGTGTTCCCTCTCTCGCTGTGTCTCTCTCTGTCAAATAAATAAATAAAATCTAAAAAAAAAAGAGAATAAATTGGAGAATAGTCACACAATAAAATATTATTTAGCAGTGAAAATTAGCCAATATATACAACACACTCAACTATCTACCAATATACACTACATACAATATTGGATGAATTTCATATGCATAATTTAAATTTTTTTTAAAAGTCACAAAACACTACATATAGTATGGTACACTGAATATAGCTAAAAATAAGCAAAAGTAGCCTGGTGATGGGTATTAAAGAGGGCACATACTGCATGGAGCACTGGGTGTTATATGCAAACAATGGATCATGGAACACTACATCAAAAACTAATGATGTAATGTACGGTGATTAACATAACATAATAAAATAAAAATAAGCAAAAGTAAAAATATATTATTTACATTTATATGCAGTAATATTTTTTAAAAAGCAATTTAATGCTAAATGTTATTGCTGTCAAAGCAAAGAAATAGGATAAGGAGTAAAAGTAGCTTCAGTATTATTGCTAATTTGCTGCTTATTAGTGGGGAGGTGAGTTCAGGAGAGTTTTTTGCATTATTATGTTTCATAACTTAAATATAAGTTGTACATTCTTTTGTATGTGTCAAATATTACGCATAAGTGTTTATTAAGGAATTAGAGCATTAGATTTTAGCCGGATTGCTGATTTCCCAAGGCAAACCCCAGGCCAAGAGTAAGTCCATCAGAAGCAAAGTTAGCAGGGGAAAAAAAAAAAGAAAAGAAAGGAAGAAAGAAATCAGACTGTAAGCCATTTAATTATGTAGACTTGGAAACATTCGATTTTTTAAAACATATCCGTCTCCTTTTCACCATCTAAATCCAATTTTCTCAAGTAGCTATAAACCAAATCCAGACCATGAGACTACCAAATCCAGAACGTATTTTGCTTCCAGGAGTGCTAGATGTCACTCCTAAAAGTAAGTCATCCTTTGAGAAACTGAAAATATTTATATGACTCTTGGCAGTGCACTAGGATATTCTTCTGCTGTTAAACATCCTACAACGATAAACAGATGGTTACAATAGAGTGTGCTAACTGCTGTAATAGGCAAGTTCAGACTGTCTTGGGAGCATCTAGCTATGGCACAGGCTTTCCAGAGAAGATGGCATCTGACTTTAAGTTTGAAGGATGTACAGTGCTATCAAATGAATAAATGGGTGATGGACTACCCAAGAAATATAGTCTTTCATTCCTAAGAAACTACTAGGTATACTTTGTGGATAGCTTAAGAGATCTTCAGGGGGTAATTCCTGATGTGCCAGCTTTTTGCCTTCCCTGGTAACTTTGGAATCTAATTCTCACATTAAATTCAATCCTAACATATAATGACACACTGCTCTGAAGATATTTTAATTCTACACTAGGGTATTTAGATTTCAGTAGTTTCTTTTCTAAATTCACTCCAAAGCACCATATCAGTTTTTTAAAATCATGGAAATACAATTTTGGAGGAGACAGGTAAGATCACCTAATCCATTTCTCTTATCCTATATATATATATAATTACAATAAATCCAGAGTCTCATGTGAATCAGTTTTAGAGCAGTGGCATATTTTAAAAGCTCAGTTAATAATCAAAAGAAAAACTTTTTTGAATTCCATCTTTACTTACTTTTCTCACAAACCATTGTAACTGATTCACTGAGTGGGAGCTGGACTCATTCAAAGATGAAAGCAACTATATTTTTCTTACTGCTCCTCATTAAACTGGCTTCATGGACTCATTTTTCCCCCCTCTGGATGGAATCCCAGACAAGTACCAAGGTTGCTGAGCACCTCACTTTAGAATGTGAGAGTCCCCCAAAAATGCCCTCAGCCTTTTGACCTCTCCTAAAGCTTCGAGGCAAAAAGAGGTGGCATTGGCATCTTGTTCCACATGAACATACAACCCACAGCCTCATTTATTGAAATTCATACTCTCCTATCCCCTTTCTGACAACCCACAGCTGCTCCAGTCAGTACCATTATCTTCTCCAAAATAACGCCCTCAAAGTCTTTATCTGTCTGCAGAAAACCTGACTTTCCTTTCTCTTCCTTCACCTTGCCCTTAGCCTTTTTCCAAATAGTTTTAAAAATTCTTTTTAGAAGAAATAGGTGAGGTACAAATGAGCTGCCAATTACAAGATTTGCTTGTCACAGATTAGGACAGTATGAAGAAGTTAGTGAACAGTCTTAAGGTAATGAACTGTCCCTTTACACATATAAGGAATCATATCTAGAAAGGTAGAATGATTTGTTCAAGTTCACATAACTAATTAGGGAGAGAGGTGTCAATGTAACCCTCCTGCAACCAGGAAATTTTCTAATCAATAGGATAAAATTATATTACATTTTGTCAAGGATTTAGCAAAGAATTTAAATAATTTAGGAAGTTTTAAGCACATTAATCTATTGCTGGTTTGGAAGCAACTGTTTTAAACGGCAACTCTGATTTCTTGAATGAGATGTTTACAAGTGAATTATCCTATTAATTCTGATGATACAAATTCCCAGCCTCTGAATAGTTCAGGTTGTTGGGACATGTCAATCCTTGTGGATAGGTGGGGAAAAAATCTTTGTGGATAAAGATAGGTAGCAAAAAGAAAAATTTTAAGGTACCATTTCTCAATGAGCATAATTTCTTAAGACTAAATCCCTGTGTCTTTTGATGGAAGCATATCTGCCACAATAATTAGATCCCCCAGTCAGAGAAGGAGAATTTCCATAAAGGTTTGCTTTTTGGGGAAAAAAAAAAAATATTCTTCGTGTCTACCCCTGCATTAGGGTGGGAGACATAAAGATGAATAAAAAATATATCCTGCCTTCCAAAAACGGGCATTTTTATTTTTAAAAAATCAACATATTACAAGTATAAAAGTGAAACTGCCAAGATAAAATGATATGGGTTCAGAAGAGTTCTTAATAAATATATTCTGAATGAGTGAATGACCACTCTCTGGAGGAGGTAGCCTTTGAAATGACATTTGAAAATAGGTAGAATGTGAACATGCAGATGCTGGAAAAGAACTTGAAATCAGAGAGACTAGCATATGTACACATAGGTGGGAAAGCACAGAGAATAAGAACTGTAGCTACTATTTGGGCCTGGCACTCGTTTAGCACTTTACAAATATTATCTAATTCCATCCTCATAGTGATATTGTTATTAACCTGATTTTACAGAAGATAATAAAAACTAACATGTACCAAACACTTATTATGTGCCAGGCATTGTTCTTAGGACTTCTATGTATATACGGTCCCATTTTATCTTCTTAACACACCTATAATATGAATAATATGATGGTCCCCATTTTCTAGTAAAGATAATATGGATCAGAGAAATGGAATGTCTTGCCCAAAGTCATGCAGAAAGTGATGATGAAGCCTGGTTTCAACCCCCGGTAAGTTCAATTCCAGAGCCTTTGCTCTAAATTTTTGTTACACTCCTTCTCTAGAAAATAACAAGTTCAGTTTGGTCTGAACAAAGAGTACAACAAAAAGAGCAGTCAAAAATAAAGTAAAAAAGGGGCACCTGAGTGGCTCAGTCATTAAGCATCTGCCTTCGGCTCAGGTCATGATCCCATGGTCCTGGGATCGAGTCCCACATCGGGCTCCCTCCTCAGCAGGAAGCCTGCTTCTCCCTCTCCCACTCCCCCTGCTTGTGTTCCCTCTCTCGCTGTGTCTCTGTGAAATAAATAAATAAAATCTTTTAAAAATAAACAAATAAAGTAAAAAAAAGGTAAAACAGGGCTTAAATGTTTCATTTTATTCTGTGACAAAAGGAAGTTATTGAAGCCTGTCTATTTGGTTCTGGTTTTCAAAAAACCATTCAAGCCAAGAATGCTTATTACTTTTTATTCTAAATATTAAAGAGCTCAGAACTGCACTTCTTCATACTTGCTTTTTCCAGGTGCAGGCAAGGTAGACTCTAGGATAAATAACCTCCCACAAACTCTACATAATGATAAGGGAGGAAGAGCATGACCAGTAAGCAACTCCTTCAAAGCCTTAGGGAAAAGGATCACCAGCCAAATCCCGATACAAACGTGTCTCATTTGACCACACCTTATTTTAAATGTTGGAAATTTTCACATAAAAATTTGAATTTGAGAGTTCTCTTAAAAATTCAGCACATCTCACAATGCCATATTACATGACAATGTTTAGCTGGAGTGGAGCAGCGAATGCATGCTTTATGTAAGTCATGCTCTCCAGCTTGCCACAGTCCCAACAACTCTCTATGCATTTTTATTTATCTCTTCTTTTATTGCTTTAAGTCTTTACGATTAATTAAAAAATATTTCAAATAAACAAAAAAATCACACAAAATAAGAAAATAGACACATGTCTACCCAACCCACCACTTGATTTAACACACTTCATCATACTTGCTAGATAACAATTTTTTTTTATTTTAAAGAAATAAAATGTTATGGAATTTTTAAATATTTCTGGTGGGAGTGGAAACTGCTGTAAGTACTTTGGAAAAGAAATTTAGCCATACCTAATAAAGTTCAAGATCTTCAGACGTAGCCATAACTAGAGGTATCTACTATAGAAAAACTCTCATATGTATGCATGAGCCACATGACTTCCTATTCTTTTACAATCAGCCCACTTCACTCATTTATATTATCTGCCTAGCCTGTAGGTATCTGCAACATCTAGATATAGATTGTGAGGAGAGGGAATTTTTTTTTTATTAAATTCACTAGAAAAATCTTATCTCTTGAAATAGACATTCCAGGACTTGAGCCCAAGGAAATGGGATTTGGTATTATTTCTGACATGGCTAGCATGAAAGAGTCCCAATATTGACAGTCCCTGGAGCAGCAGAATCTATATGCTTTTAATGAGTTTTAGGTGGTAGACTCACAAGCATTTTATTTTTAAAGAATTTAGTTGTCAAATAAATTTGTAAAAATAAAAAACTACTGAATTAGACAAACCAATTTATTTTTTTTTCCTGCAGGACTTCGCAGAGCCTTTATGTGAAAATGTGCATTGTGATTCCTCTAAAGAGAGATATACCATGCATCTTTCCTCCATGGAACACAGTCTGGGAAACAGGTTACTAAATCTTTATTTTGCTGTTTAAGACTTGATAAAGTGTCAGTCAACCTGTGTGTATAGAATAACCACCTATTTTGGGAGAGTGATCTGTCCACATGGTTTTTACAGAATAGCAATGATCTCTTCTGTTAGTTTTCTACTGCTGCCAAGACAAATTACCACTAAGAGTGTCTTAAAACACCACCCATTTATTATCTCACAGTTTCGGTGGGTTAGAAGTCAGGGTACAGTGTAGCTCAACTGGTTCTGTGCTTAGAATCCCACAGGCCAAAGTCAAGGCTTTCAACCCTTTTCAGAGTCTCTGGGCATAAATCCTCTTTCAAGTTTATTCAGGTTATTGGCAGAATTCAGTTCTATGGAATCCTCATTTCCTTCTTTCAAGCTGTCAGGAGGTCACATTGTATAGTAAATTTCCTTAATTGCCCACAAGTGTGTGGTCCTAAGATCAGTAACATCAGCACCACTTGGGAACTTAGAAATGCAAATTCTCAGCTCTTTTCCTAAACCTACTGAGTCAGAAACTCATGGGGATGGGATGGTACCTAGCAATTTGTATTCTAATGTTTGAAACCACTACTCTAGAATCACAGACTAACTTCATACATGATATAGCTTTAAAATCTATTTTTATAAGTGTTATGGGCTCAAAATCCATATGTTGAAACCCTAATCACCAGTACCTCAGAATGTGACTATATTTAGAGGTAGGGCCTGTAAAGAAGTGGTTAAGTTAAAATGAGCGTTAGGGAGGGCCCTGATCCAATCTGACTGGTGTCCTTAAAGAAAAGGAAGAGATGCCAGTGATGCCCACCCACAGAGGAAAGGCCACATGAGAACACGGCAAGAAGGCAGCCATCTGCAAGCCAAAGAGAAAGACCACAGGAGAAACCAAACCTGCCGTCACCTTAATCTTGGACATTCAGCCACCAGAAACTGTGAGAAAATTAATTTCTGTTGTTTAAGCCACCTAATCTGTGGGACTTTTGTTATGGCAGCCCTAACAGATTTTACTTTACACTAAGTAAAATATATATTATTTTGAATTATCCATATCAATTCTCTAGTGCATTATATGGATGATTTTTACCCTGATCTATACTATGCTGGCTTCTCATCTTCATTTGGCCTGGACCTTGTTCCAACACAGGCCCAACTAACAGTTCTCTTGCTGATACCCAACTCTGCCCTGCCCTTCAGTGCCTTCCCAGTCCCATCTTGCCTGCAAATGCCCAACCACAGATCCATTCAACCTGCACCTTCTCTCTCCTCTGTCACTATGCTGCTCATAATGAATGAGAAATATTAGTTAGCCTCTGTATCTCTCCACTATGGGCCCCTCAAGACAGACACACTGTTTTCTGCCTGATCCACATTATTTATGTGTTGAGTGGGAAAACAAAATCTGTATTTGAAAGCAAAAATTTGATGTACCAAAAGCAAAGCTAATGAAAACTTTCCAGAATATGGGAAATACTACAGATGTACCAAAAGCAAGGCTAATGAAACCTTTCCAGAACATGAGAAATAGTACAGAAAACTTTACATAACAGAGAACATGGATATGAATTCAGGGATTTCTCAAATCAGACTTCATTTTGAACCATGCAAATAACTGAACATTTGCATCTGCTGAAGAGCAGAGCCGACAAATTTATTGACATGAACTGAACAGCTAAGCTAGTAAGGTGAGGACACGCTGTGAATTCCATGAAAAAGCTTACACTTCAATGCTACTGAAGTGTCAAGGATAATTGAACAACTTACTCTTGTTTCTCTTAAGCTCCATTTTTTTAAGTTAATATTAGTTCTAAATTCCAAAATGAAAGAACAAATATCCACAAAATTAAGAGGAAAACGAGCAAAATAAATGATTCCCTCAAAAGATGAAATCATAAAATGAGACTTACTAAAAGGTCATGAGATTATTTAATGCAACACAAGTCTGACACAGCCTTGGGGGAGGGAATTTTAAGTGTTCTCTCTTCAAAAATGAGAAGATCTTAGCTCCTGGAAACCACTTCTAGATTTCACTGCTTAAAAAGAAAAAAAAACAATTCATACTAATTTAGGCATGTAAGTAGGTTGGCAGGGAAGAAACTTAGTTTATTACTTACTTTAAGCTGCAGTCATCCTACTATTGGATTCTGGGGAGATATGAGGTAAATCATTTTCTATATGGAAAAGAAAACTACTTTCTGGATAGTCAGTTGCGTTGTACTCAGTATATGACAACTGGATGTACATTGACATGAACTTAGAAAACCATCATTGATAAAAAGAATAGCAAACTTCTACCACAGTATTCACTATCTAGAAAGCTGCTCGTGCATCAAACCTACAAAGGCACCTGGGAAGGGTGTTAGGTTCTGTGCCTCCAGGACTAAGTGGGAAACTAAGGCCTTCGGGAGAGGCGATGGTTTGGGGCTTGAGGCTGTCTAGGTGGAAGTCACAAGGTGCCCCTCTGCTCCCGGGCTCATTCTCCTCCCTTGGGCAGCGGACTTCTTTCGGCCTCTCGTGGACCTCAGGCTCCTCGGGAAGCATCGTCCTCCAGCCCTGAGGCCAGCAAAGGGCAGATCCACCTCACTGACAACTATGTCCGGAGGCTTCTGGAAATCACCAAAGGGTCAGAATTCCTCAGGCTGGAGGTGGAGGGAGGCAGATGTTCCAGATTCCAGTACAAATTTTCACTGGATACAGTTGTCTATCCCGATGACAGCGTATTTGAACAGGGTGGGGCAAGAGGGGTGGCTGACTCTGATAGCTTGGCCCTCCAGCCAAGAACTGATCCAAAACTCATTTCAAGTGTTGAATTCTCAAGCGCAGCAAGGGTGTTCCTATGGATCATCCTTCTCCATCAAACTTTGATGTAGTGACAGGTGACCCACAGATTGCTACCACTTGTGCCAATTTGAGGAAACTGGGATTAGTAGAATTCTAGCGGTTTCCTTCCAAGCATGTCCTCCTATCGATTTTATTTCCCTCAGTCCAGGAGTGTTGTGTTTTGGCACTGTTATTTTCAGAATATGAAGCTTTTACTCTTGATCGATTTTAACTTACACATTTCTAAGGCCAAGCCTCTAGGTGTTGTGATTGAATATCTACTAACTGATGGAAGCCCACCCAGTATAATCTGTAGAGCCTCCAAGGTTCCAAAATTTGGAGTTACTTCTCTGGCCTTCAGAGTTGCTTGTATATAGGTGTATAGCTATGTATAAAAGCTTCATTTTGAAGAAAGTCCTTATTTACTTGTGTTCTGGATCAGGGTCCCAGATTGAGTAGCTTGCACACTGGTTACTAGGCTAGAGAGGATGAGAAAGGCAAAGGGAAGGTTCTCTTTTTTCATCTCACTCTTCCTGAATGTGCTAGTTGACAACCCTCTTTTTCTTCCTTTTTTTCTCCACATCCTTATTTTCTGTGCTGCCCATTCTCCACTTCCCATTTGTTAGGGTAGATACATTTTCTGCTCTTACTCACCAGTCTGCTAGATTCACAAAACCAGTAGCCCATCACCCAGAAAACTTGGATCTAACCCCCACTGATAACTGACTCATTTGAAAAATAGGCCCCATACGCCATACTCACACAGACATTTCAAGATTCTGTGATCGTTCAGTGACTGAGTCTTTTTAGGATATGTTGCTTCACTTACCTTACGGTGTAAAATGTCTTTGGTCTCATGCATAGCAGGAAGTAGTCTCTTTGTTGGTATACATAATGGACAGTTAGGGATTTTCTTTCAGGTTGGATTATCAGATAAAATGCAAGATGCCCAGTTAAATTTGAATTTCAAATAAACAACAAATTATTTTGAGTAAAAAAAAAAAGAAAGAAAGTTGCTCTTGGGCACTTAATACTTAAATGGAAGATGCTATCTTTACATTTCCACAGTTTCTTTCATTCACTCACTCATCTCTTTTATTCATCAGTGCAACAAACATTACTGTACACCTACTATGCACCAGCCTCTGAGCAGCCACTGCAATCAAGAAGCCCCAGTGGGTTACCCAAACAGCTAAATAAACAGCTGACAGTCCAATGTGACCAGGACCTTGACATCAGGCATGGGCCAAATGTTATGGGGGCATGGGACAATTAAGCATTCATAAAAGTGGAACCTGCAGATGGATGTAAAGAACATTTCTGACCCCAGGGCTTCCACCTGGGGTAGAAACGGCACTGCAAACAGTTGAGAGCTAAGAACAAAAAGAAGGGCACGATTCACCTTCCAAATCCAAAGAAAAGCAAACTAAGTACCTCCTCCATAAAGTTTTCAAAGTATTAACATTCCAAAGAATTGTTATGGCAAAACACAGCTCCTTCTCTTACCTGTACCGAGTTTGGGAGTTACAAATGATTGCCCACCCACCTCCACCTCCCTCCCTTTGGGGATGGGTTTTCTTGTCTCCCACCCCCAAGCTTCAAAGCCACAAGCCTGCAAACAGACCTCATTCTGTCAGAACATGAGGAAATTTCAGATGTGAAGCTAGGAGCCAGAGTGCCCAGGGTAGTCTGCAAAGGTATTCTGCAATCCCACTGCTTAGCCTACATGGATAACTAAGTATTCCTGAAGGCAAGTGGGGCTTAAGCCATTTGTTAGCACCCTATGAGGGCATAGGGAGTGAAGTAGGGAGACTCTAGTTACAAGACTTCCCACTGAGAGGATAAAAAGTGGTTACAGCTGGAAAAAAAATCACCCATACTGGAGGGGATGTCAGTGCAGATTCCCCAGAAGAACTAACAAATATGATCATGAGAGAGCCAACATTTACATGCCAGAGGCATAGAGAGAGCCAGCGGACAGCTGGTGTTAGTAGAGAAACAATAATGCCCAAAGGAAGAGGGGATCACAATTGCCATCAGCAGTCATGGTCATTCATAAAAGCAGACATTAACATACACACACACACCTGCAGCTGCTGCAGCTGTGTGAACATAGTGACCTGGGAAGAGAGAAGGGGCCAAGTACAGACACCAGTATTCCTTTGGTCAGTGGGAGTCTGCAGCTGTGTGGGAGTTCTGCCTGAATCCTGGGAAAGGGTCTTTGAAATGGACACTCACAGTATCCCAAGTTGATTGAAATGAAACTGCTATAAACTAGAAATGAGTAACAAGGGGAAGAGGGGCCTGAGATAGAAAAGCAAATATGAAAAATATTCCATACTTGAACATCACTATTAACACTCTTAGATCATATCTACTACAATAATCATAATTTTCAAAAACTTAAATTTTTATATCACATTTGAGTTTTCAAAGAAATTTAACACATTTTTATTTCATTTTATCTTCTAATCTATGGTGTAGGAAGAACAATTGAGCTCATCCCTATTTGACTGATGTGAAGACTGAAATTTGCCAGTGTCACACTGATAATACATTGCAGAAGTGAAACTAGAAATGGGTAACATTTTAAATGGGTAAACTGGCTTTAAATGAGTGATACTGATCTAAGGGCCTGGAATTTCTAAAAAATTGAAACCAGCATAATTTATAAAGCTTCCCCACTTGTCTCTAAGTAATGGACTCTACCTATAAGGTCTACCCATCCACTGGTGCCTATGTGCTTATTAATATTTCATACCCCATACAATAGTGGGAAACCATGTTTATATATTAGAAAATGGCACAAAACATGCTGATTAACTGTGACAGAAAATGACCAGAGGCAAATTATCTCTCAGAAGATAAGATCATTAAATCCACATCATCTCTGCAAATTAGCATGATTTTAAAATTTCAGACACTAACCAAAGAAATTACAATAATTTCCCAAGTTTGAATTTACCTCCTTTGAGAAGGAAAGTAGTTGAAACTACTTCTAAGAAGGTCCTTCAGGAACCTGAAGCTTGGCAAGTATATTTCCTCCTTCAAGGTCACTGCTAAATACTCATTCCACTAATTAGTACTTCAACTTCACATTTTAAAAGTTATTTCAATAACTTAGCTTGTTGTTATGTCCAATAGGTGAATCAATGAAATGTGACTCATTCTAAGTGCTCATTAATTCTTGAAAGAGTGAATGAATGAATATTCTGAGACTTTTTATATGTGAAAAGCTCTGCAATCATTTGTTAATCTGGGAGGAATGAATTTGTAATCTTGTTATCTCAATCAAATATATTTGTCATAAAGTCACTTATGACCACAAACAGCTGAAATAAGACAAGACCCCTATTCATATAGTTGGTCAGAATGACAAAAATATTCTCAGAAACACTCAGAAGACTTTACCTCATGCCTCCCTCCTTGACTCAGATGATGTCATCTCCTCATACCTAAGCCAAACACTGGCAAAGACAATGGGGTTATCATTATACTGATCAACACTAATCAAATTTCATTCCAGAGTAAGGGTTAGCCACTCTCACTCAATTTTACCATGATGCTCCTAAAATTCTGAGTTACTAACTCGAAGGCTGGACTTTGACCTGACTTAGCTAATTCCTTGGGTAGGAACCACTACACCCCAGTTAGTCTCTGAAGTATGAATGAATGACTAGGTGGCTATTTCAAACTGCTCAGGGAGAGCTTTTTGGAAAAGGTAATATTTAAACTAACTTCTGAATGATTAGATGGAGCCAGTACTATGTAGAGATCAGGGGATGATCATTTCAGGTACAGCACTGTCTTGCAAAATGGCCTAAAGAAGGACCAGGATTAGCATGTAAAAAAGAAATGGAAAAACCCATTTAATTAAAAAGTAGTGGGCAAGGAGTAAAATGGTATGAGTTGTAGTTGGTGAGGGAGGCCATTTCCAAAACATGTAAACCGGGGTAAGGAATGAGGGTTTTAGTCTAGTAACAATGAGAAACTATAGGAGGATTTTAATCAGAGAAGCAATATAGTGGGATTTATGTTTTTTTAAAAAACATGACTATGGACAGTAAGGGGTCCAGGGTGGAAGAGGGGAGACCAGTTAGAAGAGCATTACAGTAGTCCACGCAGGAGATGGTGGTGCAGTAATCTATGGCAGGCCGTAGCACAAATGGAGAGAATGGGGTTGACTCAGGATATACTCTGGATGTAAAATAGGCAAGAAAGTCTTAAAGAATGGACATGAAGAAGGGGTCAGAAAAATCTAAGATAGCTCCTAGATTTTTGGCTTAAGCAAGTTGGTAGTTGCTGGTGCCATTTACTGACATAAAGCCTGGGAAAGGAGGAGTATTGGTAGATGGATTGAGTGGGTGGGGGATCGAGAGGGTTTGGTTTTGTCCTACTTAGTTCACTATCTTTCTAAATAACCAGGCCAATATGTCAAGCAGGCAGTTGGATATATGAATGTAAGGATCCAGCAAAACTTTCTTAGCATCAAAAATCTAGTTTTGGTAGTCATGAGGGTTCCAAATTGGCCAGGTATTTGTGGTATAGACATGAGATAGCAAAGAAACAGATTTCAGATGTCCCATAGTAAAACCACTGAAAGATTTACTTTTGAATGAGTACTCTCACATTTGTTTTGTCTCATTTTTTTACTCAATACCCAAGAAACCATTATAAAGCATGTCATGATTAGAGTTTTTCTAAAAAAAACAACAATTCTAGCAAATAATAAGAGCACTCTAGTCTGGTTTTATAAAATCAGTGACTGAAGAGATCTGTCTATAACAAATAAAATCACTGGCAATAATTCCTTTGTTAAATACAAAGTGTGAGGAGTATATCACATGAATAACAATTACATGTTTATGTAATATTTTATGTTCCCTAAATTTAGAAATTTCAACTTTCAGCCTGGGTGGCTCAGTTGGTTAAGCGACTGCCTTCGGCTCAGGTCATGATTCCAGGGTCCTGGGATCGAGCCCCGCATCGGGCTCTCTGCTCCGCGGGAAGCCTGCTTCTCCCTCTCCCGCTCCCCCTATTTGTGTCCCCTCTCTCACTGTGTCTCTCTCTGTCAAATAAATAAATAAAATCTTTAAAAAAAAAAGAAATTTCAACTTTAGAGAAGAAATTATAATCCAGAATCTTTTTTTTTCTTTGCACATACCAAAGGGCTGCTTACAAGATTTACTTATTAGTGCTTTACTCTGACATGTTCAAGAGGCTAAATATGGTAAATGTTAAATGGGGGGGGACAGTGTGAGAACAAGAAAACAGAAGATAAATAAAAGACACAGAAGAGAGATTTATGGAACAAGTGAAGGTAGAAAGAGAAAGTAATAGCAAAATCAGACTCCGGGCAAAAGGTAAAAGGTCTATCAAAGATATTCTATACTATAGTGTATCTGGGCAGGAGGGGGATGGGACAAGGAGGGGGGGTAGGGTACTGATGGATTTTTCAAGATTTTGTGCACTATCCCAACATTTTATCACAACTCTCCTCCTCCCCTCGCTGCCCTCACAGACACACACACACACACACACACACACACACACACACACACACACACCCATAATATCACCTCTGTGGTTTTTAAGTTAGTGTTGACAATTAAATTCTAAGATTCAAATTATTAACTACTCCTTGTTTTTGGCAATTTCTCAAAGTAGTTAAGCTTAAAAAAAAACCTGAAGTACACTTCACTTCAAGTACCCTTCCATTGTCTGAAACCTAAAAAATTCAACAGTAACCCAAA
This sequence comes from Callorhinus ursinus, assembly GCF_003265705.2. Classification (NCBI taxonomy): domain Eukaryota; kingdom Metazoa; phylum Chordata; class Mammalia; order Carnivora; family Otariidae; genus Callorhinus; species Callorhinus ursinus. The sequence goes on from NW_027397064.1 coordinate 48,190,579, forward strand.
AGTGTAGGTAACTTGTACCTATGTTTAAAAGACTGTGAAGGATTGATAATTCTGTGCTGAAGAGTTTCTCATTATTGGAGATCTTCTGTTATAACCACCCATGCTTACAAATGCATCAAATGCATGCCCAAGTCAATGCCTGGTTTTATGTAGCAAAGAGAGACCATAATAGGGTTTAGGTCACTATCTCTCTAAATATTCCCATCGATATTTTTCCATGTGCACAGATCATATTATTCAAAAGTGATGAGAACTTAGATGGTTGATATTTAAAAAAGAAAAAAAAAACTGTTTGTCCTTGGCTTAAGACCTTCCAGCTCTAATGACTGATTTGTAGACAGAAGTGGTTCTGCTATGGATGATTACATTTTTCACAGGGAGACAAGACAGTAATCTAAGAAGCTCATTCTTTGCAGATTGTTTTTCTAAGTGCTTTCCATGTAAATTATGGATATATGGGAATAAGATAAAGTGAAGCTGGAGAAGCTATTGCACCTAGTAAAATGTCTTGTCTTAGTAAAGGGCGCAGATATTTTCCATTAATTTAGTTTGTTCCTTGGAACAGAAAGTTACAATATTTATTCACTCCATAGATAAAGGGGATTTCATTTTTAAATTCCATCTTTCCGAACAGTCTAATAAAGTCTATCTTTGATTTTTTTCTCTAAATTTATTTCATTTGGGTTGATCTATTCTGATTAGCATATTGATATACTCTTGATATATCAAAGACCTACGGTATTTTTCCTTTAGCTGTTTGATGATAATTAATATTTTTGTTATGATTTGCTCCATATTCTATAAAAAGGAATTGTATTACTTCTTCAAGAGTAAAACTGAATACTTAATTGTTTCATTGACCTTTATTAACTGCTCATTTTCCTCCTTAATTAGATTATTCATAGATGGCCTTAAATGCATTGATTGAAGGTTTTCAATGGTGTAAGAAAGGTTTAAACTGCCTAAAGAAAATAAAAATGCATTTCTATGATTGCAGAAGCTCATGAAATATGGGATTATTTCTGTGATTGCAGAAGCTCATGAAATACGATTATCTGATGTAAATGTTTGTTATATACAAAAAGCTAAACAAAGTAATACATTGACTTAACTATTGTTTCCTTCCATGTTCAGTTTTCCAATGGTTCACACTATCTTTTAAGGGGGTGTGGACAAATTATCCTGCAGTTATAACCTAGATAGAAGGAAAGAGATGTACCCACAATCCTATGGTGTCATTTTACTATTGTAAATAAGGAGAAATAACTAGATAACTGACACATCCAGTCAAATTAAGCCATTTTGTCATTGACTTTCCAGTTCGAAATGTACAGAATGCACAAGTTCTTGCTTTCATTCTGACTAGACATTAGTTGTCAGTTTCAATGCAGTTTTTATAATGCTTGCTCTTTTGATAACTTAGGTCTTCAGATTAGATTTTTCTCCTGGGATGTTTAGAAGCTCATTTGCTTTGTTTTATCAAGAAACTTCTGCTAATAGAGAAATAGGAAGAACAGATCAAAAAATTCAATGAAAATTATGTCCCGAAATATGAGGAAATGCTAGCCCTGGAAACACTGTGCAAAATAATGGAGTTGTTTCAATTTTGTTGTTAGTCTTATTCTAAGTAAGAATGACATGACAATTTTACAGTATTCAAATATAATAAAATCTCATCTAAATCATATCCTGGTGCAAAAAACAAACAAAAACAATTATATGGAGAGATTTAAATATAAAATAAATTTCAGTATTTTTCTTTAGAAGAAAGCACTCAGATTTGTTAATGTCCCAGACACCATAAGAAAGGGTCAAATTCCAGTAAACAACAGAAACAATTAGTGAAAGTTAAAAAAATTTTGCCTATATTCCTACTATCTTTTTGGCCTAGGATATTCTCTCTTCCTCTCTCTGCATGTTGTGGGTTGTATTGTGTCCCCCACCCCCACACTCCCACCTTACACACCCCCAACAACAACAAAAAAATACATTCAAATTCTTACCACCAGTGCTTGTGAATGAGACCTTATTTGGAAATAAGTTCTTTGTGAATGTAATCAAATAAAGAGTTCATACTAGATGAGGCATACCCTAATCCATCATACTGGTTAGGATCCCGGTGCACCTGATCCAGTATGACCAGTGTACTTATAAGAAGAGAAGATGACACACTCACAGGGAAATAGGCCATGTAAAGACAGAGGCAGATATTGGAGTTAATGCAGCTACAAGCTTGGAATGCCAGGATCGCTGGGAGCCACTAGAAGCTAGGAGAGGGGTACAACAGATTCTCCTTTGGATTCCCCATCGTATCAACCCTGCTGACATGGTGATTTAGGACTTCTGGCCTTCCGAACCAGAAGAGAGTAAGTTTCTGTTTTAGCCCACCCCATTTGTGGTACTTTGATATCAGAGTCCTGGGAGACTAATACATTGTATGTCTGTATTTCAGTGAAGACACAGTTCAAATGCCAGTTCCTCCAAGGCACATTCCTGACGAGTCCAGGTTACGCTCATCTTTTCTTTCTATGAATTACCAAGACACTACAGCATATAGTTTAAGAATGAGTAATGTCTCTCCAGGTAAGTTGTACACTGCTTGTAGCTCAAGAAGAGTCTTTTCTTCTTCTGAATTACATACATGCCCCTGGGAATCGCCTGATTCTTGCCTTATCTGAACACCTAGGAGTGGACTTCATACACAATAAGAATTAGCAAATATAGTTGACCCTTAAGCAACATGGGTTTGAGCTATGCAGGTCCACTTATACACGGATTTTTTACAGTATGGTACTATAAATGTATTATCTTTTCTTTACAGTTTTCTTAATAACACTTTCTTTTCTCCAGCTTACTTTACTGTAAGAATACTGTATATAGTACATATAACATTCAAAATATGCGTTAAGTGTTTATGTTGTTGATAAGGCTTCTTAAGAGTAGGCTATTAGCAGTTCGATTTGGGGGGAGTCAAAAATTATACACAGATTTCTGACTGCTTGGGGGTTGGGGTTCCTAACCCCCGCGTTGTTCAAGGGGCAACCGCACTGTTCTTGTTGACTAAGATGCATACCTACAGAGAGATGGTTGGGATAAATAAGTATAAACTAATAAAATATATCTGCTTTTCCCCAAATAAGTAAATATGCAGAAATTATAGTTATTTACTTGCCCAGCTAACAATCAATAATTCATTAAAGACCTCTTTAACCTATGTATGTGTACACTGAAGGTGAAACTTTGTATTAGCTTCATCCAAAGACTAACACATTCTTTTGTTACGCATTCAAAATTACACAGTCCACACACAAAGCAATTTCTAAAGTTCTTAAACTTTTAACAGCTTTGGAAATCAAGATAAAATAATAAAGAATAAAATTATTGAATGCTTACTCTTTCCCAGTCTATATTCTAAATGTATAATTTAGTCCTCTCAACACTCCAGTGCAGTAGGTCTTATTAATACCCTCATTCCTTAAGATGAAGAAATTAAGGCACAAAGCAGTTAAAACTATCTTGCCTAAAATTTCAGAGGTACTGTGCAACAAAACCAATTGCAAAGGATACATCTGCACTCAAAACTGACTGAGAGTTGCATGTTTTCTTCTGTTTTCATGAATTTCATAAATAGAAGCATGGTTTATTTCATGGAAAAGTATTCAATAGAAAAATTAAGAGATTGCTCATTATCCTACTTAAACCTAAGTTACAAATAACAAAGTGAACAGAAACAAAGTTACCAAATACAATCAGACACATAAATGAGAGGATTGAGTTTTTATGCTAATTGCTGTGCATATAATGACTGAAATACCATGTGCTAATATTTTTTAAGATTTTATTTATTTATTTATTTATTTATTTATTTATTAAAGATTTTATTTATTTATTTGACAGAGAGAGAGACACAGCAAGAGAGGGAATAGAAGCAAGGGGAGTGGGAGAGGGAGAAACAGGCTTCCCGCTGAGCAGGGAGCCCGATGTGGGGCTCGATCCCAGGACCCTGGGATCATGACCTAAGCCGAAGGCAGACGCTTAACAACTGAGCCACCAGGCGCCCCTATGTGCTAATATTTCTTGATGTCACATTTAAACTTCTCATAAAGTTGGTGACTTAGTTCAAAGACATGTTAGAATAATTAGAATTAAAGGAGAAATTTTTAGCCTGTTTAGAAAGCCAGACTTTGTAAAACTCTGACTGTATTCAAATGCATTTATAATCATGTGAGTTATCTGTTCTTTAAGGCAGACACATAATGCATAATGTTCATTTTGGTTACTGTCCATATTTAAATTAATAGTATCAATAGTAAATGTGCATACATCTTGTAGTTTGAAAAGACCATCATATGCATTATCTTATTTATTTATCAAAGGACTGGTAGTCCAGGAAGCTGGTATGATCACCACTCTATATATGTAGAAACTAAGATTCAGAGATTAAATGTCCTATTCAAAGTCAAGGGTATCAGATATGTTTTAAGTCTTATCATGTTTCTTTCCATTAATTAAACTCACATTTTTAATTAGTTCAAACTTGGTGCTTTCTTCCTTCTCTCTTCACCATTAAAGCACATTAGTGAGATGTCACATAATATGCAGGAAAGTGCATTTGCTTATATACCCTGCAGAGCCCAATCACTTCTCATTTTTTAAAGGAAAAAATTGGTTTAGGAAGACAACAATTGAATTGTATGACCCTGAGATCAGCAAAGAGCTCTACATTAGCTGTTAAAATGGTCTCATTAAATAATAAACACTTAAGTTTAATTTAGATCTTTAATCACATTAAAGGGGACCATAAACTTGCACATGAGATTACTAAATCAAGATGAGGAATGAAATCCAATTTAGTCTTCATGCGTCATGTCTAATAAAACCATTTACATTAGCTAAACTTTTCAGGAGTGGCTGCATTTTAAAGATGCTCTAGCTCTGTATTGAGAATTACATTTTCTAGCTGGAATTTTTCAGCTGTGGTACACTTAAGCTCTGAGTCATGCTTTCCAATTTCCTACTGACTAGTTCTCCCAACAACCCCATACCAATTTGTTACCACAAAATGAGGAAGAAGGTTGAGAATGGGAAATATTAGCATATACTATTCAGAAATAGGTAAGACAAAACATTCTAAACATTCTAAATATTTCTAAATATTTTACTTATAAATGTATAATATTTTATTTAGAGCTAGGCTACTAAAATTGTTTGAAAGTTCAATGGTCCATATATCAAAAAAAAAATTCTCAACATGTCAAAATTTAAATGTAAAAACTAGATTCATACAAGTACCAGATGAAAAAATAGGTAAATATTCATTAACTCTTGGGATGGGGAAGGACTTTCCCAGGATGGCTCATAAGAAAGTAGTAGTGAAGGAATCAGACTATGAGATTAACAGATGTGATCCTTGCTCATTGCTGTAGTTCTATTATAAAGCAGAGTCCTTGGCACTTGCTAAAGTACTAAACCCATAAATACCCACTGTTATCAAAAAAAAATTAATAGAGAAATATTTTAATGCATATAACACCCCAAAGATTACAGTCCTTAATTTATAAAACATTCTTATGAATCAATAAAAATTTATTACTTTTTTGGGGTTCACACACTTCTATAGTAACATTCATTTAAGAGCTAAAATGATATACTCCTATAATAAAATTTTTTTCTGCTAACACTTCAGATGTTCTAGAATATTTATTTATTTATTTATTTTAGAGCACTTTTTTAAATACATCATCACAATCTTGGAATTTTATACTTGGTGGGGCACCTGGGTGGCTCAGTCGGTTGAGTCTCCGACTCTTGATTTTTTCTCAGGTCATGATCTCAGGGTGGTGAGATCGCACCCTGCTTCCAAGCTCCACACTCAGCAAGGAGTCTGCTTCAGATTCTCTCTCCCTCTCCCTCTGCCCCTCCACCCCATACTCACACACACAGTCTCAATCTCTTTCTCAAATAAATAAATAAATCTGTTTAAAAAAAGAATTTTATACTTTGGGCTCTTAATTAATATTTTGTATATGTAGATAATATTTAAGGACATGTAGTATTTATAACATCTGACATGGAAAAACACAGGTCTATGAAAAACACTACAAGACAATTTGTTCTTTAAAATCAAGGAGGTTATTTACTATTTGTAGTTACTTTTCTACTGATATTTAAAAAGATATATATGTTTCACTATGCATTTCAAACCTAATTTTTCAATATTTTTGTAGTTTACAATGCAAATAGCTTCCCTGATGAATCTGGCTCTCTTCCCCAGTTTCTCAGAGAGCTCCACATAGTTGGTCCTTTTGATCCTACTTTTGGCCTTTATTAATATGACCTGGCACAGAGACTAGCTTTTGGTCTCTTTAATTCTGTTTCCAACTACCATGAAAGATTTTCTCTTGAAAGTTCTTTGTTTAAAATCTTATTACCCATCATTCATTAATTCCCCATAGAGATTTCCCATGGTTTAAAGGTACCAATGTAATAGAGTTATCAAAGATGACATTATTCTAAAGTATTTGCTCTTGATCTCGGTCATTTGGCTTGCAGTTTCTGGCTGATTCTCTCATTATGGGCTGGTTACTCAAAATGAACACAATGAGCTTTTGTAACTACTCTCTGAAATCAGAAGGAAGAAATAATGTTCCTCGTTAAGAAATATACACAATCTCTCTATGTTAAATCTAAAAACTCAGGCATCCTCCTGTTGACTATTCATTTTACATATTTCCAAGAATGAAGTAGTCACCAAGTAGTTTACAACATCAAAAAGTGATATAATACAATCATTTGTACCCTAAGCAAAGAATTCTTGAAGTTCTCCATTTCTTTCCATGTAAATTGTAAAATAAACAGATCCCCAACTCCATTTCAATGACTCCCTATGATATTGAAATCTATTAAGAGATGAAGAGGAGGAATCTAACAGGGACAGTCTTCTATTGCCTCGTGTACTTTTCCCATATGAACCATATCTTTGGGTTTAATGGAACTTCTACAGTTTGAAAACTTCAGCTACAGAAAATGGGTGATTTTTCTCTGAAATAAATTGTACATAAATGTCATTCTTTATGGACCTTTAGGTGTCTCTGATAGCATTCTATAAATACCTCCTTTTTAATTAAAAAAGAAAATATCTTTAGTCCTTGGGGCACTTTCACAGGGAATCCCAGGGTAGATTCTTACTGTCTCAGGCTTTGGGTCCCCAAGATTTCCCTGGATTGTGCTTATGCCAGTACTGCTAATGCTCAAACAAGAATGGCCTTTAAAATAAAAGGTAAAATAATTTCTATAGCATGCATACAAAGGCTAGAGAAAACCACATAATCATAAAAATCCTTAAAAGCAAGTAGAGATATGGTAGCAGTGAAATACATTATAGTTCAAGGTTACTTGAAGAAGAGCCCTACTCCTCCTATAAGTATCTACCCTATTCACCCAGCTAAATGACATCTGAAACTCTAAAAAGCATATTCATTTCTTTGGTGTAACTTGATAAAATATCAATACCCCTGAGCATATTGCAAAATTTTATCAATCATTTTATCTTTAATTTGAAAGAGTTCCAGAATTATTCCCAAGAGCAAATTTTAATAAGAAAGTAGGAAGGCAAAAAAGAAGGGGTGGGGAGAGACAGAGCCTAAAGCAGCTTGAATAATTCCAAACTATTGAAAACTAACTCTCAAAGCACGGAGTTAAGTCCACTTGTATGTCAGGAACCAACAGTACAATCGAAAGCTCTGAAATTAACTTCCATGTAGAATGCAACATTTACTAAAGGAAAAGTAATAAAATATGCTAATTTGATTATATATTATTAAAGTTGAATAGTAACTGCAGAATTATTTAGGACTTAGGTAAGCAAAGACATTTTTTTTCTAAGAGAAGATTATTTTATCAATGATATTAGAATTGCTGGTGCATGGTGACCATGAAGGTATACTTTTAGCCAATTTTGTTATTTTTTAATTCTCTAAATACAATACATCTCTTTATAGCCTACATCCAGCGCGGTCTACTCCCACAGCCCTATTTTTGAAGTTCAGATTTTGTATCTTGTCATCAGTTTTATATCTCTCATAGAAAGTACAAATTGTGGGGGCACCTCTGGGAAAATGGGGGAGTAGAAGTATGCTAAATTCGCCTCATCCCATAGATAGAACTAGGTAACACTCATATCAGTGCAAATAACCCAGAAAACAACATTAAGACTAGCAGAACAAACTCTACAACTACGAGAAGAGGCCACATTAAAAAGAGTATAAAGGGCAGAGATGCAATGGGGAGCTAAACCAGAGGGTCTGGCCACTGGAGGCAGGGAGCTGCAGGAGCAGAGGGGTCAGAAACAGGCTATCACACTGGGGAGCCTGCACAGGGTAAATGAATTCCCATAGCACTTGGCTTTGAAAATCACAGGAAATGAATTTCCTGAGTTCTTACAACTAGCAGAAATTAAAGCCAGGAGCATTAAAAATCAGCGGCTTGGCTCTGGGAGAGCCTGGAGGGCAATAGGAAGCTGAATTCCTGCCTTAAAGAGACAGCACAACAAGCAGCAATTTGAAAAAATGCCTGGGGTATTCGGAAGGGAGAGTTAAGTTACTAATCTCAGAGTTAGCTGAGGAACTTCCCCCAGAACAGAGGAGCTGGCAAGTGCCTTTTTCCTCTCCTTGCCCCCCAGCATAATCACAGGGCTGCCTACGGGGTCCAGGGCAGGGCTGGCATTCACTTCCTAATTTCTTTACACCATGCTCCAACCCTTCCGACTAGGCCTACCTCAGTCCTGGCACTGTAGGTCTTCTCTCCCAGGAGACTGGTGGAAACCTTGCCAACACTGCATCTCCTGAACTCCCATCTCCCGACCTCTTATGGAGGATGCAGGCACCTCTTTAAAACTGCATCCCTGCCTGCGCACACTTCACAGAGGGGCCCCAGGCGGCTGGGCTTCTGCAGTGGCTGCACTTCCCCTGTGTAAGAGGACCAGCGCCACCTTGTTAAAAGGGCCCTGCCCAAGATTCATTGTTTGCATATAATACCCAGTGCTCCATGCAATACTGCCCTCTTTAATACCCATCACCGGGCTAACCCATCCCCCCACCCTCCTCCCCTCTAGAACCCTCAGTTTGTTTCTCAGAGTCCATAGTCTCTCATGGTTCATCTCCCCCTCCGATTAAACAATGAATCATGGAACACTACATCAAAAACTAATGATGTAATGT
>NW_027397064.1:48199896-48430114 GCF_003265705.2 Callorhinus ursinus
AAAAAAAAAAAGAGCCCTGCCCCCTACTTTCAAGAGCAAGAGATGCAGTCTGTTTCTAACATAGAAACAGACACAGAAAGTTAAGCAAAATGAGGAGACAGAGGACTATGTCCCAATTGAAAGAACAGGACAAAAATCACAGCAAGAGACCTAAGCAAAGGGAGATAAGTAATATACCCATTAGAGAATTTAAAGTAATGATCATAAAGACACTTACTGGACTTAAGAAAAGACTGGAGGATATCAGTGAGACCCTTAACACAGAGATAAAAATAGGACTAATCAGAGATGAAGAGCACAACAATTGAAATTAAAAATACAACTTGTGGAATAAAGAGCAGACTAGAGAAAGCAGAGAATGAATTAATGATGTGGAAGACAGAGAATTGGAAAGTAATAAAGCTGAGCAAGTAAGAGAAAAAATTATGCAAAATGAGAATAGACTTAGGGAACTCAGTGACTCTATCAAATGTAATAATATTCACATTATAGGGATCCCAGAAAAAGAAGAGAGAGTAAAGGGGGCAGAAAATTTATTTGAAGAAATAATATCTGAACACTTCCTTAATCTGGGTAAGGAAACAGATATCTAGGTCCAGGAGGCACAGAGAGCCCCCAACAAAAACAACCATAAAACAAGTATTGAAATGGCAATAAATACATATCTATCAATAATTATTTTTTTTTCAAACAAAAGGTCTCACATAAATATGTTATTACTGAACGAACCTACTGGTGCAGAAGCATAGTAAAAGAGAAAAATCATTTCCCTGATAAAACTTGCCTATTGTTCAGGTAGTAGTGATGTTTACATAGTGTTGGGTTCAAGCATATGACCTTCATGCAGCATAAATACGTGTGTCATCTCATGTGCAATCCCTTATAAGCCCAGCTTCATTCTTCTCCAATGCCTCCTCTTGGAGTTGTACCTGATTTTACCAGTTTTCATCCAAATTCACTAGGGAATGAGACAATTCTGCTTTTGTTTCTTGGCCAGGAATAACTTGATCCTAAAAGTCTCATGAGAGATATGACGAGGACCAGTCAACCACACACACCATGATGGCATGTAAATGGACTAAACACTCCAATCAAAAGATATAGGGTGACAGAGTAGATTAAAAAACATGACCCATCTCTATGCTGCCTACAAGAGACTTATTTCAGACCTAAGGATATGTGCAGACTGAAAGTGAAGGGAGGGGACAGAGAAACATTTATCATACAAATGGATATCAAAAGAAAGCCAGGGCAACAATACTTATATCAGACAAACAGATTTTAAAACAAAGACTGTAACAAGAGACAAAGAAGGACAATATATGATAATAAAGGGGACAATCCAACAAGAAGATATAACAATTGTAAATATTTATGTACCCAACATCGGAGCACCCAAACACAAAGGAACTAATAAATAGTAATACAATCATTACTAGAGAACTTTAACACACCACCTACAAGGATGGACAGATCATCCAAACAGAAAATCAACAAGAAAACAGTGGCTTTGAATGACACACTGACCAGATGGATTTAACAGATATATTCAGAACATTCTATCCTAAAATAGCAAATTACACATTCTTTTCAAGTGCATGTGGAACATTCTCCAGAGTAGATCACATGTTAGGCCACAAAACAAGTACCAACGATTTCAAAAGGACTGAAGTCATACCATGCATCTTTTCTGACCACAACACTATGAAACTAGAAATCAACCACAAGAATAAAGGGTGAAAAGCGCACAAATACATGGAAGTTAAATAACATGTTACTAAACAATTTTTGGGTCAACCAAAAATAAGAGAAAAAATCAACAATAACATGGAAACAAATGAAAATGAAAGTATGATGGTCCAAAATCTTTGGGCTGCAATAAAAGTGGTTCTAACAGGGAAGTTGACAGCAATACAGACTTAACTCAAGAAGCAAGAAAAATCTCAAATAAACAACCTAACCTTATACCTAAAGGAACTAGAAAAAGAACAAACAAAATCCCAAACCAGCAGAAGGAAGGAAATAATAAAGATTATAACAGAAATAAATGATACAGAAACTAAAAAACAATAGAGCAGACCAATGAAACCAAGAGCTGGTTCTTTGAAAGATCAACAAAATTGATGAAACTCCAGCCAGACTCATCAGAGAGTGAGAAAGAGGACTCAAATGAACAAAATCACAAATGAAAAAGGAGAAATAACAACCAACACCACAGAAATACAAACAAGTGTAAGAGAATATTATGAAACATTATATGTCAACACACTGGACAACTTGCAAGAAATAGGTAAATTCCTAAACACATATAACCCACCATAACTGAAGCAGAAAGAAAAAGAAAATTTGAAAAGACCAATTACCAGCAAGGAAATTGAATCAGTAATCAAAAAATATCCCCAAAAACCAAAGTCCAGGATCAGATGGCTTCACAGGTGAATTCTACCAAACATTTAAAGAAGAGTTAACAACTGGGGCACCCGAGTGGCTCAGTCATTAAGTGTTTGCCTTAGGCTCGGGTCATGGTCCCAGGGTCCTGGGATCGAGCCCCACAATGATCCCCACATCAGGTTCCCTGCTCAGCAGGAAGCCTGCTTCTCCCTCTCCCTCTCCCCCCTGCTTGTGTTTCCTCTCTCGCTGTCTCTCTCTCTGTCAAATAAATAAATAGAATCTTAAAAAAAAAAAAGTTAACATCTATTCTTCTCAAACTATTCCAAAAAATAGAGGATGAAGAAATACTTCCAAAATCATTCTATAAAGCCAGAATTACTCTGATACCACAACCAGATAAGAAGAACACAATAAAGAGAACTACAGGCCAATATCTCCGATGAAGATAGATGCAAATTCCTCAACAAAATACTAGCAAACCAAATCCAACAATACATTTTAAAAGGGCATTCACCATGATCAAGTGAGATTTATTCCTCAGATGCAAGCGTGGTTCAATATTCTCAGATCAATCGATGTGATACATCACATCAGCAAGAGAAAGAATAGAAACCATGTGATCATTTTAATAGATGCAGAAAAAGCATCTGATGAAGTACAACATCCATTCATGATAAAAACCCTCAACAAAGTAGGTTCCCTTATATGAAAAAACAGCCAACATCATACTCCATGGGGAAAAACTGAAGCCTTTCTCCCCTAAAGTCAAGTATAAGACAAGGATGTCCACTCTCATCACTTTTATTCAACAAAGTACTGGAACTCCTAGCCACAGCAATCAGACAACAAAAGGAAATAAAAGGCATCCAAATTGGTAAAGAACAAATAAATCCTTCACTCTGTGCAGATGACATGATACTATACATAGAAAACCCTAAGGACTCCACCAAAAAACTACTAGAACTCATAAATGAATTCAGTAAAATAACAGGATACAAAATCAATGTACAGAAATCTGTTGCATTTCTATATACTAACAATGAAGCAGCAGGAAAGAAATTAAGAAAATAATCCCATTTACAATTGCACTAAAAATAATAAGATACCTATGAATAAATTAATTAAAGAGGTAAAAGGCCTATACTCTGAAAACTGTAAAATACTGATGAAAGAAATTGAAGACGATACAAAGAAATGGAAAGACATGCCATGTTCATGGATTAGAAGAACATATATTGTTAAAATGTCTATACTACCCAAAGCAATATATACATTCAAAGCAATCCCTATCAGGCGCCTGGGTGGCTCTGCTGGCTAAGCGTCTGACTCTGTTTTGGCTCGGGTCATGAACTCAGCATTGTGGGACTGAGCCCCCCTTCAGGCTACATTCTCAGCGTGGATTCTGCTTGTCCCTCGCCCTCCCCCTCTGCCCTTCCCTCCACTCCCTCACTCATGTTCTATCTCTAAAATAAATAAATGAAATCTTAAAAAAAAAGTAATCCCTATCAAAATACCAACAGCATTTTTCAAAGAACTAGAACAAACAATCCTAAAATTTATATGGAACCACAAAAGACCCCAAATTGCCAAAGCAACCTTGAAAAAGAAAAACAAAGTTGGAGCTATCACAATTCCAGACTTCAAATTATATTACAAAGCTGTAGTAATCAAAACAGTATGGTATGGGGGTGCCTGGATGGCTCAGTCCGTTAGGCGTCTGCCTTGGGCTCAGGTCATGATCCCAGGGTCCTGGGATCGAGCCCCACATTGGGCTCCCTGCTCCACAGGAAGCCTGCTTCTCCCTCTCCCACTCCCCCTGCTTGTGTTCCCTCTCTCGCTGTGTCTCTCTGTCTGTCAAATAAATAAATAAAATCTAAAACAAAACAAACAACAACAACAACAAAAAAAAAAACAGTATGGTACTGGCACAAAAACAGACACAGAGATCAATAGAACAGAATAGAAAACCCAGAAAGAAGCCCACAATTATATGGTCACTTAATCTTCAACAAAACAGGAAAGAATAACCAATGGGAAAAAGACAGTCTTTTCAACAAATGGTGTTGGAAAAACTGGAGAGCTATATGCAAAAGAATGAAACTGGATCATTTTCTTATACCAAACACAAAAATAAACTCAAAATGGATTAAAGACCTAAATGTGAGAACTGAAACCATAAAAATCCTGCGAGAACACAGGCAGTAACTTCTCTGATATCGCCATAGCAATTTCTTTCTAGATATGTCTCCTGAGGCAAGGGAAATAAAAGCAAAAATAAACTATTGGGACTAAACCAAAATAAAAAGCTTCTGCACAGCGAAGGAAACAATCAACAAAACCAAAAGGCAACCTACTGAATAGGATAAGATATTTGCAAATGACATATCCAATAAAGGGTTAGTATCCAAACCATAATAAAGAACTTATACACCTCAACATCCAAAAAACAAATAATCAAATTAAAAATGGGCAGAAGACATGAACAGACAGTTCTCCAAAGAAGACATCCAGATGGCCAACAGATACATGAAAAGATGCTCATCATCATCACTCATCAACAAGGAAATGCAAATCAAAATTACAATGGGATATCACCTCACACCAGTCAGAATGGCTAAAATCAAAAACATAAGAAACAAGTGTTGGTGAGGATGTAGAGAAAAAGGAACCCCCTTGCACCGCTGGTAAAAATGCAAACTGGTGCAGTCACTATGGAAAACAGTATGGAGGTTCCTCAAAAAGCTATAAATAGAACTACCCTACGATCCAGTAATCACACTACAAAAAAATACAAAAACACTAATTCAAGGAGATACATGCACTCCTATGTTTACTGCAGCATAATGGCCAAATTATGGAACCAGACCAAGTGTCCACTGATAGATAAATGGATAAAGAAGAGATGTTGTGTGTGTGTGCGCGCGCACGCGCGTGTGTAATAGAATATTATTCAGCCATAAAAAAGAATGGAATCAGGGCACCTGGGTGGCTCAGTCATTAAGCGTCTGCCTTCAGCTCAGGTCATGGTCCCAGGGTCCTGAGATCAAGCCCCACATCGGGCTCCCTGCTCCGCGGGAAGCCTGCTTCTCCCTCTCCCACTCCCCCCGCTTGTGTTCCCTCTCTCGCTATCAAATAAATAAAATCTTTAAGAAAAGAAAAAAGAATGGAATCTTGTCATTTACAATGACATAGATAGAGCTAGAAAGTATAATGCTAAGCAAAATAAGCCAGAGAAAGACAAACACCCTATGATTTCACTCACGTGAAAATTAAGAAACAAAACAAACAAGCAAAGGGAAAAAAAAAAAGGACAGAGAGAGAGGCTAACCAAGAAACAGAATCCTAACTACAGAGAACAAACTGATGGTTACCAGAGCGGAGGTGGGTATGGGGATGAGTGAAATAGGTGATGGGGATTAAAGAATACATGTATCATGATGAGCACTGAGTAATGTACAGAATTGTTGAATCACTTTATTGTCCACCTGAAATTACTACAACACTATATGTTAACTATACTGGAATTAAAATTAAAAACTTAATTTTAAAAAAGTACAAACTACAATTTAGGTAAAGAAAATAAATGGCCTTCCGTTTTAGGCACTGATTCAAAATATTGTCCAGGGCAAGCCTAGGATAGTTGTACTAAGCTGGTTGATAAAGAAAATACATATAAGCCAGAATTTGGGCCAAAATTCCAGGAGCATTCTATT
Organism: Callorhinus ursinus; assembly: GCF_003265705.2. Taxonomy (NCBI): domain Eukaryota; kingdom Metazoa; phylum Chordata; class Mammalia; order Carnivora; family Otariidae; genus Callorhinus; species Callorhinus ursinus. The sequence continues at coordinate 48,206,001 of NW_027397064.1, forward strand.
GACCATGTACAGCACACAATATAAATTTGTTCCAAGAAGACATAGCCACAATCGTGCTTTTGGTGATAATACTCTTGCAAATATTTCAAAGATTACACAGGAGATTTTCTTGATAGGACCAAAGAGGAAGTATCTTGCTGAAACATGCGTAAACTTAATCTCGCAACCAGTCTAATGGCAGTACCATCTAACGTTAAAACAATTTGGTTTAGGCAAAATATAAAATGTACTAACAGAGTTAAGCAAAACAACAGAAGATCCTCAAAGAACAGATCATGGTCTTTGACAGAATATAAACGTGATTTTAATTTGAGTTCTCTATAAAGTATTTTGTATGAATTTTTGCTTGCTATTAATAATTTTAGGTAAAGCTAATTAGAAAAACCAAACAAATCTAATTTTAGCTTTTAATAAGATCTTAATTTTTTTGTTTTTAGAAAAAAAAATTCTAAAAACAAGTAGCATGTAAGCATGCAACAAAAGTGACATTCCACTAAAATATAAAGAAAGTAGAAGAGAAATATTTGTATGAAGAGGAAAGCAAAGATTTCTATGTAAGAAATTCCAACACCAATTTCTAGAGACTGTTTTCTGGTTCTTATAAATCAAAGCACAAGTTTCATTCTTTATAATAATCCAGCATTGAAAAATATGAAAAGATCTTAAAATGTTGTATGGCTTTAGCTATTGATTTAAGAGATGATGAAATTACAATGTAAGTGGTAGTAATTTATATGATAATGTTAAAATATTTTCTGCAATAAAGGTAACATCACATGTGAACACATTTCAATGCTTGAGCATGTCATGTATAAAACATGGGTCATTTCCAAATGCTTTCAGAATTTCAATAACAATTTCAATTACAACTGCCTGAGGAAGGGATCCACTTAGTAAATTAAATAGAACCAGAAAGGGATAGAAGAAAAGAGAAAAAAAGGAAAAAATAAATAATCAGTAAAGTTTCTGTGAGTTGGGATAATACGAGGTGACGCTGTTCTCCAAAAGGGCTCAAAGGCACACAGCTCTCTGGCTGGGAAGGTCTTTTCCTCGTGCTTGGGGATGGTTCTGCTTCCATGCATTCACCAGACTCCCGCACGCATACAAGGAGTACCCACTGTATCCCATATACAGTCCTAACACTTGGCATACAGGCTGACCTCTAGAAGCTAACAGACAAGTCACAGAGACAGAAGTGAGGAACACACAGTTATGATATTATGGAAAGCTCCATAATGGACTTAAGCATGGGAAATGTGAAATGCAAAGCAGGTGCTCCGAAGACAAACTGAATGGTTAAAAGAAAGTTCCCTAAAGTCACTTGATTTCAATCTTAAATGATGAGTGAGAGTTAGCCAAGTGAAAGGGAGGGATAGGATGTTTAAATTAAAGGCGATGTACAATAGCATTAAGGCAAGAAAGACCATGGTACATGTCCTTTGATATGGTTGATACGTGTATGGGGGGAAGTAACAAGGGATGAGTCTTGTTTTTGCAGCTGAGGAGATCAAACTTGGACTCTATCCTGAAGGTGAAGAGGGAATTTAAACAGGAAACACTGATTTTAAACAAAAAAGTGTCAAGCTAAGATTAGTTCGGAATCTTCCCTCCAAGACAGGGTTCAAGATGGCAACATAGGAAGAACCAGAACTCACCTCCTCCCATAGACACAACAAATTTACAGATAAATATGGAAGAACTTTCCTATGAAAAGAAACTGAGAACTAGATAAACAGCACCTCCACAACAAAAGACAAAAGAGAAGAATGGAGAAAGGTAAAAGAGTTAGAGACACAGGCTTGTCAGGACCCACCCCAGCTGAAGTGACCCCCACAAGTGAGACGGATCCCAAAAATATGAAACACTCCCTCCAAGAATGAAGGGATTGTGCCCCACACCAGGGACCCCAACCCTGAGGGCTGGCACCAGAAAGACAAGCCCCAAAACATCCGGTTTTGAAAATCTATAGGGAATAAGACCAGGAGAATCATCGAACTGTAGAGAATGGAGATCCCACTCTTAAAGGGTCAATGAGGAAACTCACTCACCCTGAGATCCAGCACAAAAGCAATAGATTGAACACCTAGACCATAAGTAAGGGGGACAAACTTACTAATTTTAAAGTGGATGCCAAAGAGGCAGGAACCTACAGGGACTTTATCTGGGACAGAAGTGCTAGAGGAGGCCAATTTTGCCATCTCATCCTAATTGTTGGTGACAGTGCGTGTCATTGTTGGTGCGCACCCTCTAGCCTGCTAGCACCAGAAAGCATGTTCTGCCCACCCTGTGTCAAAACCTGTGTGTGTATATGTGTATATATACACAAATATATGTACATATGTACATATATTTATATGTATATTATATAAAATATTAGTCATAAAAAAGAATGAAATCTTGTCATTTGTGACAACACGGATGGACCTAGAGGATAATATGCTAAGTGAAATAAGTCAAAGACAAATATCGTGTATTTCTCTTATACGTGTAACTTAAAAACAAATGAACTAACAAAACAGAAATATACTCATAGTACAGAGAACAAACAGGTTGCCAGAGGAGAAGGGGATGGGGGATAGGCAAAATAGGTGAAGGGGATTAAGAGGTACAAACTTCCAGTTATAAAATAATTAAGTCACCAGGATGTAAGATACAGCATACGGGAATATAGCCAATAATACTGTAATAACTTCATATGGTGGACAGATGGTAGCTAGATATATCATAGTGATCATTTTGTAATGTATCGAAATATTGAATCGCTATCTTGTACATCTGAAACTGATATAATATTGTGTGTCAATTAAAATTCAATTAAAAAAAGAATTTTCCCTCTCAAAATACCTAAGATAAAGGATCTTCTGAAAGGAGGCAAAAATAAATAAATAAAAATTGCAAGCAACTAGATGAGAAATGCTTCCCAAAACTGAGGTAGCAGCAGTGGAGAACATGAAGGAGGTATGCTAATGTTTATGAGAAAGAAGCAATAGATTTTGATAGCTGGTAGTACATAAACTAAAGAAGGTAAGTCTAGAATGACTCCTTATTTCTGACTTGAGGGACTGGGTGGATGGTAGTTCCACTTATAAAAGCAGAGAATAAAGAGAGAGTTGGAATTTAATTAACAATAACTTTATTTGGGGGCACCTGGATGGCTCAGTCAGTTGAGCGTCCAACTCCTGATTTCAGCTCAGGTCATGATCTCAGGGTCATGAGATCAAGTTCTACATCAAGCTCCGCGCTCAGCACAGAGTGTGTTGAGATCCTCTCCCTCTGCCCTCCCCCGACTCCTGCACACTCTCTCTCTCTCTCTCTCTAATAAAAAACAATAACTTTTTTTTAATGGAACCTCATGTTTTATTTTGCCCTTCTACTCCAACTGAATTTCCAATATTGTTTTCATCACTCACTTGATTGAACAAATTGTCAGCCAAATCTTTATGCTGGGACTCCACAGGCAGCATCTCAAAATATGTAGGGCGAAATATTTGTGGATTTGTGGACTCAACCTGCTGTCAACAATAGGACTGTCCTAGTTAAAAAGAAAAAATAAAAACCTGCTCTTACTTTTCTTTTTTCCATAAGATATACACTTAGGGTCCAAACATAATCACATTCCTTATATAAAAGGATTCTAGGTAAAAAATCCTTCAATCACTAATTACTTATTTCTCTAGGACTGTCAGAAATTTGCAACTGTTTTGGCAGAATGCTGAATTTTTCAAGCAAAAAAGCCAAAAGGTTACTAAACATAAAGATGCCAACTGTTTTTCTTCCTTTCTTGATTCTCCTTTTGTAAACAGACACCCTATTCCCTGAAACCTTGTTGTTATCAGTCAGCTCCTTTCATGCCATACTTCATACCATATGCTTCTCTAGTAAGTTTATTCAATCATTTCAAAGGGCAACATCTATTCCTTTCCCTTCTGTTCAAAATCTTTGCACTCTATAAATTTATATGATGATCCAAGAGCTAGAAAAAACAGCAATCAAAAATCCTCTACAAATGAATCAGGATCATGGCAAGCAAATGAGAGTCCATATGTAATTGTACATTAAAACAATCAACTAGAGGAACAAAACTTGAAGTGAAACAAATACCTGCTAATGATACATAAGAATAAATTCCAGGCAATCCTGACAATTATTTCACGTGGAAGACAATTAAAATCTCTCAAAATGAAGTAAAAGATCAATAAATTTTAAATATGATATTGAACAAAAGAACAAGGCACAAAAATATTACATATGCAGTGTAGTTCCATTTACATAAATTTCAAAAACTATATTGTCTAGGAAAGCAGACATATGTGGTTAAACAATAAAGAAAAGCAAGGGCAAGTTGATCAGAAAAGTCAGGATAGTGACATCCTCTAGCTAACACAGGGAACATCTGGGAGGAGCAGCTTCTTGAAAGCCGTTGATGTTCTAATCTTTGACCTAGGACATAGGACATGTTACAGCTTTCCAACAGTTCATTATACTATACTTTGATATTTTTTGCCCTTGTCCCTGTGAGTGCTATACTTCATAATAGAAAGATATTTCTTAATTAAATAAACGAAAAGAGCATACATATGTCTACTAAAGAACTTTTCTTTATAGGTTATCATCAATCTATGTAACGTTCTTACCTGGCAAGTTTGCTGAAGCAATTTCAATGGAATCATCCAGAAAAAAATTAGATAAGGCCATGAGGGACAATATACAACAACACATAATGAGCCGAAGAGTTTTCCATTTTTCTGAAAAATATTTCTTACATGAACATTTTTCAAAAAATAGGAAGCAAGAGCTTGAAACTTTACAAGGTTGTATATATTGTTGATCTGTTTAATTCCGTTAACTCAAGATTGCTAAATAAATATTTTTTCTCAACTTAATTTTAAAAGGTATGTAACATTTTACATATTTCCTACAAAATACTGTTATTACAGGTTTAAGCCACAATGTATGCAGTTTTAGCATTTTCACTGTGCTCTGTATCAGTCTATTTACAGTAATATGACCAACAAATCTAGAATTGCTTTCATGAAAAACTGAATGAGTGGTACCAGAAAAATATCAACTGTTGCTATAATAAATGAAATTAAAATGAACTTTGAAACATAATGACTGAAAATAATTCTCAGTAAAAACAAAAGCACACACCAAAGGTTGGATTGGCACGTTAGCTCACCCCTCCACCGCTCATGATTCCTTCAGTGCCCATCAATCTAGCCTAAATAGAACAGTTATAAATAAACAAATAAATAAGCAAGAAGAAATGTGATTGCTATACATCTTCAAGGCAAGACTAAGCACTCTTTCCTACTGTATTCATGGCTTACTACATCTGAAATTATTTGCTAAGTACACAGCAATCAATGAGATCATTTATCCCCAATCTTAACTAAACATGCTATATTTTAAGAATTAGTATCTAGCTTTGTATTTTTCAGGCAAAAGATCAAGTTTTGTCTATTTTAGATTATTCTCCAAAATCACAATCAGCATTATCTGACAGTTATAGCTCATAGCTCCTCACTGAGCCAAAGTTTCTTCAGTGTTCATGCATGTACATTGCTATCTACAGCGTTTGGTTACAGTTTGCACCAGTCTACCCCTATCCTGCAACAAGGTCAAATATTGAGTGAAAGAAAACAAACTTCAGAGCAACAATATTTCCCCATAAATTCATTCCCTTTCCATGAACTAGAATACTCCTTGGTCCAGACCCACCAAATCCCAAGGACATTAAATAATTTTAGGTGAAATGAATGTCAAAGATAAAAGGAACATAGATTCTCCGGGTTGGAAGACAATTTAAATCATCAAATCCAGGGGCGCCTGGGCGGCTCATTTGGTTAAGCATCTGCCTTCCACTCAGGTAGTGATCTGAGGGTCCTGGGATCGAGCCCCACGTCGGGCTCCCTGCTCAGCGGGGAGTCTGTTTCTCCCTCTCCCTGCCTCTCTCCCTGCTTGTGCTCACACTCTCTGTCTCTCTCTGTCTCTCTCTCTTTCTCTCTCATATAAATAAAATCTTCAAAAAAAAAATCATCAAATCCAATCATCCATCCAACAGTGTACAATATTCCAGACTTTACTTCAATGGCATTTACAGATTTTCCATTACTAAGTATAGATAATTACATATATGCTGAGAAAATCTGTTTGCAAATGATCATTTTAGCATTGAAGAAGGGATGACTAATTGGACTGGTCAGTACTGACATCCCTTGACATTGACATTTCTGACATTCATGTTTTACTGGTGAACAGGGCTATTATGCCTAAAGGCAAGAAGTTGGCCCCTCACTTCCTATCATGTTTTTCACTACCTATGTCCAGCCCTGGGGTTTATCACCTATTTGCCCGTGACTGAATGATAAAGTGAGGTTGAACCCGTAATACAAAACTTATATCCAATTCAATGGTTAGGGAGTAGAAAGTCCCTCATAAAATTCCAGATCCAAGCCTTGTTCCCCAATCCAGTTTTTTTGAGATATTGGAAGAAAGTAACAAAAGCAATACTATTCACATTTAGGTAGTAAGCCTTTTGTGTACACAGCAAAATTCAAAAAGAAGAAGAAAGGAGAGGCGGGAGGTACCATGAACCCCTAACATCCATGCTGTGATAGACATTACTCAATAATGGGATGATAATGCCCCTGCCCCCAAATAACGTACACACTACATGAGGTATAAAGCATTACAGCTGATATGAGAAAACTGTATCCTAGATACAGTAATCGGCTGTCCCTGAAATTTTGATAAGAGAAAGAACATCTGATCCAAATCCTGAAAGATGTATAGATCCTCCAGGTGACTAAGAAGAGAAAGGGCAATCCAGGTCAAAGAGACAAAAAGAGCTAAGGAGGAAAGGCATAAACCAGGAGACGAGTGAAAATATTTCTTCTTACCTGTATGTGCTACTACACACTCTTACTTATGATCTAGAAACTGAGGACAAACAGATGGACTTCTGTTTACAGAACAGACTTTAAAGTTATTCACCTTGAAAGTGTAAAAAACAACAAACAAATATTACAGGGTGGGAACAGTAAGTAAGAAAAAGTTTAAATATAATAATTTTCCCAATTTTCTTATCAGGAGTCACTTGATATCTTAGGAGATATCAAGCCACTTCCAGGTTATTGAAGGTCTTTTATTCTGTTTCTAGAACTTTATACATGCTTGAACCTCTCCTTCCATTGCCCTTTTCCTCCATGCTTCCCATGTCTTGATGCATCCTTTAGTCACAGTTTAGTTATCATCTCTCCCATGAAGTCTTCCTTGATCCCAGGAGCATATTATATGACCCTCCCCGCCCCCCCAACACACACACACACACACACACACACACACACACAAACACGAGTCTTCATAGCTCCCTGAGGTTCCTCAAGCCAATATGTATTACTGTGCTTTGGAACTGTTATCCATCTCCCTACTGAAGCTGTGAGGTCCATGGGGGCAGCAACCTTATCCTTCTTATTGTATACCCAGAGACCAACATAGCTTGGCCCACAGTAGGAATCTAAAAATATTCGTGGACTTTTTCTTTTTTTAAAGATTGATTGATTGATTTGAGAGAGAGAGAGAGCATGCAAAGGGGAGGGGCAGAGGAAGAGAGAATCTTAAGCAGACTCTGCACTGACCATGGAGCCCAACGCAGAGCTCAATCCCACTACCCTGAGATCAGGGCCCTGAGATCACGACCCTGAGATCATGACCTGAGCCAAAACCAAGAGCCGGCCACCAACCAACTACACCACCCAGGCACCCCAAAATATCTGTGGACTTAACTGTTAATCATTTCGTTAGATAATTAATGTTCCAAGGAGCCAGTCTTTAGGTAGAATATTTAATTATATTAATTAATATAAATACAAATACATACAAATTATATATGTTGTGCTTTCAATAGCCAGAAAACTACAAAATTCCCAATACAACTTTTTACTAGAAATGATTTTGATATCAATGAAACAGACTGAAACAGAGCTAAAGTATGCATTTTAATAGATAAAAATACTTATTAAAAGGAATTCTGCATAGCATTGCATATTTGATATCCAGCTGAAGCATACCTGCAAGGTGTTCCAGATGTTTATAGATGGAGTCCGCTCTGACTAGTCAATGTTACATGGATGCTTATACCATCAACTGTCAAATATTTTTTGTCATCCTTACACGCACATAAATGAAAAACACAGATGAGTCCATCTCACAGAATTACTTATGAGTAATGCTACAGAGTGCTTCAAATCCCATCACTGATTTAATTTCAGTGCTTGGCCGTTGAGAGATGGACAAGGTCAGCTGCCTTTCTCCCACCCTCAACCCCCTCTCAGAGCCGCTCAATCACTGCGGGACTTCATCACCCTGTCCCAGCCATCTCCTTCCCAGAGAACTGAGTAACAAAACTGTTTTTCTATTCCTTCCCTTATTAGATTAGGAAAGAGACTCTGAGCTGTACGAGTGTGAGTGTATGTGGGTGCGCGTGGACAAGGGTAACAAGAGTTGCTTACTCCGCAAGGATGGTTACAATCTAGTAGAACTTTTCCAAAGCACTCATTTAAACACTTACAAATGCAAATAACTATCAACTAGCCATTAATTCTCTGCCTTTATTATGCTGAATAAGGCTGGCTATACTCATTCACTGTTAGAAACTGTTAAGACACATTTTCTCATTTTGTATCAATCTTTCTAGCCTACAGAAATCAAACAAAATTAATAATTCTATGTTATCTAAATTTGGAAGCCTTAGTCTATTATTTTTCCATACTGAAGACCACTGCCTTAGAAGGGAAAAAAATACTCAGTAAATATAATTTGAAATGCTATTCCTATATTCCATATCGGATAAAAGAAATGTTCTCATTTGGAGTCCTATAAAACTGTGAGGCCCCAAGAGTCTTTTTCATTACAGTGGGGCAGAAAACAACCTACAGCAAGATCACCCTCATATCAGCTGCTGAGTCTGGTTTGAGTTTTTCTTACTTCATTTTGTTCTTATTAACCTCATCCAGTTATCCCCATTTTTATCATATTTATTGAAGAAGACCTTGGTCTGTCTACCTAGAATGCTTTTCCTTTGGGGAATCACTTTCCCCATAGTAATCTGCTTTGGTTCAATGATTCAGGTGAGGCTAACCCAGCCCTAGGAAGAAACATACACCCCAAGCCAGGACAACCAAAAATGTGAAACTTTTGTGAAAGCTTTCTGTAAAGGCACTCTAGGTTCCTGTAAGACCATTAACTTGAGGACCATGTAACGGGAGCTGCAGAGGCTATGCTTCTCCCTCTACAGAGAGTGTGTGCCTGAGAATGCAGCTAACACAGACAAACGCAGATCTGAGAGATAGTACAGACTGTGTTCAACAGTGAGTCAGTGAGAACTCGTGTCCACGGATAAGAGCTGTTTTTTATAAAATATCTTGCGGGCGCCTGGGTGGCTCAGTCGGTTGAGCAACTGCCTTCCGCTCAGGTCATGATCCTGGAGTCCCGGGATCGAGTCCTGCATCAGGCTCCCTGCTCAGCGGGGAGTCTGCTTCTCCCTCTGACCCTCTTCCCTCCCGTGCTCTCTATCTCTCATTTTCTCTCTCTCAAATAAATAAAATCTTTAAAAAAATAAAAAATTTAAAAAAATTAAAATAAAATAGAATATCTTGCAAGTGCCACTTTGGTGTTTTGAAATCTGTAAAAGGAAGTTTTCTTCTCTTGTTGGGGGTACAATTTTATGTTTCAGAATTGGAAGATAACACATTAGCCATCCATAGTGACTATGTAAACATGTAATGAGAAAAGGGAAAGTAAATGCCTTTCTTAGCACAGAGAAAAGCGTGCTTGGATGGATTCATCCAAGAAATATAATACCTACTTAAAGTCTTTTTCTATGCATTAGCAAAATCATGACTTGCGGTCATTCCCTTTCCTTCCTTACCAGTTACATTGCCATTCCACCTAGAAAATTCTTAGGCCTTCTTGGAGACAGTCTAAACTGGGATGATGTCAAATGTGTAAAATAGCAAGCAGTCTAGCAAATCTGAAAGGTGAGCAAACCTGGCAGAGAGCACAAGAAAGTAAAAAGACAGAGACGTAAAGGAATTCCTTGAGCAGGACTTTTATGAAAAAGCACAGAGCCCAGCACAAAATAGGTATACACTGCCCCATCTCTATTTTACTTAGCTTCTGAGGAATCACTCATTTACAGTCTAGATTTATTCTTCCCTGACTGCGAATATTTTATTACCATTTCTGAAAGGACCTGATGAGCAGGAGGTCTTTGTCCATAAATTCTAGAGTAAACGCCAAAGAGTCAGTGTTAAGAAATAAGGTCACACACCTGGGATAGCAGAATTACCTGGGTGGTATATCTTCTGAGGCAGATCTGGGTCTGCCTTCTGTGACACGTGCACTGTCTGCTGAAGCACATTCTACTTTCCTTTGGGTAAGGGGCGAGAAGACAGTCGATGAGGGCAGACAGAGCGTGTTAGATATAGGTACAGAGGCCTTGGACTCTAGGGAGGAGATCAATCAGCACACCCACATCTGCAGCAGGGACTCAGGTAAGAAGTGTCTATGAGCCCAGCTGTAAACTCTCCTGCATCCCTATACCACATACTAAAGGGCTTGTGGGAAGAAAAGAAGAAGCAATAATTCAGCAGCAAGCAAAAGCAAAGCAGACAGCAGGAAGAAAAAGGAAAAAAAAAAAAAAAACAGAGTCCATAAATTCACAATCCCTATTGTGATCAAACTTAAGAAAACTCTGGGCCCCAAAAAGTCTTGAACTTGTCGAATTTGAGTGTGATAGAACATGCTATTTCTGGTCTTTGACCTTAGAAACCTTGTCCCCTTCTGGTTTGAACAGCAGTGTCATTGAGCCGCCTGCCACAGACATGCACAATTAAATCATTCCTCAAGAGCCATTAGCATGGCAAAAAAAATTGTTACCAAGGTTAATTTCTTTAGTAACCTTTAAATTTATTTTAGCATAAGTCACCAAGTGTATATCAATAATTATTTGATTTGTGGATGTTTCTGACAAAACAGAACCATCTTCCAAGATACATGATGATAAATGAAATACAAGACCAAAGGATGATTGGAATATTCCTTCTCATCCTGAATAGCACAACTTAAAAGTCGTTGATTCTCATGGTCAAGAGACTACTGCCATAATTTCCAAAAAACTTTAAACTCCTCAATCATGATATCACTCTTATTTGATGCAGAGAAGTGAAAAAAAGACTTAAAGCAAACAAATGTACCAGTGTCGCAGAGTAAACTAATGAACAGAGACATTTAAACATCACAGGTTTTCAATATGGAAAACCAAAATAATTAGCAGTTTTCACTGAAAACGCTTCCTAGTTCTTTTACAAATCATTAAACAGAGGCACTTTTGCCATGAAATTACTGTGCAATACTATTTTTCTTTCATAATGTTCTCTCTTTTCTTTTTGCTGTTTTAAAATAATGACCTAACAAGTCATTAATTCTTGAAACCTCGTGTAACTTTTTCACAATTTAAATTCAGTACGGGCACACTCATGTTTATAAAGGAAAGCAACAGAGTGAGGTGGGACAAAGGCATAATGCTGAGGGAAAGTGTGGGGTGATTAGAAAAATCACCCTCCAAAGAACTTTGTTGGACTCTTAACCCAACTCCTTTTATGCCTATCCCACCTCAAGATGCGTTAACCGATTTTTGGCAAATCTCCTGAACTGAAGTCACTTTACATTGTGTGTTACACACTATGACAGTATCTGCGTTTTCTCTTCTTTTTAGATGTCTATTTAAGTCTGAACAAGTTATTAAAAGTGAAATTATAACTGCAAATTTCAGTTATCACCAAGCCATAGGCTCTCAGCAATTACAAACAGGATAAGTGCCCATGTTTCATAATTTCAGAGATTAAGCAAAACTACTCATTTAGTTTAAGGGGATCAAGAGCAGATCCATGCTCTTATGGTAGAAATGAAAGTTGTTATTACCTTAAGAAATTTTTACCCCTCTTAAGCAGCGCCACCAGATGAACACAACATACCATACTTAATTTTGATTGTCGTGCAGTAATTGTCATTGAGGCTATAGCCCAAAATATAATGCATAAATTACCAGAATATCAGATCTGTGGTCCCCCTAGCAGTAGCTACTGAACAACAACAAGAACGGCCATTGAGGGGAAAAAACAAAAACAAAAACACAAAAAGAACAAAATCCCACAAGTGAAAGCAGTCTTGATTTCAATGAAATCCGAATCTGCCCCCTCACTATACTATTGCCGCTGCCCCAGTTCAGACCCTCGTTACACATAACAGACTTATCCCAAGGGCTCTTTAATTGGTTTCCTGGCTTCTCCACATCCAGCCTTGCTCCCTGCCTCCACTCTCAATCCATTCTGCATACAATAGTCAATAATATTATAATAACATTATGCGGTGACTACACTTACTGCAGTAAGCACTGAGAAATGTACAGAATTGTCGAATCAATACGTTGTACACCTGAAACTAATATAAGATTATGTCAATTATACTTCAATTTAAATAAATCTTTTTTGGAAACAGATTGTCTTACCATTCCCCATTCCCTGAATCCCCTCTTTAGAGAGAGAGAGAGAGAGAAAGAGAGAGAGAGAGAGAGAGAGAAAGTGAAAAATACTAAATAGAATGGGCAAATGTGTAGGATTTTATGGCATGTAGTTTTGCATTCAGAGTCTCCCCTCTGACTCCATCTTATTATTCAAACCTTATTTTCTACTCATGACTAGATTTGTCTTTTTATTGTTTACTTTGCTGTATTGTTATATATTTTGCAATTTGCTTTGAATCCTTTTGGGAATGTGATTGGGTATGAATTTATTAAATAATTATTCATTTAGGTCTAAATCCAAGCTACGCATTCTGTGACACTTTCCTATTCTCCTTCAGGGAGCTTGTCACACCCCTTTATGCTACTGTATCATTTCATAGTTGCCTCTATTCAAGCACTTACCCATAATGTTGTAATTAATTACTTGTTCAATTTTTAACATTTTAAAATTTGTGATGTCTAACTTAAAAAATCAATTATACACATAATTACATACATAATCAATTAAATACCATATTATACTACATACCAATTATATATACCATATTATTTCAATTGTCATGACTAGGAAAGGATCAGGTCTGACTCAAAAGTGTGTATCTTAACAACTGTACAGTACTTTCTATAAGCAAAATCATCCATAATTTAATGGAGAAATTTCCCAGATTCCTGATCCAAATAAGGCTGGATCTAAAAGAATAAGTAATAAGGAATTAATAATTCATGCCCAATAACATTCCCAAAGGGATTCCAAGCAAATTTCAAGATGTCCTCAATTGTCTCAATAATTTCTCCATGATCAAAAGAAATTATCACATAAAGTGATTCTTTTCAATTATAAGATACATCAAGCAGTCTAAAATACTAAAAATAGGGGCGCCTGGGTGGCTCATTCGGTTAAGCGTCTGCCTTCAGCTCAGGTCATGATCCCAGGGTCCTGGGATCAAGTCCCGCATCGGGCTCTCTGCTCGGCGGGGAGTCTCCTTCTCCCCCTCTCTCTCTACCTGCCACTCCCCCTGCTTGTGCGTGCTCGCTCTCTCTCTCTCTCTCTCTCTGGCAAATAAATAAATAAAATCTTAAAAATATATATAAATAAATAATATGCTAAAAATATTGGGGTAGGGTATGTCTTAAAATTGAAGAAACACAGAAATCACTTAAATAATGACAAGTTTGCAAGTCTACAAAGAAGAAATACAGAGAGCTCTGAAGGCACAGAAAGAGGAGGGACCGGGGAGGGCATCCCTGTGAATGTAACATCTAAGTTGAAACCTAAGTACCTGTAAGGGAAACAAGTATCGGTGGTGTTGGCCACATGGAAAAGTGCACCCAAGGCAAAGTCGATGACAATTGCACAAAAGGTATTAAGAGCAGCAGCTGTGCCAGAGCTTCCAGATGAGAAGACCAAAGAAAAAATTGTCAGCACACTTGTATCTGAGTATACTAACGCCTGAGGGATCCTTCAGTGCTTTTTGTGCAGATTTGGAGATGAGACTCAGAGCTGTGGAAACGTGGTTATTAATTGGGCTATTCAGATGGGATCAGTTATATTCAAGGGCTGGTGAATCCTGGGACCCAGCGTTACATAAAGGTGTATGGATCCTCACTATTATATTCCCGGACTAAAAGGAGGTTACTCCAGAATCTTAGCAGAGAATTTCAGTTTTTAAGATGATTAAGACTTGGTTCTTGGGAGGGAAAAGATCATCTCCATGTTTAATAGGTGGAAATTTTAATTCTGGAAAGTTCATTAGGTTAGACATGTCCATTTTAAAACTGCATTGTTTTATGGTGACCCGATATCAGTCAAAATTGCTTTAGGCATGTCCAGCTTTACTGTTTGAAATCCTTTTATGCAAACGTGTACTTATTTTCCTTAAAACATGTAATAGTTTTCCCCAAACCACAGATGTTCAAGACCAGAAAAATCCCTGTGGCAAAAGAACAGATTAGGGGAACAATGTCATCACTAAATTTGTGAGAAGGCAAAAAAAAAAAAAAAAAAAAACCCTATATTTGTAAAACAAAATTACAAAAACAGCATACTAAATAAAGATGTTAACCATGCATTTTACACATCTAAATTAGCAAGATAGGTATTGTACCCTTGGATGCTGTCGGTTTTCAGAATCTCCTTCTCCCCATCTCTTTTCTCCAATATTAATGACATGTTTATAAATTAACTTAGCTTTGTTGCAGATAACATAAATACTTTAAGGCATGTTTTTTCTTTGTCTGTGACTACATCTAAATGACCATGGTCCTTTCAATTCTATGACTCAGAATCAACTCCCATATCCCCACCACCTGCCTCCTGGCCTCTCCACGTTTCCAAGCCCCACTGAAGCCTCAACCAAGTAGCCTCCCTTCCTCCTAGAGGTTACTGGGGAATTTTTTCCAAGGCCCAGTATTTCTACCAGCTGTCTTGCATTGTCTGTTTCAGTTGTTATAAAAATTTGTTCTTTCTCCATCATTAGCTTTTTACTTCTCTTTTTAATATTCCCAACTGCCAGTTGCCTTTTTTCTAATTATCCCCAGAATTACTACTCATAATTCACATACAATGAAATCCAAAATCTTTTAATTGCCAGAAGGAGCTACAAAGTAACTTCATCTGACCTCAAATTTTTATATTGGGATCTCATGTTTGGGGAGATATTGTTGTATTTCAATCTTGCTATATGCTTGCTATGCAGGTATTAAATATATGTCAAATTAAACATTCCTGGCAAAATTCTTTCTACACAACCCCACTTTTGGCTTTTTTTCATTTTCATTTAGAAAAAGACATTGATGTCGCATGCTCTGAGAAAGAAAATTCAAAAGTTTTAGGAGATAAAATTATGGTAATATAAAAGAAAAAAGTATCATTAGATGTAGGGATCCAGATTTCAAATCTATAGATCGGTTTATCTACTATACAAATTATATATATGCTCTGGTTTCTCTTCAGATCGCATAAATCTTTCACCTTTTACTATACAAATTATAGTCCAAAAAGATTTAAGTACTTAATAACATTTATTCAACCTTATCACACAAAATAAGAATCAATACTGTAAAAATAACTCTAATATAAATCAGAAAAACAAAACAAAATATTTGATGAATGGATCTGAGCTTAAAAAACTTCTTAGATGTCCTCTCTAAAAATCTTGACAGTTTATTTTTTTCATTCTTGACAAGCAGTCCATAAAACTTAAGAAGTTATTTACAAATGCAGAAAATAAATTTCATTTCAGTTGACTTACCTGATGATGTCTATATAATTTATGTATAAAATATTCTTCTATAATTTCACAGTAAATATAAAGATATAAAAAGCAGGAGGAAGCTTGAAGGCAAGCAAAGTTGTAGAAATTAATTCCAAGTATGTTCTAATAACACACAGAAAAAAATGAAAGTTATGTTAACTTGGAATGTCAAGGGTTCACAGTCATCAGACTAAACTTTTTAAATTCTCCACACATCTAAAGCTAAAACATACTTCACACTTCTCTCTACTCTCACCAATTAAAAAAAAAAAAAACTTTTTATAAACACATTTTTTAAAGATCCTTTCTTTTTTCCAAACTGGTTTAGGAAATGAAAATACAGAGCTTCAAATCATCTAAATTATAATTACTAAGTCAGTCCTCTCTGAAAATAAATCTGTCTAGTTGTCAAAATCTGTTTTTAATTTGTGGTGATACTTCCCAGAGAAATTAAAGAACATTCATCCAATTCCTTTACACTCTAAATTGGAATTCTGCTCTTAAAAGTAACAGTGAATATAGAGAACAAACATGATTACCAGAGGGGAACTGGGCGGCGGGATGGGTGAAATAGGTAATGGGGATTAAGAGTGCACTTACCTTAACGAGCACTGAGTAATGCATAGAATTGTTGAATCACTAAAATCAATATAACCCTGTATGTTAGTATACTGGAATTTAAATTTAATTAATTAATTAACTAATTAATTAATTAAAGTCAACCACTTGGAAAAAATAATAACAGTGAAAATTTAACACCATAAAAAAAGGAGGATGAAACAAATCAAAGAGAAATTGATACTTCCATCGATAAAAAGTTACCTTTTTGTACCTCTATTCAAGGTTGTTTATTTGACTGGGACTTGTTTATTGTCTTGGTTTGTTTCTCTATTTTTTAGGAAATATAGAAAACCACCAGACCAAGTTCTAGAAATATCTCCTACCCACACACCCCTAAAAGATTGGGAAACAAGCTTTAATAGATCTCCTGGGCCCATTCTACAAGGATTATTACATTTCTCCCTAATACTCTTTCAACAGAAAACTTTAAAAATACAACATTTTTACTCTCTTGTTAAAATCAGCTACTTCCTTTTTGAAATTGAATTTTTGTCGTACACTTTTCTGATTGTCCTGCTTCCGGGCTAACCCCTATCCCTCGGGGCCTAGACTACGTGCACTGACTCTTCTCCCCACCTCCCTCCCCTTAGAGGCAGGTGTTTCTCAAAGCTCTCCCACTCCACCCCAGTCCTCAGTTTAAGCCATTGCCATATCTCAACTCCCACTTTTCTATGCAGTTATTTCCTAAATCTGTGTCTTCAGCTCGTGATCTCTTTACTGAACATGAGGCATCTTCTGGTCCACCTTGTAAAGTTTTCTGCCTCGATGTTACCCTCTCACCGGAAGCCCAATAAAATTGTCACCTTCCACTCAAAACTGGCTTCTCCCAACTTCTCTTTTTCTGCTCATACTAGTGCATTTTTCATTTGTTTTCCCCATCAAGGCTCAAACTTCATTCTCCTTTGCTGCATCTTCTCTGCCACCTCCCCAATCCAAGCTGTCATCAACTTCTTTCAGTTCGTCCTTCAAGAGTTCTCACATCTATAACCTTCTTCTCATTTCCACACTACCATGTCAATTGGGCTCTCATCATTAATAACTCACCTGCTTCAATAACCTCCAACCTGATCTCTTTTATTTTAGTTTTTCACATACTATTGTCCATCCTGCTCTCCACTATAAAATAAACCTCCCTAAAGGGCACCTGGCTGACTCAGTCAGTAGAGAATGCGACTCTTGATCTCAGGGTCATCGTGAGTTTAAGCCCCACGTTGGGCGTGGATCCTACTTTAAAAATTAATTAATTAATTAATTAATTAATTTAATAAATCTCTCTAAAACGTCACCATGATCTCTCTCTTTTGATTTCCAAGCTTCCCTTCCCAATACTTTCCAACAGGAGAAAGTACCTACCTCATTACTATTACCTAATCCCCAATGTGCTAATCCATACTATTTCGTCCCCCTGGAAAGCCCTTCCCACACCCCTTACCTACATCCTGTACATCTTTCAAGAGTCAGCTCGGATTTCTCCTCCTCCATGGCTTTTTCTCAGAATGCAGTGACTTTTCCTTCTCAGAACGTATTGTGTTAACAGTCTGCCCAACTCCTGGGGCAGTTTAGAATGGTAAAACAGAAAACACTCAACTACACACCAAAGCACCCCAGTCTAAGCACAACTCTACTCTTAATCCACCTTTGGACCCCCATTACAAGTCACTTTACTTCTCCAAACTTTGGCTTCTCACCTAAAAAAAAAAAAAAAAAAAAAAAGAAGGACTAAAAGAGATCTCTCAGCTTTAAAGATGCAATGACTGATCTGCCTTATGATGCTCTAACGTTAGTGTGAACTCAACCTTTACAATAAACCTTGTCTCCAGAAGCTGACTCTAAGTTCTTTAGAGAGAAAGAAATTTTCCTACTTCTTGGTGCCACAGTGCTTAATATCATACTTTGCATTCTACAGGCCCCTGAGAAATATTTTGCTGATTGCTGAGTAAGAAACCTGTTGAAGGTATTAAACTTTCTGAATTAAAAGAGTCCAAACTAAAATTCAGGGTCTTTGACGCCCAGCTCTGAGTTTGATCCTCTAAGTTTGCTAAGCCATCAAGGAACAATTCTCAGAGATTTTTGCAAAAGCAATTATAAATAACTAAAATCAAGATTAGAATTAAGACTTGGGGGGCACCTGGGTGGCTCAGTCAACTCTTGATTTTGGCTCAGGTCATGATCTCAGAGTCTTGAGACTGAACCCCGCATCAGGATCCACGCTCAGCAAGGAGTCTGCTTGGGATTCTCTCTCTCCCTCCTCCTGCCCCTCCCCCTGCTCACATGCTCACTCCCGCTCTCTCTCTCTCTCTCTCAAATAAATAAATAAATCTTAAAAAAAAAGGAATTAAGACTTAGACCCTAGGACCTCATTGTAGGAAGACTAAATTTTAACCTTATTTTCTGCCACTTAATAACCATATAAATTAACTTCTGATGTGGTTTTCCTACCTGAAAAATAGGGACTGAAAACTACCTATCAAGCTTATTAAGAAAAAGCAATCTGTAAATGATAAAATATTGGAAAATGCAAGGTTATTATTACTGTCTAATAAATCCAAAATAATAAACCCAGCTCTTCCGCTAGCAAAGGATATTTTGTTGTGCTCATTCATCACTGATGAAATCACTTAAAGACTCATATTTCTAAACAAAGGAAACTTGCTTTAAGGAAGGGATAATAGGTACAAGCTTCCAAATGGAGAAGCTTTTCTATAAAAACGGGATAAAAAGATCATACTTTAAGCCAGGAAAATTTGAACTTTCACACTCTTCTCAGATACAGATGCTAACATGTTTGTGCTTTTTAATTTTTGCCAAGGCAACCAAATCATTGATTTTGGAAAGACAACTGTATAACATGGTTTAAAAAATTAATTTGCTCTAAGCAACTATTTATTTTTTCCCCTCAAAGGAATTACATGCATGGGTTATTTCATGACATGTAAGAAAACATCTTTCATTTTTATGATGTATATGGCACCACTTGTGACTTTGGTGCTCATGTCTTAAAGACTATAACTTGCTCATAAAAATAAATCAGATGTTTCTGCAGAGCCATGTAATGCTGCTGCCGTCTGCTTACCCCCAGGACCTAATGAGGCATGAGACAGGTTCTGAGAACAATCAAGTTGTTTACTTTCCTCTGGCCAATAAAGAACAACAGAAAAGTGTTAGAGTCTATATTCATCTACATCATAGAAGAAATGGACATGGGGAAAACAAAAGGTCTTCAATATTAAAATGCCTGAGAGTGGTTTCTATAACAAGACAAAAGTAAGTGATGATGAACAAGAAGGAATTAGGGCAATCTATCAACAGCATCAGGACAAAGAGCAGAATAGGTGCCAATGGCAGCTAAAGATGCTGTCCTCAGCTCTCTGGGACCCGCTAAGTCATCAAGATGGACTCTTTTCGTGAACGTAGAATGCAGGACAGTCCTAAGAAAGAAAAGAATGGACTCTTAACAGAGGGCACCAAAAAAGAGCGAAATCCTGCTATGCAAATAACTCTGGCTTTGGAAATGTCTTCTTAAAAATTAAAACACCTCCGGGTGCCTGGCTGGCACAATTGGTAGAGCATGTGACTCTTGCTCTCGGGGGTTGTAAGTTCAAGCCCCATGTTGGGTGTAGAGATTACTTAAAAATAAAATCTTAAAAAAAAATTAAAACACCTAAAGCTTGGTTTTACAAGGAAAATGTTAACTCTGGAAGGAGTAACGTTTTTATTGCATAGTAATTAAAAATACAATGATAATTTTAGAGTACTTAAGAGGAATGTGAAACTGCTCTGGTAAAACTTTCACATAGTTTTATTGAAAAACATCACTGATGAGCAACCTCCCTGATAAAGCAGACCCCACCCGTTCCAGGTCTTAAGCAGCAGCAGGGACAGAAGAGCAATTGAGGAGGGGCTGCCGCCATGGCTGACCGCCCAAACTAACTCACAAAAGTGCTCACTGACCATCTCATAAATTCTGGATCCTGTTTTGCAGCAAAGGAGAAAAGTCAGGTAGGTGAGGCCACATAGTTTCACAAACATTTGATTTACTCACAAACATTTGATTTATTATAGTTGTCGCCCTGCTAGAAGAAACAAGCTTACATACACAGTGTCTCAAACACACTTCTCTCAAATACAGATGCAATATATCCCTTTATTTACCTCTCAAGTGCTTTTTTATACACTTCCCACCACCACTTCAGCCTTTTTCTTGAGAGAGAGAGAGTTCAAAAAATCTCTCGTAGGACCACTCCTAGTTAGTTTCACTCCTCTGGTGAATTTTGACTTACTAAAATATTAATGTGATTAAGTGTCATAGACCCTGCAGAACATTTGTCCAAAATGTTTGCACCAATTTAACTCCCACCAGTAATATGAGAGTTACAGTTGCTTCGTGTCCTCTTTAAAAGCACTCTTTATAATTCTAGCCATTCTGCTACCTGTGTAGTGATATCTTACTGTTCTGTCTCATCTCACTGGTGACCGACAATGTTCAGCACCTGTCTATAGGCTTATTGGCCTTTTGTATATCCATTTTTGTGAAATGCCTATTCAAGCCCTTGCCCACTTTTTATTGAACTGCTTGCCCTTTTTTTTAATTGCTTGTTTTTACTTATAGATTTCTAGGAGTTATTTCCATATTCTAGATACAAGTTTTATGTTGATATATGCATTACAAGTATCTTCTCTCAGTCTAAGACTTGCTTTTTTATTCTCTTAATGGTGTCTTTCAGTAACCAGAAGTTCCTGATATTGATGAAATCAGATTTATCAACTATTCCGTTTATGAATTATGTTTTTATATCCTGTTTAAGAAGTGTTTGCCTACCTTTAGGTCATGAATATATTCTTCTATATTTTCTTCTAGAAGCTTTACTTTTGTTCTTTTTAGATTTAGTCCGATCGTCCAATTCGAACCACAATTTGTGTACAATGTGAGCTAGGGAACAAGGTTCATATTGTTCCCCATAGATATCCAACTGATTTAGCATCATTTATTGAAAAGACTTTCTTTTTCCCAATGAATTTCAATGATTTGTTCACCATAAACTAGGAAAGCATATGTATGTGTTTCTGTTTCTTGGACTCTCTTCTGTTCCATTGGTGCTTTTTGGAAAAAGTCCAAAATAGGTAGAGAATAAGAAGCAGAATCTGTTTGGTAATATCAACTAAGGATAAACATCATTTAACCTAGCTGTTCCACTCTCTTATTATACACCCAGGAGAAATGAGTACATATGTCCCCCAAAAAGACACGCACAAAGATGTTCATCACATCTTTATTCATAATGATCAAAAACCAGAACAAATCTAAATATCTATCAATAGCAGAATGGGCAAATAAATTGTGCTCTATTCATACAATGAATAGCAATTTACAAAGCTGCACAGCAGAAGCATTATTACTGTGTAGCAATAAAAAAGAACAAACTTGCTATGGACAACAGTATGGAAAACCTTACAGACATATAAGGAATAAAACAAGCCAGACACAAGAGTACATACATGATTCCTTTAGACAGAAGTTCAAAAACAGGCAAAAGTAACCTATGGTAAGAAAGTCAAAATAGTGATTACCTCTAGGGCAAGCAAGAGGGTAGTGACAGGAAAGGAGCATGAGGGAGCTGTTTAAGGATCTGGAAATATTCCATCTTGATTTGATGGTTACATGGGACTACAGATGGAGAAAAATTCATCAAGATGTAAGTTCAAAATCTGAGCATTTTACTGTATGTTACTGCCTTAGTTTCTATCACTGACCTAACAATCACAAATTTAAAACGTTAAAACGATACAAATGTATTATCTCACAGTTCCATAGGTAAGAAGTCCACATTGGCTCAATTGGTTTCTCTGTTCCAGGTTTCACAGGATCAAAATCAAAATGTTGGCAAGCCAGGCTTTTAGGAAGGTCTAGGAAGAATCCTCTTCCAAGTTCATGCAGGTTGTTGGGCAGAACCCAGTTCCTTGCTATTTTCGGACTGTATTTTCCGACTGAAGTCCCCATTTCTCTGCTGGCTGTCACCGAGGGGCTATCCTTAGCTCTTGAGGTCTCCTTCCATCTTTGCATAGGGGCCCTTGCATCTCTGAGCCAAGGACAATATATCAGACCTTTCTCATGTGTGAAATCTCTCTGACTTCACCTATAGCATCCCCTCTGTTTCCCTCTTCAGCCACCTCTCTCTGACTGACTCTTCTACCTTCTTTTTTGCTTTAAAGGACTCATGTGATTACACTGGGTTTACCTGGGTAATCCAATATAATCTCCTTATTTTAAGATCCATAACCTTAATTACATCTGCAAAATCCTTTATGACATGTAATGTAACATATTAAACAGGATCTAGGGATTAAAGTGTGGATATCTTTGGAGAGAAGGGCATTATTTGAACAACCAGTTCAAATAACCAGTTCAGTTATTTCCAATAATGTTTTAATATAGTAGCATGAAAAGAGAGGTCACTTACTAAAGAAACTGTGCCTATGCAGATCATCTTTACCCTAGACTTCTATCCCATTTGCTCTTATTCCAATTATGTCCTTGACCCACTTCATGTTTGTGGCCTCAAGAGTCGAATATTTCATACCTAATCTACCCCTCCTTATTCCATCTGTATCATCAAATATATTACTGACCAAGGCATATGCTTCTAAATCCACTGAGTTATTACATTCCATTGCTAACATGGCATAAAGAAATATTTGACGTATAAAACTGCATTTGTCTTATCTACCAACCCCTTCAACCAAATACACCTTTTTCTTTTTTTTTTTTTCCTATTTTAGTAAACTCTGCCCGCAACATGGGGCTCAAACTCACAACCAGGAGACTGAGAGTCATATGCTGTACTGACTGAATCAGACAGGCGCCCCCGAATACATTTTACATGCTTCGTCACCGATTCAATTCATTACATTTCCCTCTAGTCAATTCTCTTGGTCAGATGACACATTTTTACACGCTAAGAACAATATTTCATTATTGCCTAGGCACTATGTCAGATACAGATTATACCACTATGCTTTCAAAGAGCAAATATGTTTAAGAAGTTACTTGCAATATTGGTTTACTCACTCCAGTTTAGTTCAAAACTCATCCTTACAACTATTATTTTTACTTGAAGATTTATGGAGGAAAAAAAAAATCACCCAAACTACTTGGTAATTTATGCAGATGTGCTGTCAAAATCTGATGTACTTTCAACTTCCAAAGCACGTATGTTCTTGTGCTGCTTTCCACATAATCCAGCATCAAATAAAGACGTCAGTAATTTTGACTTGATTGCACTATAATTATTCAAATATCCTTAATTTTATGCTCTGGCCTAATTTCCATATTCGTTGTTATCATTAAAAATGATTTTTATAGATAATGTACCTAAAGTACTTCCATTAATTGGAAAATGCAATTCTTGAACAATAATAGTCATAACAAAAACAACTCAACATAAAGGCCACGATGGCAACTGAGCTGTACTTATTATCAACATAAATCATGACTGAGTGCCATAATCTCAGCCCTTAGTGGTCCCCTTCCAACTTGGCATGATCACTCTGCAGTGGATAGAACCACAAATTGACCAGTGACCATGTCAGTACACCAAGTCATCCTTCCTGACACCTCGCAAGTAAGGCAAACCCTCAGGTGGAGATCAATGTCTTAAAAACACCCACTTCCGCTGAAGCGGAGATTTGCTTATTGCAGCTACTCAGCAGGGCTCTGCACCTCTTATCAATCAAGGAGGAGCGGCAACATCTCCTGCCCTCTGCAGGAAACAGAATCTCCAGCTGAGACTTATCAGCACGAATTCTAGCAGTTCTGCCAGATAAGAAAAGAATTCGGGGTCAAGGAGAAAAGGAAATGGTAAGAAAAGGAAGGCAAGAGAGGAGACCAGAGCACAGATAAGGAATTAGAGACTGCGTTTATCCTAGACCCCTTTGCAGCACATCACAGGAAGTTCTCGGCAGGAAGCTTCTATGGGCATTGGAGAATCTTTGCATATTAGGTATAAAAAAAAAAAAAAGCTTCAGAAATATAGTGTACCTTATAGGAAAAGAAACTTTAAATAGGAGGTGGTATAAAAATTCTTTAAACGCTAAACATTTTATTAACTTTGATTTTCACTAAGAGCTCATTTCTTGGAACAGAACAGCAGCCAAAACGTGAACCAAGAATCTGTTGTTATAAAATTAGGATATATCTAGTTAAAGATTATCAAATTACTTTTGTTTAATTCTAACTTAAATTTTGGGGTAATTAAACAGTTGGATTAAATCATTAGCAAACTTCTGAAAGCCTAGAGAATATCGTGACAGTACCCAAACTCTAAGAAAGCAGAAACTTAATAATGCCTGTCTTTCAAAGTGAAAAAAAAAGCCAGCAAAAATGATTATATGGTCCTATTAGAAGTTTAGAATTGTCAGTCCACCAGTTTATTAAACTTAATTTTTTTATTGTCTCATTCTTCTTCTATGAACAAGGCAGGCAGATCTTTTTTCTAAAAAATAAACATTTTACATTACTTAAAAGAGAAAAAGTTAAGTTATATAAAAACCTATCGAGAAGGCCAAATGGTAAGGTAAAACAAGAAATTGTGCCAAAGCTCTGATCCCCAGCTCTGCCAGTGATTGAAGTAAAGATAACACTACTACCAGCTCAGGATAAATGACAATAATATGCTATAAACTTTGAACTCGTAGAAGAAAGCAATTTCAGATCCAGCCACAAGGAATAAAATATTATTTTTTAAAAGGGAGATGTATGTGAATTACAGGAGAAGAATTAAAAAATAATCTTAACTCGAATTGGTCAAACATAATATGCAATTCTACCTGTCAGTGAAATTTGAGTCATACTACTATATTGTACCCAGTGGTCATAACACACTCTTCTACAACCCACCATAACCCCCAGGTATTGAATATAGTCGACATAGTGACTTCACAACCCATATGTCACAAAGGGAAAAAAATGTCCTATAGCTATGAGACAATCCACAAAGATGTCAGAAAAATCTTAGAGAACCTATCCACCCCGTCAGAGAGGTAGGATTTACAGTTAGGAACACCTGCTCCCCTCTCCCTATCACTACTAAAATGAAAAAGCAAATAAAAGACCGAGTGTCAGAAAGGTAGAAGAAAAAAAAGAACAAAAAAGCTTCCAAGGTTATAATAAAGGGAGTTTTCTTCACCTGGTTAATAAAAAAGAATACCCTGCCAAGTTTCTACTGCTCATTTTATCATTTAATTTCACACAAAGCAGACCTTAACTTTGCATAAATTCCATAATCTCTAGCCTACAGCTGTAAAAAATAGGACCCCCTGCCAAACATCAGCCCAGAAAAGTTGGATCTGCCTGAGTGTCAGCATGAACAACACAGTTGAAGGTTAATATTTAATCTGGCCTCTTCTCTGATCCCTAAAATCATGTGGATAAGGTGAAGCTACTTTTAAATTGCTGAAAGCAAGATTTCACTCACAATGAAACAGAAGTTCTGTTGGAAGAAGGGGAAATGAGGAAGCCATGAAAAATCTGTTGAAGGCTGAATAAATTTTTGTACTAGCAACATATTAAAAGGCCAACTGACTTGCGAGCATAAAGAATCTACTTTAATCTTGCCTTTTCATAGGAACAAGCCCTTCAAAGATTTTACTTCCTGGGTGTTTATGCTGAGCTACCCAGAAACAACCAAAGGAAGAGGGAAGGCCAGATAAAAGACAAGAAGTCAAGGAGATGCCATGCCAGCTAATTTCAACCTCAAATGTTTGATTCGCTGTAAGAAAGTGTCTGAATAGGTTTGTCGTCCTCGTAAATATTTATGTATACTTATCCATTTCTTCACAGAATCTGTTCCCTCATCAATTCTGCAACTTTTCCTGGGTCTCCTGACCAGGAGAGGTTTCCTCACTTCTTTTCTGGAGGGTTTCAATGCCTGACTGTCACTCATATTTGATCACAAAACTACACCGTAGTTAAATCTGTTTAACAATTCTCTGCATCGGAACGACTAGCCCCTTTAACTGAATATTATGCCCCTGTTTCTGCACAATATACATGCTCAACACAAACTAGAGCATCGAGAGATGTGGCGTCCAGATCGTGACGTCATCGACATGGCGGCACCGGTCGCTCTGACTTCAGTCCCCCTCAGGAGAAGACCAGTTAGCAACCATCCGCAGATAAGGCACTATTGTGAAAATCCTAGAACCCAGGGGTGAGGCTGAAGCAAGGCCCTGGACCACAGTGGCAGAGAAGGCGCGCTGGAAAGGAAAGAAGCGGCTCCCCTCTGCCCGCCTCGCCCCTCGCCCTCGCCCAACTGAGACCTATTTCCTAGGCCTGTGGTTTCCCCAGCGAGAAAGGGAAAGCCCAAGGAGGACATCCAGCTTCCCCAGTGTTGTGGGGCGTTTCCCAGGAGTTCCTGTGTCACCTCACAGGAATCACTGGGGAAATCTGTGGAGCTGGGCCACCGAATATCAGCCCAGAAATGGAGGAGCAGGAGAATGAGACCTACCGCATCCGGCGTTCGGATCTGGGCGGACTGCATTGCTCCTCCCGGCGGCAACCAAACGGAGATCCCAGCCAGTGGCTCAGGCCATCTGCAGGGCCATGGCGGTAGACCAGTCTGGCCAGGGTGCTTGGTGGGCAGTTCAGCCTAGTTCAGGTCACCAGCCACTGAGCCGTGCCTGCACGGAGCCCATTCTACTCCCTGCCTGGGCAAGCCACCAAATTTGAAGCTCCACCTACCGCTGCCTATAGCCTCCAAGCCGACCCCACCAGAAAGTCTGGCAAGAAAACCCAGGCAACTGTGTAGTGCGTCCTACAGCCGTGCTTGCAGCTAGTTACACCCAGAGAGCCCAGGCAACGGATCTGTCCATCCGCAGAGCCAAGACGATGGACCTGTCTGGCCAGGGAGTTGGTGGACAGTTCAGCTGATTCAGGTCACCAGCCAGTGAGCATTACTAGAGGAGAACCCGTTTTATGACCCCCGAGAGGCAGAAAACCAAATTTGCAGCCCCACCTAACTGCTAAGTATAGGGTTCAGTCCCATCAGACGAGACAAGGAAGCCTAACCAGAGCATCCCTGGCTGCATGGGAGCTTAGTCTATGGCCCCTCCCAGCAGCAGAGCCCAGCCTAAGCCTGGCGCAATTGCTGAATGCAACCTACAGCCTCTCCCAGGCAGGAAGCATGGCCAGTGACCACGTCCAATCGCGAAGTATATCCTCAGTCCCACCTGAGGAAGGAACCAGAAAACCCTACCTGACTTCAGTTCCCAGCCACACCCAAGTGCATAATCAGACTGGAAGGCCCTCCTAACCAAAGAGCCTGGCCAATGACTTTGCCCAACAAGGCAGCACAGTCAGCAGTCTACCTCATGTGAAACCCAACCTGCAGCCCTCTCCAACTTCAGAGCACAATATTCATCCCCACCTGATCCCAGAGCAGAGCCTCACAACTAGAACACCCTGGCAGCAGGCCACAGCACACCTGAACACGGAATCCATCCAGTGGCACCATCTAGTCAAGGATCACAACCTGAGACCCCTGAGCAAGGATTGCAGAGCCAAGCCCTATAGCCTTGCCCAGTTGAGGAATCCCACCAGTGGAACCACCCCACCAAGGAACAAAGCCAGCAGCTCTGCCCAACTAGAGGTGATTGCAGAGCCTATCTAGTGGCCCAAACTGACCACAGAGCATAGCCAGCAGCCTAATTGGATAAATTAGGGAGTCCATGCAGCAACCCTACCTGAAGGCTGAGATCAGCCAGTGGTAACTCCTGACCTAAGAGCATGGGCAGTAGCCTTGCCCAGATAGAGAACGAGATGGGAAACCCCAGCTGCCCAAGGACACTACTAGCTGACCCATCCAGAACCCTAAGCTGGGAGGACTGGTGAAAGACCATCCCTGCCAAAGCAAATCTATAAGTCCGGAAGAGGAGACCATTTACTCAAATGCACAGATACATACCAATGCAAGCATTTGACAAAATTTAACACCCATTTATGATTTAAAAAAAAAAATCTCTCAACAAATTGAGTATAAAAGGAATGTACCCCAGGGCACCTGGGTGGCACACTCAGTTAAGCATCCAACTCTCTGTTTTGGCTCAGGTCATGATCTCAGGGTGGTGAGATGGAGCCCCATGTGGCGCTCCACACACTGGCCACAGTCTGCTAGAGATTCTCTCTCTCCTTCAGCCCCTTCCCCTGCTTGTGTGTGTGCAGGTGTGTTCTCTCTCTCTCTCAAAATCAGCATACAAAAATCAGTGTGTTCCTATATACTAAGAGCAAATTACCCCCCCCCAAAAAAAATAATAATAATAATAATAATAATAAGGAAAACAATCCCATTTACAATAGGGATCTGCAATAAAAAAACAAGATACTTAAAAATAAATTTAACCAAGGAGGTGAAATATCTGTCCACTGAAATCTATAAGGCTGATGAAAGAAATAGACACAAATAAATGATATGATATGCTGTTTTCATGAATTGAAAGAATTAGTATTGTTAAAATCCATACTACCAAAAGTGATATACAGATTCAATGAAATCTTGATCAAAACTCCAATGGTAAAAAATAAATAAATAAATGAAAAATTTTTTAAAAATCTTAAAAAGGGGGCACCTGGGTGGCTCAGATGGTTAAGCGTCTGCTGTCAGCTAAGGTCGTGATCCTGGAGTCCTGGGATCGAGCCCCACATCGGGCTGCAGGGAGCCTGCTTCTCTGTTTCCCTCTGACTGCCATTCCCCCTGTTTGTACTCTCTCTCTCTGTCAAATAGATAATTAAATAAATAATCTTTAAAAAAATTTCCAGTGGCATTTTTCATTAAAATATTAAAAAAATCCTGAAATTCATATGGAACCAAAAAATTCCAAATAGCCTAAGCAATCCTGAGAAAGAAGAACAAAGCCAGAAGCATCACACTTCCTGATTTCAAACTATATTACAAAGCTATAGTAATCAAAACAGTTTAATACTGGCATAAAAACAGACACATAGATCAATGGAACAGAATCAAAAGCCTAGAAATAAACCCATGTGTATATGGTCAACTCATATTTGACAAGAGAACCAAGAATGCTCGATGGAGAAAAGACAGTCTCTTCAGTAAATGGTCCTGGGAAAACTCAATACTTATACGCAAAAGAATGAAACGTAATTCACCATTCACAAAAATTAACTCAAAATGGATTAAATGTAGAACCTGAAACCATAAAACTGCTAGAAGAAAAGATAGGGGAAAAGGTCCTTAACATTGGTCTTGGCATCAATTTTATGGCTAGGACACCCAAAGCACAACCAACAAAAGCAAAAATAAGCAAATGGGACTACATCAAACTAAAAAGCTTCTGCATAGCAGAAGAAATGATCAACAAAAAGGCAACCTACAGAATGGGAGAAAATATTTGCAAACCACATATCTGATAAGGGGTTAATATCAAAAATGTACAATATACTCATACAACACAATAGCAAAGAAACAAATAATCCAATTTAAAAATGAGCAAAGCACTTGAATGGACATTTTTCCCAAAAAAGGTATTCAAATGGCCAACAGGTACATGAAAAGGTGCTCAGCATCACTGATCATTAGAGAAATGCAAATCAAAACCACAATAGATATCACCTCACAACTATGAGAATGGCTATCATCAAAAAGAAAAGAGATAAGTGCTGGCAAGGATGCGGAGAAAAGGGACCCCTTATACACTGCTGGTGAGAATGCAAACTGGTGCAGCCACTGTGGAAAACAATAGGGAGGTTCCTCTAAAAATTCAAATAGAACTACCATATGACCTAGCAATTCCACTTCTGGGCATATATCAAAAACAGGATCTCCAAGAGATATCAATCTGATAGAAACAGAAAAAAGATTGGTGGTTATGGGAGGAGGAAGGGTTAGGGGGAGAGTAGAGGACATGGGTGAAGGTGGTCAAAGGGTACAAAATTCCAGTTATAAAATGATTGAGTTCTGGGGTGTAATACATAGCATGGTAACTACAGCTAACAATCCTGTGTTGTATATTTGAGAGCTGCTAAGAGAGTAGATTTTGAAAGTACATACAAAATTTGTAACTATGTGAGGTAAGGATGCTAACTAACCTTATCATGGTAATCATTTTGCAAAATACACAAAATAAATCATTACACTGTATGCCATAAAATTATACCACATTATATATCAATTGTGTCCCAACCTGGGGAGAAAAAAAGATGCTTCTTCCATCCAATTTTACACTACAAAATGATGAGCCATGCATGAAAAAGTATTCACTTTTTATTTATTCAGTAGAGCATAAAGTAGTTTTGGGAAACCTAATCAAATGAACCCCCAAGACAGGAAAGGAGACAGGTCAAAAAACGCAATTAATAATTCTTTAAGAGTAGATTCCATTACCAATGTGATCTAACATCTGCTCTAATATCCACTCTAAAGATGTTGGGCTAAATACATTTTTAAACCATTTTTTTCTAATTTCCTTTAAAGCATTTAGATGTGTTTCCTCAAACTGAGGAAAAAATACACTCAATTACTGTTCTGATGTTGGTGCTTTGTAGTCTCTCAGCCTTTTGAAATCCCATAATATTTTACTACCTCAGCGGCTTTACAAGTGTCACCTCAAATTTACATTTTCTAGAATATTTTCTGCCTCTTCTTCTGAATTGTTGTGAAATCTTTGCTGTTAGCCTGTTAATTTTAAGGTTAATTAGAGATCACATCTTTCTGAGGGTCTGGCAAAATGCACACGTGTTACCAGGGCAACTAGCCCACAGATTGTTACATGTACATACAGCTTCTTGAGGCTACGGGGGAAGTAAAGAATTCGACCATTCAGCTTCCACAGTTCTAAGCTCAGGTGAGTCTAGTTTGATCTATAGAGTACTCAATAAAGAAACACTGAAAGGAAAATTCTAATAAATTGAGGCTACAATTACAGTAGTTTAATTACACAGTTAAATTTAGAAATATTAATCAGGGCCTTGCAGTAATGGTTGTATAATGTCCGCACTTCCTCATTTATAAATGCATGTGCATGTGTCCTTTGAGGATAGAGACCATGTTGAACCAATTTTGATCTCCAAATCCCTTCCAAAACCAGGCACACAATAAGTACTCACAAGTACACAAAGGGAGACTTCTAAGTAAGGTTTATCTCTAGCAGGATGTACAGGGCCTGAGAAGTTAGAAAAAAAGATTTAGCTACAAGATGGTAACAAATCACAGACTGGATGCAGATCACCCAACTCACAGTAAACTCCCAGGGGCCATTTCTAGGGAATGACAACCCAGCCACCTATTTCCTACTTTTGGGCAACATAGTCTTCCCACCATGAATCATGCAATCTGAATAAGAACTAACTTCATCTCGCAGCATTTGGTTGAAGCCTAAATCTGTGACAGAACTCAAAGTCCACCCCAAGGACTTTTCAAATGGAAATGAAGGTAGAAACCTCTTGGGCTTTCACCTCTTTGCAGTGGAAGAGAATGAAATCACCAGCTATAGAGAAACAGACATAAGTTGAGAGAAAATTAGTGCTATAGCTTCTGGTTCTGACCATCAGTTACACTCCTGTCCTTCCAGTTTCATGAACCAACAAGTTCACCTCTTGGCCCACTTAATCAATCTGAGTTTCTATCACCTGTCCTCAAAACAGCCCTGACTCGGCGGCGGTGGTGAGCTGGGTCCGCCTCGGCCGCCGCCAGGGAATGATCTGGGCGGCAGCGGGAGGCCCCAGCCAGGGGCCGCGAGCCACTTCTGTGGGTACCAGGAGGAGCTAAGGTTGCCGGTCCCGAGTCGTCCCCCTGTCCGCCCCCCAGGAAGGGTGAGAGGCAGCCACGGCTGATGTCAGAAATACACTTTCGGGAAATGGCCTCTAAATCTTGGCTGAATTTTTTAACCTTCCTTTGTGGATCAGCAATTGGATTTGTTTTATGTTCTCAGCTATTTAGTATTTTGTTGGGATAACAGGGTGATACCCAGCCTAATATTCTTCATAATGATCCTCATGCTAGGCACTCAGATGATAATGGACAAAGTCATCTAGAAGGACAGATGAACTTCAATGCAGATTCTAGCCAACATAAAGATGAGAACACAGACATCGCTGAAAACTTCTATCGAAAGGTTAAAATTCTTTGCTGGGTTAGGACAGGGCCTCAAAATCTAGAGAAAAAGGCCAAACACGTCAAAGCTACATGGGCCCAGCATTGTAATAAAGTGTTGTTTATGAGTTCAGAAGAAAATAAAGACTTCCCTGCTGTGGGATTAAAAACCAGAGAAGGCAGAGACCAACTATACTGGAAAACAAAGCTTTTCAGTATGTTCATGATCATTATTTAGAAGATACTGATTGGTTTATGAAAGCAGATGATGATACATATGTTATACTGGATAATTTGACATGGCTACTCTCAAAATACAACCCTGAAGAACCCATTTACTTTGGGAGAAGATTTAAGCCGGATGTAAAGCAGGGGTACATGAGTGGAGGAGAGGGATATGCACTGAGCAAAGAAGCCTTGAAAAGATTTGTTGATGCATTTAAAACAGACAAATGTACACATAGTCCCTCCATCGAAGACTTAGCATTGGGCAAATGCATGGAAATTATAAATGTAGAAGCAGGAGATTCCAGAGATACCGTTGGAAAAGAAACTTTTCATCCCTTTGTACCAGAACACCACTTAATCAAGGGTTATCTACCTAGAACCTTTTGGTATTGGAATTATAACTATTATCCTCCTGTAGAGGGTCCTGGTTGCTGTTCTGATCTTGCAGTTTCTTTTCACTATGTTGATCCTACAACTATGTATGAGTTAGAATACCCCGTTCATCATCTTCATCCATATGGTTATTTATACAGATATCAACCTGCCTTACTGGAGAATATACTATAAGAAATAAGTCGAGCATACAAAAATGAAGACCCAAAAGTAAAATGAGAACTCTTCAAAGAAAAACATAAATGAAGAGGTAAAATGTCTAGCATTGCAATGAAGAACTTCTACATTTCTGATACAGAACACTGGAATCCCAGTGAGGAATTCTTTCTAAGTAAACATTCCATATTAGTAATCTTTCATATGAATGACTGTAAACTGAAGCTTTAAGTGAGCTGTGAAGTCCGTTAAAATGTGTTTTGATACAGTAATATATATATATATATATCTATCTGAAAAACTTGTGTTTTTTAAAATGTGGCCAGGCAGAGGGACTAGAAACGAGAGTTTTGTTTTCTATTCTTGACCACATGTATTATTTTCATTGAGAAACTAGAACATTTAAATTTTCTAAAACTACACTGCACATATTAATAACACAGATGATGCTAAATAGATCTGCCTTAAAGAAAATTTTAGAAGGAAACAGTGTTGCTTAATGTTATTTATAAACTCAAGACACGAGCAGTATGATATAAATGAATCAAACCCCCCACCCCCACACACACTCATACATGCAGGTTTTGTCTAATGAAAATTTCCTGTGACTGTAATTGGCAGTATTTCTTCCAGACAAGATAAAATAAGAATGGCACTTATCCTAAAGTGCATTAATAAAACCACATTTTGAAATTTAAAAAAAAAAAAGCCCTGACTCACACAATAAGTGATCCCTCCTAACTGAGAAGACCTGGAAATGCTCAGGCTGGAAGAGGGGGTGAGGTGAGGGAGGGGATTTTGTTTGGAAAGATCACCTGTGTTGCTTTATTGGTATATGTTCTTTTTTTTAGTAATACCTTAGTGGAAGCCAGAGGATGTCGATATCCCACCTCCTCTC
This sequence comes from Callorhinus ursinus, assembly GCF_003265705.2. NCBI lineage: Eukaryota > Metazoa > Chordata > Mammalia > Carnivora > Otariidae > Callorhinus > Callorhinus ursinus. The sequence goes on from NW_027397064.1 coordinate 48,240,237, forward strand.
AAAAGCACATGGATAATTTTCTCATCAGAAGTATCATTTCTATGGGGCACATGGGTGGCTCAGTCGGTTAAGCATCCAACTCTTGGTCTCGGCTCAGGTCATGATCTCTGAGTCGTGAGATTGAGCCCAACATCAGGCTCCATGCTCAGTGGGGAGTCTGCTCTCCCTCTGCCCCACCCCACCCCACCCCAAAAAATAAATAAATAAATCTTTAAAAAAAAAAGTATCAGCTTCTAACAAATGAGGCATCTGGGTCAGCTGAGAAAATTATCCTCTATCAACTTTCCCAAGAAAAATAAGATACCATAGAGTAGACTAGAATCCCTGTAGACTAAATTGGCCCAGTTATCCTTCTAAGGCCTCAATAATTAGTTCTCACAAAGACAGTTACTCATCACCAGGGCCTACTTGAGTGAGATCATGGTTCTACTGTACCTTCAAAAAACAGCACTGCCCAATCAGCCTTCACAGCGTGATTCCTCCCTACCCCTCTCCAGCCTGGGTCTGTCACATTCCATCACTCTTTCCCCAAAGTTAATATATTAACTCTCTATCTGTCAGCACCTCCGTTTTGCCCTGCCCCTCCTCAGGTAACTATGCTATTTTCCAGCTAACTTTGATAATGACAATTGTGCAGCACTGACATACAATAAACAATTAACCCCTCCTGTTTAGAAAAAAAAGAGGTTCAAAGGCAAGATTTTCTGTGCATCACCAGGATACAAAATGCCAAAACTGATTCAGGAACAATCTTTAGATGATGAACATGAAAAGGGGCTAGTCTAACACTTTAATGGTGATATTAAAAAACAAAGTAGGTATTGTTACTATTGGTGGCTAATCAAATGTGTGGGGAAGTGGGATATCAAAATATCATTGCCTCATAATCTTTTGCAGAAATGAGGACTGTGGTATACATCCAAAATTTCTTCCCATTCTTTGTAATATATAAAGTTTTAGTTTTTTCATTTTCTTTTCTTCCTTTTTTTCTTACTCTTTCATCTAAGGTATATTGTTTTGTTTTACTTAATAATTTAGTCCATGTCATAGAAAATCAAGGCAGTACCATGATGAAACTAAAGGAGAAATGCTCTAAGCTAAAGGCACTGGATATGGAATTGGATGCAAAGACCAATGAGATTTTATGTTGCCTTGCTTTTAGAGAGAGGGTACATCAGGTTTTATCTGTTCAAGAGTTTGTAGCATTAAGTTAGGTTGGAGCATTTGGTCATTGCTCGTTGATCTTGTTTGAAAATTTAGAAAATAGAAAAGAGGGTATATTGATGTTGCACAGCCGGGGGGAAACTTGTGGACATTTTTCATGTTTTGGATTCACTAGTACTTTCTAAAGCCATTCTTATGTTTGGAGAGTTTGCCATATTCTGAGTCCATGCCAGAAACTCATTTCCCCAGTAGTCCCTGCAGTCAGAGTCCAGGCATACAATTTGTCTATGACACTCAGAATCACTACTGCAAATCTTCAGTTCAAATGCCATGTGCAGAAACAGGCATCTCATACGATCTGTTCCAGTAAGGTGAGAGCAGCTCTACCCAGCTGCAGAAATAACACTGACAGAGGTTCAGTGATATACTTTACAGTTCCTATCACTGGTGGTAGCCACGAGATCTCTAAGAGAACAGCCCTGTAGTATGTAGTATGATATGAGCATTGTTTTCATCTGTGTGGGATCCAAGTCTGATCCTCTGTCTCTCCAAGATATTCTGTGAACTACCTAATATCTTTAATAAATTACTTTTTCTGCTTAAATTAGCTATATGTCCTTACCTAGGATCCCAAGAATACAGAGCCTAAGGCAAAAGCTGATATACTACTAATTTATTATTTGTGCTCTTATGAAGTCAGCACAATTGCAACTTTTCAGCTTATTAAAAAAAAGAGACTAAAAAAATGTTAGCAGTGGGTTTTTTTTTATTTGTGTTGTGGAGCTGTGGTAAAAATTTTTTTTCTAGTTTCTTCTTGATACTCTTCAAGTTAGTCTTCATTTCTTTGGTATTAAACATGGATTTCTTTCATAATCTTAACGACAAATATTTCCAAATGTTAAAATGAAAGGAAAGCAAGTCCCTGAGATCTGTAATAAGGGAAGAGCAGAATATAACCAATCTCAGATGACAACTCATTCTGTGGATTAACAGTAGAAAAGCTATGAGCAATTTGCCAGCAACTGAATGAGTGAATGAATAAGAAAATAGACAAATGAATGGATGATATGGATGCATGGATGCATTCATGATGGAGGAGTATTCCAAAAACGGACTTTTTGTTTCAAAGACTTAATTTTCAGAGTGTTTCCAAGACAGGAATTCCCTTTCCATTGAGTCTCCTTTCTCTTTCCTCTCCAAGTGAGGTAACTGGACTCCCCATTGCCTGCAGCCAATGGAAGGGTCATTCCCACCAACCTTTTTCTCCACCCATATATTAAAACCACACACACACACCCATAACCCAGGTAGTAGCTCTCCAACCCGCAGGTGCTGCGCAATAACCCCCAAGAGTGAAATTCTCTTTAACGGGTCAGTATTTCGTTAACTTGCATAGCCGTGAACTTGATATTGGGTCATTACCTTCACCTTACACACCACTGTTGCTGAGCCAGCACTGAGATAAGCATTTTTCCCATACTTCCTTGTGTCCATAACAACCACATACATATATTTTTATAAAGGAAAGTTTGATTAAAATATCATAACACTAAAATTTTTAATATTTGAATTTAAATATTAAAAGATTTATAAATTTTATCTTGAAGAGGTTTTACTTCACAAATTATCAAACCATACAGGTAATGAATACTATAGTTCATGGTCCTTAATACACAGGGCACAAATAAGATTCTGAAGAATAAAATAAATTTCTTTCAGTTCAGAGTGCTTTTTATTTTTTTCCAAGGGAAACTGATTTATATGGTGTCTCATAAGCCAAGAAATTTAGGGTGAGGTGGGTTCAATAAAACTTCATTTAAAATCAAATTTACACATGGGAACTCTCTGACTTTGGTGTGGATTAACATTGGTGTAATATCAAGCAAGAGAGTTCACTGGGCTATAATTTTAAGACCCTTCAATGCCTTTGGCAGATATCAAATAATAGCCTATTTAAAGACAATTCTACTTACTTGAATTAAGGGAAGAACTTGAAAATAACATAACTGCAACCTCTGGAAAAAGACTTTTAAAATGCTCTCCTTTACTAGGACAAAAAACTCAAAAAAAAAAAAGAAATACAAAGCTAATTCTATAAAATGTGACCTAAATCAACATAAAACTCTTCTAAGTAGAAAAGTTAGAAAGAAAGGGGAAGAGGGAAAGGGAGGGAGGGAGGAAATCCTGAAGTAATAAGACCTAAGGAGCTCCTAAAAAACAATAAAGAACAGTTACTCAATAAACAGGTATTTATTAAAGCACCTCAGTTTATATAGAAGTATTTGTATTATGTATTAAATAAAAGCTACAGACTCTGCCTTTAAGAATTTTACAATCCAATAGAAGGGATAAACACTAGGGCATATAGTTTGATAAAAGCATAAGTGCACGTGTGTGTGTGTGTGTGTGTGTGCATATGTGTGTGAAAAGTAAAGCTTCCCACCCCATTCTTCATAAATCCACCCCTAAAAAGGGAATGACCTAAGAAAGGATGTTTTTATGACCTTCATGAGTTGTCCACCTTAAAGCTGGTCCTCTTAAGTCTTTCACGCCCTATGACAATAGCCACTGCTCACTTTCCTGATGCCTGGAAATTCCTGAACACGGCATTCTTGGAAGCTGCATGGGCCCTCACTCTGACTGAATGGAGGTAGACCATACCTCCTGGCAAGCCCATTCATTTATTCTCCACAAATTCCTTATACACAATCATATAAATAAGTCAGAATTTACTGGAGTTTGGTTAATTGACATTAGAACCATTTAAAGTGAAAACTAAGTACGACTTCTTCCACACTACAAGGGAAAGGTAGCAAAATGTCACATTCATCAATCCCCAGTTCTCCATCTTGCTCCCTTGTTGTGTGGTCTGTGCTACTGTCTAAGAGAGTGGCACAACCCTCTCTACTTTCAGAAAACTTCCACCTAACACCCACCGGAAGTGATCTGTTCCATGAGCCATTCTTCTCTCTCAAGATGTTCATTCTTTTCAGTGAATCCATTAAACATTCCTGGTGCTCCAACAGGACAATTTGTGGTGATCTCTGACTATCCAAGTCCCTCCCCAGAGAGCCCAGGATCAAAACAGGCACTCCACGTTTGGTTTTCTATGCAGTTCCTTTCCGATGCAAGTTACACATAGGTATACATACACACACACACATACACCTCATATAAACACATACTTCAAAGGGAAACAATACTTTTTAAAGACAACAATTCTATAAAGAGGAAGAAAAGGAGTTTTCTTCATTTAAAAGCTGTCCTTCACAATGGAGTTACTAATTTACATTATTATACAAAATCATATTTATTCCTTTCACTCCTCTCTACTTTCTTTTAAAATATTTCTATTGGATTTCCAGGGACCTTATTACTAAAAGTGATAATTTCTAAATATCTGTTCTTCTCTTAATCCAGAATACCTAAAGGAATACCTTGATATTAGTTATAAAAAAGAGCTCTCACAAGAATCCCTTGTATTCTCCAGGACAGTATATCTGGGGTTACAAACCAGGGAAAATTCTAAGTTTATATAAACTTTTATACACACACACACACACACACACATGCACAAACCACTGTGAGAAGAATTTCAAATAAATGAAATGAGTCAAAGATTTTGTTGGAGGTTTTAAAAGAAAGTTGAATTATTTGTGGAACAGACAATTCAAGGAAGTCAATTAAGCCTGGCTTGAAATTTAAAGAGGAAGAGATGCAACATCTTGGACAAGAAGAAGAAATGTTTCACTTCTGTGAATGATTATATAAGTATAAGTGAAAATTTCAAAAAACTGATAATGCCAGATACACAGGATGAAGCTATGGAACTTTGTTTTTCTATATATAAATATATTAGCAAATAGTATAGGAAACGAGTAGAAAAATAACTTTAAAGATAACAGTGTTGGGGCATCTGGGTGGTTCAGTCATTTAAGCATCTGCTTTCGGCTCGGGTCATGATCCTAGGGTCCTGGGATTGAGTCCCACTTAGTGGGGAGTGTGTTTCTCCCTCTGCCTCCCCCCGCTTGTGCTCCTGCTCTCTCTCTGTCTCTCAAATAAATAATATATATTTTTTAAAAATAAAGATAACAGCATTGTTTTTGGTTTATAGAAATATGAAACAGAAAAAATAATAAGTTATAAATTTATTCTGCTATCTTTTCAGTCATCATGCTATGAATGTTTTCATTCAGAAATTCTATATTTCTATCACAATTTTAATAGCAAATGTCTAAATTTTTTAATTTTTTTATTTTAAAGATTTTTAAAGTTTTTAAGTTTAAAGGTTTTAATTAATTTATTCTTAAAGTTATAATTTGAAATTGATTCTTTGAAAATACCAAAATCGATAAATCTCTAGTCAGACTTACCAGGAAAAAAAGAGAATTTCCAATATCAGGAATGAAAAACAGAGTATCACCAGAGATATTTCAGACATTAAAGGAATAATGAAGTAATATCATAGACAACTTAGGCCATAGCATTCAACAATTTAGAGGAGATTGACACAAAGGGGCACTAGGGAACTTTTTGAGGTGCTGGAAATATTCTACATCATTTTTGTGGTGGTTGTTACACAAGTATATCCATTTGTTAAAACCCATCAAACTAACTTAAAATGTTGAATTGTACTTTATGTAAACTATACTTGAATAAATCAGATAAAAATCATATTTAGAGTCACAGTGGCGTTGCTGGCAACACTCACATTAAGTGCTGGTGTTTATTTTTCATTTCTAGAGTGGACAACTGTTTTGTTTTCTAGCAACATCCCCTGCTTCTGAGAATATCATTCCGAACAACCTTCTTCTAGGAATGTCCATTCTCCCCAACATATGGACTCACATTCCATCCTTATGGTTTCTATAGGAAGTGCCCTGCCACTGTTGATTGGTTCAGGAGTTCACAGCAGAACCAAGCTGGGTCAGTGAGTCCCTTTCCAAGAGATTCAGCTTACCTCTTTGTAGTGCCTGAAACTTTAATACGCTGATTTTGAAAGCTGCCAGTAGCTCCATGAACCAGAACAGTGAAAAGAATTTGATTTGTTGAGAGCAAAATACCGATGCAGATAAACTGAGTGGTACAGATGGGAGATGAAAAGTTCCAAAATTTCAAATCATGCTCTTCTAAAAGATTTGTTGAATCCTAGTCCTTCCTTGATCATTCATTCCTTTTTGGCTGTACGTAAGACTCTTTCCCCAAAAAGTCGTCCTTTTATTTTATACTGAATTATGTTTCTGCCATGTGCAGCTAAGAGAATTCTTATATACCACCCAAATCAGTATGTTCATATCGAGATCCTGCTGTGATCCTGCAGAAGCTTTTCCCCCAAGATTTACTTAAATCCCATGCACACAGAAGACAAAATGAATTAACTGCCATTGAAGATTTAAATGCACTGGATATTACATATGCATATGAATATAGGAGTATAGAGATAAAAGATAAGCCCTTAGTATATATTTTTAAATACTCATTCCTACAAATACATATGTATATATATAGTTGCTTATCGAGTTGGCATTTAATAAATGTTACCAACCAACCTTTGGAATACGTCACACTTGATACGGGCAGGATAATAGGATTTATGAAACTATTTCTTGAAATATCTTTATAAATTGGAATTTCTGCTCCTGCACCTCTTCTGCTCATGGCTTTACCTCAATATCTAAACTAAGACCAAGTTTTTTTTTAATTTTTTTATTCTTATGTTAATCACCATACATTACATCATTAGTTTTTGATGTAGTGTTCCATGATTCATTGTTTGTGCATAACACCCAGTGCTCCACACAGAACGTGCCCTCCTTAATACCCATCACCAGGCTAACCCATCCCCCCACCCCCCTCCCCTCTAGAATCCTCAGTTTGTCTTTCACAGTCCATCGTCTCTCATGGTTCCTCTCCCCCTCCGACTTACTCCTCTTCATTCTTCCCCTCCTGCTATCTTCTTCTTTTTCTTTTTTCTTAACATATCTTGCATTATTTGTTTCAGAATTACAGATCTGTGATTCAACAGTCTTGCACAATTCACAGCGCTCACCATAGCACATACCCTCCCCAGTGTCTATCACCCAGCCACCCCATGCCTCCCACCCCCCACCACTCAGCAACACTCAGTTTGTTTCCTGAGATTAAGAATTCCTCATATCAGTGAGGTCATATGATACATCTCTTTCTCTGATTGACTTATTTCACTCAGCATAACACCCTCCAGTTCCATCCACGTCGTTGCAAATGGCAAGATCTCATTCCTTTTGATGGCTGCATAATATTCCATTGTGTATATATATCACCTCTTCTTTATCCATTCATCTGTCGATGGACATCTTGGCTCTTTCCACAGTTTGGCTATTGTGGACATTGCTGATATAAACATTGGGGTGCACGTACCCCTTTGGATCCCTACATTTGTATCGTTGTGGTAAATACCCAGTAGTGCAATTGCTGAATCGTATGGTAGCTCTATTTTCAACTGTTAGAGGAACCTCCACACTGTTTTCCAGAGTGGTTGCACCAGCTTGCATTCCCACCAACAGTGTAGGAGGGTTCCCCTTTCTCCACATCCCTGCCAGCATCTGTCATTTCCGGACTTGTTAGTTTTAGCCATTCTGACGGGTGTGAGGTGGTATCTCATTGAGGTTTTGATTTGGATTTCCCTGATGCCGAGTGATGTTGAGCACTTTTTCATGTGCCTGTTGGCCATTTGGATGTCTTCTTTGGAGAAATGTCTGTTCATGTCTTCTGCCCATTTCTTGATTGGATTATTTGTTCTTTGGGTGTTGAGTTTGATAAGTTCTTTATAGATTTTGGATACTAGCCCTTTATCTGATATGTCATTTGCAAATATTTTCTCCCATTCTGTCGGTTGTCTTTTGGTTTTGTGGACTATTTCTTTTGCTGTGCAAAAGCTTTTTAGCTTGATGAAATCCCAATAGTTCATTTTTGCCCTTGCTTCCCTTGCTTTTGGCGAGGTTTCTAGGGAGAAGTTGCTGCGGCCGAGGTCGAAGAGGTTGCTACCTGTGTTCTCCTGTAGGATTCTGATGGACTCCTGTCTCACGTTTAGGTCTTTCAACCATTTGGAGTCTATTTTTGTGTGTGGTGTAAGGAAATGGTCCAATTTCATTCTTCTGCATGTGGCTGTCCAATTTTCCCAACACCATTTGTTGAAGAGACTGTCTTTTTTCCATTGGACATTCTTTCCTGCTTTGTCAAAGATGAGCTGACCATAGAGTTGAGGGTCCATTTCTGGGCTCTCGATTCTGTTCCATTGATCTATGTGTCTGTTTTTGTGCCAGTACCATACTGTCTTGATGATGACAGCTTTGTAATAGAGCTGGAAGTATGGAATTGTGATGCCGCCAGCTTTGCTTTTCTTTTTCAATATTCCTCTGGCTATTCGGGGTCTCTTCTGGTTCCATACAAATTTTAGGATTATTTGTTCCATTTCTTTGAAAAAAGTGGATGGTATTTTGATGGGGATTGCATTGAATGTGTAGATTGCTCTAGGTAGCATTGACATCTTCACAATGTTGGTTCTTCCAATCCATGAGCATGGAACGTTTTTCGATTTCTTTGTGTCTTCTTCAATTTCTTTCATGAGTATTTCATAGTTTTCTGAGGACAGATCCTTTGTCTCTTTGGTTAAATTTATTCCTAGGTATCTTATGGTTTTGGGTGCAATTGTAAATGGCATCGACTCCTTAATTTCTCTCTCTTCTGTCTTGTTGTTGGTGTATAGGAATGCCACTGATTTCTGTGCATTGATTTTATATCCTGCTACTTTACTGAATTCCTGTATGAGTTCTAGCAGTTTGGGGTTTTCCACATACGCTATCATATCATCTGCAAAGAGTGAGAGTTTAACTTCCTCTTTGCCGATTTGGATGCCTTTGATTTCTTTTTGTTGTCTGATTGCTGTGGCTAGGACTTCCAATACTATGTTGAATAGCAGTGGTGATAGTGGACATCCCTGCCGTGTTCCTGACCTTAGGGGGAAAGCTCTCAGCTTTTCCCCATTGAGAATGATATTGGCTGTAGGTTTTTCATAGATTGCTTTTATGATATTGAGGTATGTACCCTCTCTCCCTATACTCTGAAGAGTTTTGATCAAGAAAGGATGCTGTACTTTGTCAAATGCTTTTTCTGCATCTATTGAGAGGATCATATGATTCTTGTTCTTTCTTTTGTTAATGTATTGTATCACGTTGATTGATTTGCGGATGTTGAACCAGCCTTGCAGCCCAGGGATAAATCCCACTTGGTCATAGTGAATAATCCTTTTAATGTACTGTTGGACCCTATTGGCTAGTATTTTGGTGAGAATTTTTGCATCCATGTTCATCAAGGATATTGGTCTGTAGTTCTCCTTTTTGATGGGGTCTTTGTCTGGTTTTGGGATCAAGGTAATGGTGGCCTCATAAAATGAGTTTGGAAGTTATCCTTCCATTTCTATTTTTTGGAACAGTTTCAAGAGAATAGGTATTAATTCTTCTTTAAATGTCTGATAGAATTCCCCTGGGAAGCCATCTGGCCCTGGGCTTTTGTTTGTTGGGAGATTTTTGATGACTGCTTCAATTTCCTTAGTGGCTATAGGTCTGTTCAGGTTTTCTATTTCTTCCTGGTTCAATTTTGGTAGTTGATACATCTCTAGGAATGCACCCATTTCTTCCAGGTTATCTAATTTGCTGGCATAGAGTTGCTCATAATATGTTCTTATAATTGTTTGTATGTCTTTGGTGTTGGTTGTGATCTCTCCTCTTTCATTCATGATTTTGTTGATTTGGGTCATTTCTCTTTTCTTTTTGATAAGTCTGGCCAGGGGTTTATCAATCTTGTTAATTCTTTCAAAGAACCAGCTCCTAGTTTCGTTGATCTGTTCTACTGTTCTTTTGGTTTCTAGTTCATTGATTTCTGCTCTGATCTTTATGATTTCTCTTCTCCTGCTGGGTTTAGGCTTTATTTGCTGTTCTTTCTCCAGCTCCTTTAGGTGTAGGGTTAGGTTGTGTATTTGAGACCTTTCTTGTTTCTTGAGAAAGGCTTGTATTGCTATATACTTTCCTCTCAGGACTGCCTTTGCTGTATCCCAAAGATTTTGAACAGTTGTGTGTTCATTTTCATTGGTTTCCATGAATTTTTTTAATTCTTCTTTAATTTCCTGGTTGACCCATTCATTCTTTAGTAGGATGCTCTTTAGCCTCCATGTATTTGAGTTCTTTCCGACTTTCCTCTTGTGGTTGAGTTCTAGTTTCAAAGCATTGTGGTCTGAAAATATGCAGGGAATAATCCCAATCTTTTGGTACCGGTTGAGACCTGATTTGTGACCTAGGATGTGATCAGTTCTGGAGAACGTTCCATGGGCACTAGAGAAGAATGTGTATTCCGTTGCTTTGGGATGGAATGTTCTGAATATGTCTGTGAAGTCCATTTGGTCCAGTGTGTCATTTAAAGTCTTTATTTCCTTTTTGATCTTTTGCTTAGATGATCTGTCCATTTCAGTCAGGGGGGTGTTAAAGTCCCCCACTATTATTGTATTGCTGTCAATGTGTTTCTTTGCTTTTGTTATTAATTGCCTTATATAATTGGCTGCTCCCATGTTCGGGGCATAGATATTTACAATTGTTAGATCTTCTTGTTGGATAGACCCTTTAAGTAGGATATAGTGTCCTTCCTCATCTCTTATTACAGTCTTTGGTTTAAAATCTAATTTGTCTGATATAAGGATTGCCACCCCGGCTTTCTTTTGGTGTCCATTAGCATGGTAAATTGTTTTCCACCCCCTCACTTTCAATCTGGGGGTGTCTTTGGGTCTAAAATGAGTCTCTTGCAGACAGCATATTGATGGGTCTTGTTTTTTAATCCAATCTGAGAGCCTGTGTCTTTTGATTGGGGCATTTAGCCCATTTACGTTCAAGGTAACTATTGAAAGGTATGAATTTAGTGCCATTGTATTGCCTGTAAGGTGACTGTTACTGTATATTGTCTCTGTTCCTTTCTGATCTGTGCTGCTTTTTGTCTCTCTCTTTGCTTAGAGGACCCCTTTCAATATTTCTTGGAGGGCTGGTTTCGTGTTTGCAAATCCCTTTAGTTTTTGTTTGTCCTGGAAGCTTTTTATCTCTCCTTCAATTTTCAATGAGAGCCTAGCTGGATATAGTATTCTTGGCTGCATATTTTTCTCGTTTAGTGCTCTGAAGATATCATGCCAGTCCTTTCTGGCTTGCCAAGTCTCTGTGGATAGGTCTGTTGCCAATCTAATATTTCTACCATTGTAGGTTACAAATCTCTTCTCCCGAGCTGCTTTCAGGATTTTCTCTTTGTCTCTGAGACTCGTAAGTTTTACTATTAGATGTCAGGGTGTTGACCTATTTTTATTGATTTTGAGAGGGGTTCTCTGTGCCTCCTGGATTTTGATGCCTGTTTCCTTCCTCACGTTAGGGAAGTTCTCTGCTATTATTTGCTCCAATATACCTTCTGCCCCCTCTCTCTTTCTTCTTCTTCTGGGATCCCAATTATTCTAATGTTGTTTCGTCTTATCGTATCGCTTATCTCTCGAATTCTTCCCTCGTGATCCTGTAGTTGTCTCTCTCTTTTTCTCAGCCTCTTTATTTTCCATCATTTGGTCTTCTATATCGCTGATTCTCTCTTCTGCCTCATTTATCGTAGCAGTTAGTGCCCTCATTTTTTATTGCACCTCATTAATAGCCTTTTTGATTTCAACTTGGTTAGATTTTAGTTCTTTTATTTGTCCAAAAAGGGTTTCTCTAATAACTTCCATGCTTTTTTCAAGCCCAGCTAGTATCTTTAAAGTCATGATTCTGAACTCTAGGTCTGACATCGTACTAATGTCCGTATTGAGTAGGTCCCTGGCTGACGGTACTACCTCTTGTTCTTTTTGCTGAGGTGAGTTTTTTCGTCTTGTCATTTTGTCCAGAGGAGAATAGATGAATGAGAGAACAAAATGCTAACAGGTTAACAACGTCCCCAGCAAATATACTCTACAAATCAGAAAAGACCTTCCAGTAAGTGGTCGCTTCTCTGTTCAGAGAGTTGTTGCTACTCTCCTCTTCGATCTCCTGTTGAGTTCATAGGTGTTCAGAATGGTTTGATCCCTATTCAGCTGAATTCCTGAGACCAGACGAAATCCAGGTCTCCTACTCCTCCACCATCTTGCTCCACTCCTAAGACCAAGTTTTTAAAAATACAAGTCAAAATGCGCTTTCCTGTCAGGAATCGAGGCAAAGAGAATTTTGAGAAGCAAAATTTCAGGATTGGGGTACATCATATGTGTGTGTGTGTGTGTGTGTGTGTGTGTTATATACAGGTATTCATTTAATGTCTATGATTACCATGACATCTGCAACAAATATCGAAATATTTACTTAAAAAAATAAAGTGTTTCTGGAGTTGGGCTGTCTACATGTAAATCCTGGTTCCCCTACTCCCTAACTATGTGTCATCAAGCAATCATATAACTCCTTTGCACCTCATATTCCCTATCTATAAAGTAGGATTAATAATAGTACCTAGTAAAACATGCAGAACAATGCTTGGCATGTCACGGTGCTGTATAAGAATAAGCTATTATTTTATTTGTTATCATTATTATTTTCATATATATTATTATATGTATAATAACCCTGTATAACTGGATAATCAGCTTATTTATTATTATACTTTGAAAAATTTCTTCAATTAAAATGTTTATGTATATGTTTGTATGAACCCACTCACTTCTTTGGGAAAATTTGAATGTTTTTTAATAGATTAGAAATATTTTGAACATCTGAATATATGGGCATCCTATTTATTAAGTATATACTATCAAGAACAAATCTTTTCATTGTTTAGTTCATTTTTTTAAAGTTTTTATTTAAACTCCAGTTAGTTAACATACAGTAAAACATTAGTTTCAGATGTACAATATAATGATTCATCACTTCCATACAGTACCCAGTGCTCATCACAAGTGCCCTCCTTAATCCCTATCACCCATTTAGCCCATCCCCACCCACCTCCCTTCTGGTAACCACCAGTTTGTTCCCTATCATTAAGAGTCTGTTTCTTGGTTCCTCTCTCTCCCTCTCTCTCTCTCTTCCCCCCCTTTCCTCATTTGTTTTGTTTCTTAAATTCCACATATGAGTGAAATCATATAGTATTTTCTTTCTCTGACTGACTTATGCCGCTTAGCATTATACCCTTTAGCTCCATCCATGTCATTGCAAATGGCAAGATTTCATTCTTTTCCATGGCTGAGTAATATTCCATTGCATATATATACCACATCTTATTTATCCATTCATCAGTCAATGGACATTTGGGCTGTTTCCATAATTTGGCTATTGTAGTTAATGCTGCTATAAACATTGGGGTACATGTATCCTTTGAATTAGTACTTCTGTATTCTTTGGGTAAATACCTAGTAGTGCAATTACCATATAGTAGGGTAGCTCTATTTTTAACTCTTTTGGGGAATCTCCAGACTGTTTTCCAGAGTAGCTGCACCAGTTTGCATTCCCACCAACAGTGCAAGAGGATTAACTTTTCTCCACATCCTAGTCAACACCTGTTGTTTCTTATCTTGTTGATTTTAGCCATTCTGACATTCATAGAACATGCTGAATTTATCAAACCTAGTATTTTACTGCAAATAGAAACCCAAGGGGTACAAGGAGCTCTGGTTTAATCCAGCTAATATCAGATTTAAGGATAAAAATGTCCCATTTTGGAGCCATTCATGCACCTAGCACTTGTAATTCTCCTAAATAATTTTATTAACAGACTTTCCCTTTCTTGTATACATGATACATAATTCCTGGAAAAATGTACAGAAGTCCAAAAAATAGATTCCTTATTACAAGGGATTGCACTCCAAAAGAGCTAAATAAATACCTAACTATATCTCATTTACCCAATCTGCTAATTTTGTTTGTCCCCTTTAGAGCTGAATATATAAGGAACAGGTTAAGTACAATGGGTGCAAACTGTGGTTGCAGTTTCTAATCTTCGCTCCCAATGTTTTCCACATTTGACTCAACTGTTTTATAATACCTGGGCTTTCGACCACTTCTATCGATGCCTTTAATTTTTCTCATTTCACTTTCCTACTCCTACTCCTACTACAATTTTGTCCAAGAGTTTAAAGGGGGCTGATTATACCCATGGCTTCTTTGGAGACAGCAGCTTTAAAGCTCAGATAAGTTGGAGTTGTCAGGGTCCACCTTTGCCACCACATAGAGAGTAACCAAAAGTGATGACCTCAGGAGGAGGGTAGAACAGAGAGCCAAGCCAAGCCAAGCCAAAACAAACAAACAGACAAAAAAAATAAAACACCCTTTTATTTTATTTTATTTTTTATTTTATTTTTATTTCAACCCTTTTTATTATAAAATAAAATACAGATACAGAAAGCCATACTCTTGAAATCACCATACAAGTCAAGAAATAAAAAATTGCCAGTGATCTCAGAAGCCCCTCCATTTTGATATGTCCTGTCCATAGCTCAAACCCCACTTCCCAAAACTCCCAAAAAAGTAACTGTTGTCCTGACTTTTACAACAATCACTTCCTCATGATTTTGTAGTTTTACCACTCAAATGTTCAACCCAAGCCACTATAGTTCATTCTAATCCATTAAAATTTATTGTTGCCCATCTCTTTAAGCTACATGTTCTCCCCCACCCCCTTCTTTTTAGCTTTAAAAATTACCTGTGAAGAACTTGAGGCATTTGACCGGCCTAGTTTGCCAGTCTGGAGTTTGCTGACTTCGTTCACATTCATGGCGCACTTCAACATATTCCTCTGTCCTGCAGTTTCCAGAGATTGGCAACTAGATTCAGAGACTTGATCAGACTGGAGTCTTCGGTAAGACTGTAGTTGTTGTTGTTGTTTTTAATCAGATGAAACATAATGTCTGGTTGTCTCTTTTTATTATGACAGAAGCAGGTATTGAGCTCATGCCTCATTTTGGAAGCAGCCATTTATCTTTGGTTTCTTTTAGTGGGAACTGTTGTTTGAAGACCTCATCTTTGGCACTAGGAATATCATAGCTCCTGAGCGGCTCATTGTTTTTGGACCTAACCAGGTCTCTCCCCATATGCATGAATTCACACTGGCACTTCAAATTCAGGGCAATGGAGTTTTGTTTTATACTGGTTTTTACTTAATCTTTCCTATATTACATCTATATGCCTGCTCCTTCACAAAGGATCCTGGTTCTTGAGGGCACTGGGCATACTAGAATTAGACTATCCCATTTACTTTATCCCAAATTGCACACACAATGGTCTCCAAATGCCAATAGAAATAACACCAATAATTGCAAAGTCTGTTAAAAACTTCTTTGATGGGTACTTTCCCCATTCATCCATTCATCTTTCCAGGTGTATTATATATTCACTGTGAGAGCACACACCCAATACATACCACACTCTCCTTTTAACTCTCATGTAATATTAGCTCTATAAGTAAACCACATGTTTACTCTTCACCACCAACCCTTATGTCAATGTCAATGTCTCTTTATTCCTTTTGGTTTCTGAAGTAGAAATCTGCAGTAGATTCTTCAAGAAGGGCTCAGGGGAATACAAGAATTCAGAGTTTGGGGCGCCTGGGTGGCTCAGTTGGTTAGGCAACTGCCTTCGGCTCAGGTCATGATCCTGGAGTCCCGGGATCGAGTCCCGCATTGGGCTCCCTGCTCAGCAGGGAGTCTGCTTCTCCCTCTGACCCTCTTCCCTCTCGTGCTCTCTCTCATTCTCTCTCTCTCAAATAAATAAATAAAATCTTTAAAAAAAAAAAGAATTCAGAGTTTTTGCACATTAGTAATAGTTTGTACATTTTATATTTAAAAGTTTCTTTGGACATTGATAAGGAAAATCTGTGCCCTACGATGGCCAATTGAGCCAGTGGGAGAGTCCCAGTCCTTGCCCCAGGGCTCTTACGGGTTCTTCTCCCTGCTCTGCTTCCCGCACGCACCAATCCAGGTTCTTCTCCCTGCCCCACTTTGCTCACGCACCAAAAGTGCCAAGTATGGGGAAGTAGAAGTGTATAAATTGCCCCCTTTGTTTGTGCTTGGGGCTCAGATCTTTGGAGCCCACTCTCCTCTGAGCCCACCAGCGTTAAATAAATCTCCTATCCTCCAAGATCTCCAGGTGTCACTTGGTTCTTCCATCCGGCGATCCAGTCCAGGTTCTGTAACAATATGATATCCTTAGCTCACTTTTTTCCCCTTTAGATATCTTAAATATGTTACTTTCTCTGGCATATGGTATCACTGTTGCAAATGCAATAATAATCTAATCACTTCCTTTATTAGTTGTTTGCTGTTTTTGCCTCAAAACACAAAGATGTTTTGTTTTGATCTAATTTAATTTTACTACAATATGTCTTGGTATTGGTCATTCGGGGGGTCAGTATTTTCAGGTACATGGGCTACTCTTTCAATATGAAGTCTCAAATGTTGTTTTTGTTTTTGTTTTATCTCAAAAGAGTTTTCTAGAATTATACTTCTAAGTAATCATTCTGTTCCTTTGCTTTGGGTTGTTGTTTTTTTGTTTGTTTGTTTGTTTTCAGGGACTCCTTTTATCTGTATGTCAGATCTTCTTTCTCCATTTTCAATATCTGTGACTTTGTTTCTTTTTTTATTCCTGTCATATTTTTAAAATTTTCTTCCTTTATACCCCCTTTCTCTTAAGGTACTGTTTATTAGCTTTTGTGTTGCCTCTAGTTTAGTCT
Source organism: Callorhinus ursinus (assembly GCF_003265705.2). NCBI lineage: Eukaryota > Metazoa > Chordata > Mammalia > Carnivora > Otariidae > Callorhinus > Callorhinus ursinus. The sequence continues at coordinate 48,257,136 of NW_027397064.1, forward strand.
TCATTGCTGAAAAGATTTTTTAAAAAGGGTTTTTTTTATTTCTAATTCTTACATAAGTTCTATTACCACATCACCTCATTTCTGAGTTTTTCAAATTCTGACTTTCATGTGTTATTTCCTTTTCTTGATATCATGTTTTGAAATAGGTGGTCACTGTTTTAATTCATTCTGTGGGCATATCATTCTGATGTGCTTTGGTTTTTACAGAAATGTTTTTCTGCTCCTTATTCTTTTTTTCTTCTAATAACTTTGTATGAAATTTGACGACCTTGATACTTTTTGGTCACTCATTTTATGTGAAATTAGTTTTCCTGAACCTTTAGAAAGATGAAAGTTTCAGGATAGCTTTTCTACCTTCCCAGAGGCCCTTCTTCTGATGTTTCTTTATGATGCTCAGAAACACGGTGGCTTGCTTTTCACAGTTCCTGGCACTGTTCTTTCCTCCACTTTTTTCTAGATCTCTCTTCTGTCTCAATTGTCTCTATCCTGCTTGACTTGTTTTGATTCTCTTCCAAGAAGTTTCTCCTCAGAGTGAGGCCCTATTGTGGCAGAGAATCCTTGCAGGTCAGTTTCAAGAGTGAATCTAAGGGCCAGACAGTTCCAGATCCTTCCAGACTTGCCATGGCTCCCCTCCACTCACCCAGTACTGGTTTGGACAAAACCCCTCTCAGCTTTAGCTGCTGCTCTCAGATTGGCCCGCTGCACTTTGTAGTGAATTCCTATGGGGTTTTGGTTCTATTCTTCACTGCTACATGTTCTATTGCTTCCTTCTGCTCTCTCCCATATGGATGTAGACACTGTGCAGGTTATGAGTCATGTGATTTGTTCTCACCATCTTTTCTGTTTGTGGGGATAGCTTGTCATCAAGTTTTGTGGTAAATATTGCCAATAGGTTATTAATGTGGCTATCTAGATCCTCTATTTTTATCTGGGGGCATGGAGATACTCACAGCAATGCCTTCACTTGCTGCCATATTCCTAGGATCACTTAAACGATTTTAACGGGGTATGTGCCATTTGCAGCCAAGGAAGTATTGACTCGTACATTCCTCAATAATTTATCTCAATAAAAGCTACCTTAAGTACATGAACATCAAGTCATTAAATTAAAACAGCATAATGATAATTTTGAGTATAGTTAAGTAGCATCCTAGTTGATTGATTCTAAATGATTGGCTAAAAGTGTTTAACATAAGCTTTTTTGTCACCTAAATTCCTTTTATGGTCTTTAGTCTTTTAGTGGGTGATCCTAACTGTTTTAAAGAAAATGCCTAGCAGCAGATTTGCAAGTTTCTTTAACATAAGACTTATGCCCTTGTCCTGTTAATCAATAGATTTGGGAACACAAATTCAAACTATGTTTAATTATTTCCCTTATATAATTGTTTGCAGAAGTTTTTTCATCTACTGACTAAACAAAAGGAAATAAACAGAAACCTTACTCTAATGCTATCCCCAGAGTGAATGCTGCAGACAAAATAACTTTATAAAAAAAAGTATTCGGTAAATGAACCCCCTCAGACAGGGTTCAAAATTGAACAGCTTTACATTTAGCCATATAGTACATAACAAGATTTTTGTACAAAGTATGAACTGATTTTGAAAATTATTAATAGTGTTAATGAGGAAATGCATATCCCTCTGGTTCTGTTTAATTAAATTGTCAGTTATGGCAGGGCACCTGGGTGACTTGGTTAGGCATCCAACTCTTGGTTTCGGCTTAGGTCATAATTTCAGGGTCCAGAGATCGAGCCCTGCAGCGGGGTCCCCACTCAGCAGGGAATCTGCTTGAAGATTCTGTCCCTCTGCCCCTTCCCCCACTCATGCACACACTGTCTCTCAAATAAATAAATAAATCTTTTTAAAAAATTATCAGTTATGGCTACTTGAAATAAGAAATTCAATTATCCTAAGGTCAAGGGCTCCTGCCTAATTGATCTCTTCTCAATGGGCCAAAAATGGCTACCACTACTATTTGTAAAGAAAAACTGCTTGTACAGTGAAAACTTATAAGCCTCCATCATTTTAAAATCAGAAACATCTGAATAATATTGCTAGGTAAGATTGAGAGCAAAGCCCTTGCAGTTGACTCATAAGCTTTGCCTGTATTAGTGAAAAAAGGTTCATACTTGCAGTAATTCAGCTGCAATGTTCATGAGATTATTCATGCATCAAACAAAGGAGTAGTATATGGAATAGAGAGCCTCTCATAAGTTTTAGTTAAAAGGAATTACATAGAGATATAGGGAATGAAAAGATACTGCTCTGTCTCTATCACAACAGAATACTCCAAAGACCCCTCAATCTGTACACGTCCCATTACATCATCTCTTGTACTGCTCCACGTTTCTGTGCAGTGGTAAGACTCTATAGCTTCTTGTTGACTTTGCCCTTTTTGCTTAGGGCAAAGCTCACCTTTTTTAAGATCTCTCTTGAAACTACTGCCGTAGATCACTGCCTACTGGGCCATCAAATCAAGATGTCTTATAAAAGACAAATGTTCATAGCTCTTCATTCACATTCCATGTTCAATGTGCCATAGATGAGGCAACTTTTATTTGGAAGTCTGCCCATTTAATTAAAAGTCAAGGGATAATGATGGAGAGAAAGGATTGAAACAATAGGAACTTCATAAAATGAGTGGCTTTTTTCTAATATTTGGTTATAAAAAATAAAAATATAAATCCTAACTCTTTTTTAAAAAGTACGGAAGGAAATAGGGCTTAATAGCAAGAAATGATGTAACACTTGAGTTGTTTTCTCCCATTTTATTGTATTGGATGATGTCAAAAACCTGATGGAAAGCTTTAAAAAAATAGTCTTCTGATGTTATTAAATTAAAACCAGTTTCTGTCCGTGCATTTAGAACTGTGCCAAGCACATAGTAAGGGCTCAGTTCTCTACTTATCTCTAGGTATTTCTTTCCTTTCCTCCCTCCCATCTCAAGAGAAAAAGCACTCGAATGGATTTTGCATTCCCTCTACTCTCACCAACTCTGGGTCTTGGCTCTTCTCCCATTTTTCTCCCCTGGTTGTTTTCTCTCTATATAAACCTAACCAGTCCTCTTCCAGGCCCTGCTCCTTATTTCCCTTCTATCCACCTCCCTCCTTCTTATCTTCCTTTCAAGACCAAGCTGACTCTATCTTCTCACTGTCTCTTCACTCCCAGCCCACCAAACTTAATGGCTGGGCAGAGAAAGAGGAGCCAGCAGTGCTGGGATGTGATGCTGAAGTTGGATCAGTCCCCTGCTGGATGGCAACAAGGACTCCATCTCTGGGTTAAATGAGTACTGAAGGCTCCTGGCATGCCACAGCATGGCAATTACCAAGGATTGCACCTGTAGTAACTTGGAATGGGTTACATGTCAAAGGAATGCAATGGCCTCTGTGATATCTTTGGCATTTATGAGATATGGAGGAAATACTAATTATAGGGCCTGGGGGATTTATTTGGTTATTGTTGAGCAGTACTGATGCATTGAAGAGAGAAAATAACAGGCTCAGTTCAGCCAATTAGCCACTAAGGCAAAAATGTGAAAGTCAGAAGTCTCCCAAGGCAGTGTTTATGGAGGTCCTTCTCTATAGGCACAGGACAGACCATGCTGAAGACCAAGCCTGGCACCCAGTTGTAAGAGTAGGGAATGTCAGATAAGCCTGAATTCGCAGCCCTGGCAATTTTTCTACATGATCAAGGAAGGAATAGGATCCTTCCAAGGGATCTAAAAGTAGGGATATCCAGGGGGGTAGACTCAAGAACATTACTCTTAGACTCCCCAGAACCCACTGGGCTTGTAGAGGTAGCCCCCCTTGTCAGAAGGTGATAGATCCTAGCACACTGCCTGAAGACTATGTTGAGGCCTCAACTGAGGCAGATGTTTCACAAGACAGTACATGTCCTCCTCAAGATCTGGCCATTTCTCCTTCCTAATCAAGACCAATAATAGAGTCAAAGCTTAGCACAACCCTGCTAAAGGAAGAAAGAGATTATTCCCTGAAAGAGCTGCAGGACATAGCTACTATGTACCAGGATTATCCAGGAAAGCATCCTGGGAGTGCATCTTGAATGTGCTTCTGGAGGACTCAACCTAACACAGAGATAAACATACATGTAGATGATTCCAAATCAAGTGTGGGCATAATGAATAAGAAGTATATTGGGAGAATAATTGAACTTAGAAATGGAATGACTCAAATATATTCTTGATTCCCACTCTCTATTCTGATCTGTAACAAAACAATCCCGCAAACAGGAAATACTTAATGTATGTTTGTTGAAAGGATTAAAGACTAAAAAATAATACACTGCATATAATTTTATAATCATAAAATATTTCTAAAATCTATCATAATGGAAATGCCTCTTTTTAATTAATATTTTTATGTTTAATTACATTAAAAAATCTAATACATACTAATTAATGAAAACTTAGGACAGTATGTCGGGCTCTTCTGACTACAAGCTTGGTCGGCAGAAACTCACTCAGACTACCTCAGGGAAAATGGATTTGTTGTAAAGAAATACATGGAAGTGGAGGAAACAGGAACCACACAGAAATCCCTCACAGAGTTGGACTGAGCCTCAGAGAGGATGGAATGCATCTCACATACTGAAATGCTCCAACACATTCCCAGGCCTAAACCACCCCACTGCCCCTTCAGCAGCAAGAGGCAATAGAACATGTGTATTTTGACTCAGCCCTCTTTCTCCCTGCCTCTGCTATTCTCCCGACTGACCAACTTCCTCTACACTTCTAGTGTCTGCTCTTCATCACTCTGTCTCCTACCTCAAGTCTCTTTTTTTGCTTCTGTCCCCACAGCCAAATGTTAATTCTGTTTATTTCTCACACTCAAATACTCAGTAAGGTAGAATTTTATTGGTCAGCCTCATCTCTATTTGAGCAGAGTTTTTCATACTAGTCACCTTATCCACGATTGGCTAGTCCTTGCGACAAAGGACCACCTCTTGTCTGATTAGCCATGGAGAAAAGGAGAGTTGCTTGACTGGTGCTTGGTGGACAGTTAGTTCACTGATAAGAGTATTAACTAGAGTAAGCCTAGATACCATAACAAATATCCCCAAAATATGAGTGGCTAAACACAATAGAGCATGGTTTCACCTTAAGTAACAGCTGTGGGTTTTGTTTGTTTTTGTAAGCTGGCTTTCCTCTGTGAGGTAATGCAAAGACATAATATCCTTGTCTCTGGGCACAACCATCATCTAGGCATAAGGACTTAAGGTTCTCTGAATATAACTGGAGAAGGTGAATCAAAAAGTGTGAAAGAACCCATCCCAACTTAAAAGTGATAATATATCACTTCCACTTATGTGGGTTGGAACTAGCTACGTGGCCACAGCAGGATGCAAAAGGGTCTAAGAGATATAATATGTCCCTGGGAAGCTGAAAACCAGCAATAAGCCCAGGCGATGAAAGGGGAAATGAATTTTTAGTGAACAAATTGGTCATCTCTGCCTAATTTTTTTTTTTTGTTTGTGTGGTTGTTTGTTCATTAATTTGTCTGTTTGTTTTTAAGCAAAATAGAAGAAAGCAAGGAAGCTCCCAGAGCAGGATTTAAGTAAATCGAAGAAGATAGTTTCTCTCTGGACATAGTAAGTATCATGAAAACTCCATTGAAATGAACTGTCAGGGCAAAGCAAAATAGCTTGGTGTAATTAGGAAAATATTGGACTAAAACTACTGGGAGTTTTTGCATGAAATGCTGGTTTTGTCTTCAACTAGTTATATGTTTGGGAAGTGATGGGGGTTACCTATAAGAATCATGTGGGAAAGTAGTTTATCAGAAGACTCAGGTGCTTACTCACCCCAACTCCCTACTCCTGTTACTATTATAACATGACTGCCATGCCAGAAGACAAGTACAGTATAATTTGAAAGAGCTTCCCAGGTGGTTTAAATAAACCCACTACTACCCCACCAAGCCCATATTAGAGTCATTAGACTAGGTAATATTTCAGATGCTTCGATTCCTTTCTATCTTAAGAACTTCAGAAATAATAAAATTGTGTATGTATTAAAAATTCTTCAGAAGATCATTGTGAAATTATATAGAGAACTTCTATAAATCAATTTAAAAAGAAACAAACCAAAGTGGGCAAAATTTATGACCAGAGAAAATATCAATGATTAGTAAATATATGAGAAGATAATGAACATCACACATAACTAGAAATTAAAACAATATTGAGATTCAACTATTTATGTATCACAACAAAATTTAAAAGTTTGACAATAAATCATGTCGGGGATAAGGAAAGTGATGTAGTACAGTCTATTAAAATAATAAATGTGTGTAGCCAATGACTCAGTCATTTCCACTTCTCAGTACACAACAGCAACGCGTGTGTAAAAGAACACACACACATACATGTGCACGCACATATCTGTATTACAACAGAATTTATAATAGCAAGAAGTTTAGAAATTGTCTAAATATTTATTACAACAATATAGTTAGATCTTTAAAATACATTATTAAGGAAAGAAAATATTAAACACTATAAAACTTATGTGAATATTACTAATATCACAAAATAATGCTTTATACTTCTAATATATCCTATGTATGTATGTAAATGTATCAGTAAAATCTGTACATTCTGTGGGGAGTAGAAATGAAGCTCAAGGATGGGGAGTGGTCAAAAAGAATTTTATCCTTCCCTGTAAAGCTTTACTTTTTACAAAAGGACAACGTGGGCGCCTGGGTGGCTCAGTTGGTTAAGCGTCTGCCTTCAGCTCAGGTCATGATCCTGGAGTCCTGAGATCAAGCCCCACATGAGGATCCCCGCACCGCAGGGATTTCTGCTTCTCCTTCTACCCCATTTCCCTGCTCATGATCTTTCTCTTTCCCTCTCTCTCTTTCAAATAAATAAAATCTTTGAAAATTTTAAAAATTAGAAAGGACAATGTATTTGTGCAATTATAGGTGTAATTTAATTAATTTTAAAATAAAGAGATAAAAATAAATTATTTGGAGATTTCTTCCCTGCACATACAAACTTCTCAGGGTGTATGTCGCACCCACAGACCCTGCTGAAAACATTCATTTGCTATTCAGCACATACTTAGCACATACTTATTCTGCTATATACTAGGCCTTGTTCAGTGTAGGCAGCAGGGATACTGCCATGAACATCTGCACCATGTTCTTCTCCACATCCCTTCTCTTTCCACTCACTCATTATTTCTGTGCTCCCTTACCCCTCTAACTTCGACTTGCATGTAGTTTTGGCTTACCACAGAACCAACTCTTTGGTCAGCACTAACCAAAATCACTCACACTTTGAAGGCAGAGTCATGTAGTGGTTAGAAGTGTATGTGCTATGGTGAGACTGTTGAATCACAGACCTGTATCTCTGAAACAAATAATACATTATATGTTAAAAAAAAAAAAGAAGAAGAAGAAGATGAAGAAGATAGCAGGAAGGGAAGAATGAAGGGGGGGAAATCAGAGGGGGAGATGAACCATGAGAGACTATGGACTCTGAGGAACAAACTGAGGGTTCTAGAGGGGAGGGGTGGGGGGATGGGTTAGCCTGGTGATGGGTATTAAAGAGGGCACGTTCTGCGTGGAGCACTGGGTGTTATACGCAAACAATGAATCATGGAACACTACATCAAAAACTAATGATGTAATGTATGGTGATTAACAGAACATAATAAAAAAAAGTGTAGGTTCTGGAGTCAGATTATCTGGGTTAAAACACCAGCTTTACTACATCCTTTATCCACTTGTGCAAGTTCTTTTACTTTTCAGTACCTCAATTGCTTCATCTGTACAACGGGGATGACACTGATCCACATCATGTAGTTGTGAGGGTGAGTGACTTAGAACACACACAAAAAGCTTAAGTCAATAGCTGATAGACGCTAAGCTCTTGGCAAGTATTACATATTATTACCAGTATATCAAGAGCTGTCACAAACTAACTGGTGTCTTAAGTCAAATTTTTGAGACAGAATCCAATCAGCTCAGTTCAGTCAAGGGTTTTGTCATGTCTGATCACAGGATTATCCCTTAACCGTGTCCTCAAGGCCTTACGAGATCTGGCGTTGGCTGACCTCACCCAATCTCTTCAAGTTCACCTTGGACCACTTCTTAAAAGTAATTGATATAAGAAATGCAGAAAGAAAATAGCACTCTGACACTTGCTATAAGACCAGGCTGTTGTTTCTGCATTTCATATCCATGAGATTCTTCTCTTTTTATATTCCCTTTTTTTCCCCTCGAACCATTTGACTAGGTTCCTCTTCCTTGCAACCAAAGAACCTAGAATAGAACATTTCCTTCAAGTAGATGGGTCAAACCCAAAATATCCTCATGCTCACTACTAATGCACAAGTGTTATACAGATGACATATTATGCAGTCATGATGCTAAAGAGAAGTGAAGAGCAAAAGGCCAAGGTTCTTTTTCACGGTTCAAAAAGGAAGAAGATGCTCTGGGGGATAGCGGCAGCGTGTTATTCAGATGCAAACTCTGAGCACCTTTTGTGTGAGAATCTGTTTTATTACCTTTTCAAATTCTATTCTCTATCCATTAAATTGAGCCCCGAAGGGACTTCGATTTTGCAATATTTTGTTAGTTACAATGTTAACCTGAAAATCAAAACTCTACTTTGTTTTTCAGTATTCTATAATTCTAATTTCTCAGAAAATGTAAACTGTGCTTCCTTGCAGTCTGATAAAGTGAAATTTTGGTCTGTTCTCTACACTGACAGGACCGATTTGGCCATCCTCTACCTGTTCAGACATACACATAACCTCCTCCCCAGCAACTTTGCCCGTATTGAAGAAATAAAAATACTTCTCCCCGGAGTCAGCGATTGGCAGCTTCTCTGCCTCAAGGACATTGTCTATGTCTTTTTTAACTCGGTCAGCTCAGCACCACACCAGTGCCCTGCACAGACAGATGCTTCCTAAATGCTTTTGAATCGACTGAGATAGCCAGAAAATGCAATGTCTCTCCTCCCCACTTCGCCTGCTGCCTAACGCGGGGCAAATCAGTAGAAACATGTTGGAAGAGGCAAAGATCAAGGCAGAACTTCAAAGCAGGGTCTGGCATTTAAAATAATAATGAAATTTTCTAAGGACTCTTACTAAAACCTACACATTTTCGGATAACCCCACTATGAAGTAGCACAGGTGATAGGTTGCCACAATCACATTTTCCCCAGGTTCCCAGAAACACTATGGCCGTCTCAGTGTGGTAGCCAGAAATCACAAAGAAGGCAGAGAGATTAATAACTGCACATTTTTAAGGATTTAATGAAACATTTATAGACTATTTCATGCTTGTAATAAAAATTATTACCCTTTGGTTGGTAAGTGTAACCTCCAGGGAACAATATCATTCTATTACATCCCCAAATTCTGTAAAGTTATTAGTTATCTCCTACAGGAAATCAACCTCTATTGACAAGCTATAAGATGGATAGTCTAATACCTGCAAGGATTCCATAAATTTCAACTTGAAAGCTCTGTTGGAGTCTGTTACCCAGATCAGAATTTTCAAGTTTGTTATTACAGGGCTGTCAAAATTACAGCGAAGTATTGCTCGAATTCCATGGGCACATCAAACCAGCCTCACTCTCATCTTGCAGGAATGCGTGATTACGAGAAGCAGAAAGAAGCTGATGAAAAAGGAGTGGTGTACTTCTTGCCCCAACTAAAGCTCCCCTCTTGTGTCTTCCTTTTACAAATGTCTACATACCTAATAAAATAACAAGTCTGGATTAAAACCCTAACAAATATATGTTGTTATTCTAAAATGAAACAAATTATGTTTAATATGTTGTTTCCAAATATCTGAAAAGTTTTGAAACATACGGTTAAGTCTGTACATACGGTTAAATTTGCATATATGCGTGTGTATATATACACACACATATATATTTATGAAGGAGTCTTTAATGCCTTTTTGTACCAGATGAAGAATATAAATAAAGTAAATTGCTCCATCTGCTGGCTGTGTCGGGAAACAGACTCAAACGCTAAGCTCCAAGCAAAGTAGCTAAGATTTCAGAGCTAACTCCAAATGTCAGAAAAAACCTACAGCCAGGACACATGAAAAATGTTAGCGCACCCCCATTCAAAGCCTTGAGGGCCCACTAAAAAGCACCTGATATTGTAGAACTAATGGAGTTCGATTGCATCTCGTCTTACCGAGTGTTTCTCTGCCTTGCTACTGGCATATTGAGATAAAACAGTAAAACTCCCACCGGGGTCTACTCCAGATCTCATAACAAATACTGAACTTTAACACTGGAAAACCCAAAGGTCGTTCGCACAGACTTGCTAGTCTCAAAGCATCCTCAACTCATACTTTGGTAAAAGAAGTTCACGAGTCAACAAATTTATAAATCCTTTCAGCACTCTGATGCTGAATAACACAAAATGATATTGAAGACACTTTGATATGAAAGAAAGGTCTCCGGATTGGAGACTTACTTGTTTAGTTCTCTACCTATGACCCGGGCTTAATAACTACTTTTTCCAAAGCTTAAATTTAGCACTCAAAAAAAAAAAAATCCATACCTACAGCTTTCAGCAGTATCAATCATTTTATTAATTTAAAATGTAAGAGATTATCCCATGTCCTCCTTGTTGATCAGTCCTCTGTCCAAGGATGGTGTTATACATTTTCTCTCACCGTTCAACTAGGCAAGTGAGGAATTCTGCTCTCTTGAGATTCTTGAAAACTAGCCAGGATTAATTTCACTCTACTAATGTTTCTAACTTGTTCGATAGCTGTTATATTTGAAACATTTTATCCTTGTTCTCTTTCCTACATTAAATCACCGCCTTGGAAAACTCAATTACAAATTCATGTGAATGATTTGAACTTGGGTTTTGTTGTTTATGATGCCACTGGAACTCATCAATTATATTCAACACAGACAGCGTGTTACTCTTCACCCAGTCATAGCATCTTGGGAAGCTTGGGCTTAGTGTAGGATTGTGGTTTATCTATAAAATCTTCTCTCCTGGCGTATTTTCACATTGTGAACATGAATCATTTTTCTATTCTAGCAGGAAGTACTAAAGTAACTTGTTTCTTGTTGCAAAGAAGAAAACCAACTTACCTTTCAAAGGAGTCCAAGTTTTGGACTGAATGTAAACTATCATGCAATTTTCCAACTGCGGGTGACTGAAAATGGAGTACAAATATTCTTGCCAATGACTCTTTTCAAGGTGATTTAATCTCCCCCACCCCCAAAAAACAAGTGATTTCTAGTGATTACTTTGGGAGAAAGGTCATTTTTTTCACTTAGCATTTCCCTCAACCCTGACATAGTCTTACTTTTTTGTGTTTATTATTTGAAATCTCCCCCATTGTTTCACCAGCTGGTTGAACACACGATTTAACCCAGCGATTTAATAAATGTTACTAAATTTCCGCCTTCCAGGAGCTTATAATCTACTAGAGAAGAAAAATGCGAAAACAGTGATTACAACACAATGAGGTAAGAATAATAGTGAAGACATCCTGAGTGCAAAGGCCTTTTAGTGTCTGGGAAAGACATCAGAAAGTAGGTGACTTGAGAGGAGCCAGCCCTTGAAGGATGGACAGGAATTCACCCCCTGGTAAAGGAGAGATGAAGACGGGGCTTCAGACAAAGAGAAAGCAGGTGAAAAACTCAAGATGTGAAAGAATATGGAAAGTTTCCTTTTCAAAATTCTCAGTGCCTATAACATTTTAGATGAAAAGTTCTACTTGGAAAATTGATTTTCTAATAATGTTCAATGTGAAACAAGCTTCCTGATCAACTAAATAAAGTTTAAACTTTGTGAATGAAATACGTTTTAGTAAACATGTCTTCAAATACAATATTTTTATGACTCAAAAATATGTATACATATTTAATTGCATTTTACAAACACTTGCAGTTTTCTATACATGGTCAGTCTAGGGGGTCTCTGAAAGAAAAATTAGGTGCCATGGATGAAGACTTAGTGTGCCAAAAAACAGCATCAAAAAGAGTAGTATAGGCAAGTTCTTGTGGAGGTGGCCGGAGAGAAAAAAAAAAGCTTTGCTTTGTACCCAAAGTAATCGGTAGGCAGGTTGGATAGCAGGGCTATAACTCTGTTGATGACTTTATTTCCTAAAAGAAAATAGGTAATTAGGTGTTCCTTTTGCTTTTATTAGGATAAACATAAATGGGAATTTCTGCATTTATTTTCATAGGAAGTTACACCTGATTCTCAGCTTGTGGCACCCTGTGCTATTGCAATTGAAATTTAATGATGAGGAAATAAATAGAAACACGGGCTAAACACTCCTGGAAATAAATGCATGCACTTTAGTGCCACTGAGTGATTGGAAGGTTTGACAACTTAGGGCACAAGGGCCCCCACGTTCACACTGCATGACATATATTGGCAGTGTTCCATGACCATGAAAACTGCATCTCATTTCCACCAATTTTCCCTGTGAGTGCAGGATGAAGGGTAGAAGTATATGTTTCTCAAATACATGTGTATTTTACTGTTTATTAGGAAATTTTCAAACATATGGAAAAAAGAGATTATTAGCAACAGGGACAAGTTTGTTTCATCTCTAACCCCGTTCATTACCCCCCTACTCCAGATCATTTTTGAAGCAAATCCTATACATCAGATCATTTTCTCTATAAACATTTTAGTATATATATATCTCTCTAAAATATAGCTGTTTTTAAAATAAACTGCAATATTATCAAAATATTATTTCAATGTATTAGAGATTAACTTTTACATGATTCGTAGACCTATGCTTTATGTAATCAACACATAATTCTCAGAAACATATATCTTGGGGTTTTTTCATGAATTAAAAAGGACTCATTAGCTAAACAGACCTTCAGTGACAAAGTATTTGTAGAGTATATAGAGTATTCACAGGGAAAGAACATAGTAAATTGTGTGTGTGTGTGCATGTATGTATTTATATGTGTAGATATAGTCATTGTATATATAGTCATTACCTCTCTACTTAGAATATATTCTGAATAACAAATAACATGGGTTTTTTTCCAATTGGCCTTAGGATACGTTGGCAGTTTTGTGTATTACCCATGGAGCAGAAACCAGAAACTCACGCCCACAGAGTGCCAGGAGAATTGGTAGGACCTTAGATGAAAATTGCTCCAGGGTGCTTCTGGGGAGATTAGACACTAGAGGCCAAGAATTTCAGCCCCTTCAAAAATTACCACTCTCGGCTAGGCACCAAATGTATAGAGCCACTCTCTATAAGGAACCAAATGGGATTGAACTGAAGAGCAAAGACTGTTCCTCAAAAGCCTTGAACTACATTCATTCAAGTACTGTGGACAAAATTCCCATCTGCTGCATGTGTTTACATATTCGTTTGATTCAAGCTGGAATGGGTGTATATGGCTGAAGGAAACTCCCTCCTCCCTCTACTATACGCTGCAAATTCATACAGCATACTAAAGAGCTTTGAGAAACACTGAGCTAAGATATAAATTCTCCCTCTCAAGAATTGTAAATACATATGGGTGATAAACGTATACATCAGATCATACGTGTAATGAATTTAATTGTACTGTGTAATTTTAACTCAATATTAAATTGACTATTTTGAAAAGCGTAGTATTCTCACCTTGTAAATTAATATTTTGGAGCATATGGAACGGGCTGAGTGTTAAAATAATATTCCTCTCAGCCCTGTTTTATGGATACCAGAGAGCTGTGATGGAAAGCTTATCAGTCTATGAATTGCTTTTTATATAAATACAGCTTTTACCCCCAGATCATTCAGTAGGTCTATAGATGAAACCACTGTAATTGTTTGTTAAATTGTCCTGTAGATTCAGAATCTTGGCAAACAGGAAAAGAAAGCACATGACACCATTAAAAATAGCCATTTATATGAAGTAGCTTTTGAAACAACTGTTAGAGACCAGTAGGAGCCATAAATTGCAGAACTGAGTTAAATGAATCTTGATGTGATGAGAGTCAGTGATTTGCCAGGAGCAGGCTAGCAAGAAGAGAGGGAGTAGAGCTTTGTGTGCTGTTAATCTCCCAACCAGTTATCTTTGTCTCACTGGAAAGCAGGTACCATGATATCTTATATCAAGATATCATGTGGTTCTTTCTCTGTCTTTCTCTAGGATGAGTTATAAAGATAAAAATGAAAATACCAAAAATGAAATTTTGAAAATGTAACCAACAAGGCATAAATGGAGGAATAAATGTTAGATGAAGAACCAAGAGATCCGAGCTCAGGACTGACACTGGCTCTTCCCCTATCACAGTAAATTTTCCCTGGTGGAAGAATTTCAGGCAGCTGTCGGTGACTATTTGGAACCTTGCTCTTTGGCCTGCCCTCTTTGCTCCATTGAGTGTCCTGCTGGGCCTTTCCATCTGTTTTTCCTATCAGCAGGGCTATACCAGATTAGCTGGTTTTATATGTATCTGAATCTCCTTCTTGCAAAGAACCAGGTGAGCCCATTAAGGGTGCCATCTGTTTGGGTCTTCATTTATTCATTCATCAATATTTACTCAATTGAGCATCTACTATGTGCCAGGAACTCTGTTAGGTGCTGGGAATGCAGTAGTAAACAAGACAGACACAGTCTCTACTTTAATGTGGATTACAGTTTAACAAGGGAGGCAATTTAATTGTGATATCTCCTACAAAGGAAACTGCAAAATTTAACAGGGGAGCCAATTATAATTATAATAAGTGCTACAAAGGAAAACAATATAAAGAAAAGTATAGACCAGTGCTTTTGAAACTAAAGTTGCAACTCATTAGGTATCAGGTGTAATAAGGGAAGTATAGCTTCAAGAATTAATACATATGTGTGCGTGTGCACGTGTGCCTTGGTACTGCTTGCAGGTGAGCAAGGTTCCCAGGGTAACTCAGATGGCCCCTGCTGGGTGTCCACCACTGTTGCTGCCCATTTGCACACAGTCTGCTTCTGATTAAGGTGAATCACAGTGACATTCCAAGCTCCAGTAAAGACTGTCCCAAACTCTGAGGGGGAAAAAAAAGGAATTAACATATAGATGAATGCTGGGAGAGAATGAAAAAAATTATTTCTTCCCCTGGATCATAGTGGGAAAAAGTTTTAAGGCCACTGATTTGAACCCACCATGGAGACTGTAACAGACATGCTTATCGCTGCCCGCTCCAACCACAGCTCCTTCGTTAGGCCCACGTTAGGCCGCTTGACCTTACTCCACAATTCTTGAACATGTCTGGTTAATCAGGAATTGGACCCTGAACTAAGTCCAGTCAGTGTATTACTAATAATCCATCAGATTTACCTGTAAGGATTTTGAAATTGAGGCACTAGACATCTGAGCCCATAGGATGTAGACATTAGAGCTAAAAGATCAGGTAAAGTCAATGTGAGGTGGCCAGATAGGTCCATGTGCAAGATGAATAAGCTCAGGAAACTGCCCCAGAGATAGAAGAATGGAGAAAACCCCCACAGAGAAAGAGACAGAACAAAGAAGCATAGTTCCTGACCTAAGGGTTAGAATCTCGACTTGACTTATTTACTCTTCTCAGATGCCATAAGGTCTTAATATTCTTCAGTGAACACTATTTCCCTTTTCACATGAGCTATTTGAACAGTTTAATTTTCTTACAACTGAGAGTCTTTTCTGAGAAAAATTGGTATAAAGTTCATGTTTACTTCTGATTCTTTATCAGTGATAATTTATCCACCCAAAAAATGAGCAGAATATCATTTGTTTGAAAAGACCAGGGAAAGAAAACTAGTCCTTTAGTCAAAGAGGCTTTGCAAACAAGTCCTCAATCATTTTCTGTCTAAAATCTAGATTGAGAATTTTCAGGCTTTTACACTGTATCCCTCCAAAATAAGTGATTTTCTACATGGGTTTCACAGTATTCTCAGCAGTACAGTGATCCATTTTTAGATACAGAACAGAGAAACTGGCTCCCTTCCAGGTCACTCCTATGTTAATGATACAGCCACAATAATCTGAATGAACTGAACTGAGATATTCAGTGTTTGCTTACAACAGAGACTGTCTGTTGCTTTTATTGTGAATGGCACAATAGCTCAAAAAATGAAGATGCCACTGATAGAAGACACCCTTGTGTTCATTCACTTTGAGCTTTGTTTGCTGCTTGAACTTGATTACAACTGACATCCATTGAGGAATATAAAAACATCCATTCTCCCTTTAGTCATTCAGGCACATAATGAATTTCAACAAAACACAGAGGAATCCAAGAATCTGCATCACCCAGAGAGTGCCCTTGAAATGAAGCCGTACCTTTTATTAGAACAAAATGTTATCCACATTAAGAGGAAAGTTGTAAATTTGTACTCTGCAGTTGAGGCTTTATTCCAACATCCTATTTTTCCTGTTCTTATGAAATGTAAATTCAAAGACAACAAAATTGTTGAGTAAAACTCAGAAAATATTTTCTCTTAAGGGTAGGGGATGGGATGGAATGGCTGTGAATTAGTCCCAAATTAGAAAAGACAAATTTTTCAAGTTGATTTCTAGAAATGACATCTTATCAACCAAAAAAAAAAATTAAAAAATCAAAGAATGCAAGAGCATAAAATAAAGAATAGAAAACTGTAAGAAAGAACAATAACTCTAGACAAAGAGTTGTGTTCTGATGGACTAGATAGTTGCATTACAGAGTCTGAGGTGGCCTGATGCTAACACAACCAAGGTTGGATGTCTCTGCCTCAGGTCAGCTGTTCCCTCCATATCCTCAGAGTGAATCCAACCCATACCAACCATCTTTCAAACACATGTAGGACGGTAAAAAAGAAAAACCCAATGCCAGCATCAAATAATAATTAATGACTAAAAAGGGACACCTGGGTGGCTCAGTCAGTTAAGTATCCAATTCTTGCTTTTGACTCAGGTCATGATCTCATGTGTCTTGAGATAGAGCCAGAAGTTGGGCTCCACGCTTAGCAGGGAGTCGGCTTGGGATTCTCTCCCTCTGCTCCTCCCCGCCCCCACCCCCGGGCATGTTCTCTCTCCCTCTCTCTCTCTAAAATAAATAAGTCCTTAAAAAAAAAAAAATTAAACTTAGCCCCCAAAATCAACACCCCCATAGTGTGAAAATCAGCTAATTATTGTTAGAGCAAAATAAAGCTTTATAATCTTATTTGTCATTTACTAAGTTCCAAGAGGAGTCTGGGAAATATACAACATTCTCTATTATTTTGACATCCTTATATTTCTTCTAATTAGTTTATTCTAAAGAAACAATGGGGAGAGCGAGTGCCGTTTTGCCCTGGTATAGGACCAATAACTCAGCTAGATAATGTGCTTCTATATAGCCTCAAGAGGAGAGGTATTATTAGCCTGGAGTCTCTCCCAACCAATCACATTTTTTCCTCACTCCGAGCGTTCATCCTAGACCTGGTCTGAATTCTATACTACATGGAGAAGTAAAGGTCTCTGGATTCCTAAGTGATTAGCTTGAACTCAGTACCCAGTATTAATCATGTCTGACCCTAAGTAGGAGCATACTAAAGGCCATTTAACTAAGTTGGGGAAGGTTCACAAAACTCAGGCTGGGGCTTTCCTTTCTAGTCGTAGATCTTTTATTTTATTTTTAAAGATTTTATTTATTTACTTGACAGAGAGAGAGGGGGGAGAGAGAGAGAGCACAAGCAGGGGGAGTGGGAGAGGGAGAAGCAGGCTCCCCGCTGAGCAGGGCGCCTGATGCAGGACTCAATCCCAGGACCCTGGGATCATGACCTGAGCTGAAGGCAGACGCTTCACTGACTGAGCCACCCAGGCGCCCCTTTCTAGTCGTAGATCTTTTAAGTAGGGACTTCAGGTCCAACAAAAACGTGAGAAATATCCAATGTCAACCAGATACCATTTTAATATTTGTGAGCAGCTAAAAATAGAAAAACTAAAGATTCTAAGCTTTTATCAAATTTAAATATCTTTAAATTTATTTCAAAAAGATATTTTATATCTTAGAATCTCATTAAGTTCAAAAGCAAGTTAGAAGGGAAAGACATGCTCATATCTTAGAAGACAAAGACATGTAAAATCAATCAAATCATTATCCTAATTAGAGCTTGTAGACTTCTCTGAACACATCAAAGAATTAAGCAATCTGTGAAACTCAAATCCAGGGTCATGGGCTGTATGATCATCCTGCTTGAGTCACTGAGTCATTGATTTGGCAACTACACATGCAGCTCAGTGTGTCCCATGAAGATCTCCCACAGAATCTGAACAAATGTCTAATCATAGGTAACCTCAGTTAACTGGGATGGTCACCATCTGACTTAGGGAGTTCATGTTTTTCAACTCCAAGGACTTAAAACCAAGTATGGAAATGTTTAAGAAAATCAAAACCATGATATTAATATTTTGTGTTAGAAAGGAGTCTGTCCATATTTGGTATGTTCTATACTTTTAGTGTTTAAAAGAATTAGGCCTATTAGAGTGCCAGTCTTATGATTCCAATTTAAAATATATAATTTAGGTTTAGGCTTATGATTTTAAGTTGATGTATTATTAAGATTATACAAAGCATTGAGAATCTAGGTTCACCATATTTCTAAGTTTAACTTATTGGGGTTATAAAAAACAGTGTTTGGGAAGTATTATTAAGTCAAAGGAAAGGTATACAGAAAATTAAGTATATCAAATATATCAAGGCACTTTATAATATTTGAATATGTTTAAATTAGACCAAATATTATTAAAAAAATCTTTAAATGTGATTAACATTTTCTAAACATATAAACCAATTGATAGGATATGTAAGCTAAACTTAAAAGCCTAACAAGGAACTAAGTATTATAGATTTTTTAAACCCAAAGCAAACTTGTGACTAATCTTCTATGCACACAACAACTACACTGAATAACACCAAAAGTTTCTCATCAGCCCTTTGGATTTAGGAGTGTGGAAATTGGAAGATTTCCCCCCAGAGAATTAAAATCTTAAGGATTAATTATAACCCTGATTGCTATTTGTATCAGAATTTAAGAATGAACCTTCCATAGCACCAAATGGACAGGGTGCATTCTTGTTTAATGTCTCTAGATAGAAATGTTCTAGATAGAAATTATGGGGAAAAAAAGAGAAGAAAAGAAGAAATTATGGGATTTCAATCTAATATCTACAGATCAGGAGAAATGGAGCAAACTGAAATCACACAGATCATAGCGACTTCTGGGAACTCTAAGTAGCTCAAGTATGGCTGACCATAGAGTACAAAGAAGGACAACTTTAACCTCATAAAATATTTAAACACAGAAATCAGGCATCCAGGAACATAGAATTTTTTTAGAACTATATGTAACCTTAGAGAGACTATCTATTTCATTTTATCAACAGCAGAGCTGTCCATCTCAAACTAAATCTTAGGATTTTTTTTTAAAATATTTATTTATTTATTTATTTATTTATTTATTTATTTATTTATTTATTTATTTTAGAGAGAGAAAGCACACATAGGGTGCATGAAGAGGCAGAGAATCTTTCAAGCAGGCTCTTCATTGAGCACAGAGCCCAATGCGGGGCTTGATCCCATGACCCATGGGATCGTGACCTGAGCGTAAACCAAGAGTCAGACATTTAACTGACTAAGCCACCCAGGTGCCCCTCTAATAGCTTGTTAAATGCAGAGCGCAAATTAGAACTCTGTGTTGTGTGGCTAAATATCTTAAACTACTAGAATCATCACAGCTTTCCCACAGAATACTTGGCAATTCTTGATGAAACGGCAAATGCAATTACAGCATCATAATTAACAAATAAAAACAAGGGAACAGCAAATGGTGCTTGAAAAGATGTTGACAATAACTGCTTGAGTCCTCAGAGGAGACTGAAAATGAATCCCTTTCAGATCTGCTGAACGGTAATATGAGAGCAACCTGGAATGCAAAGAATATTTCCAATCCGGAATAATCCACGTACAGATACTAAGTACCTCCTCCTACATAAAGGAAGAAAGAAAGTAGGAAAAGCACTCACACCCTTTGCTTGGCCCAGGAAATCTGGTAGAGCTGTGTTTCTAAACATTTATCATTCGGGTTCAACCTTCACAATTTTTGCCATATCCTCATCACTCTTGTGTCCTATTATTTACTTAACATTTTTCTTTAAGTCAAATTTAGCTTTTTCCTATATATATTTTTACACTGCAGATATAGGTATAGATACCACATACACATTATGCTATCTGTATACTATGAATGCTATGTATAGGAAAATACCAGGCAAGTAAGGCAACGGTGCTTTTGATCAGGAGTTGCCAAATGCACAAAAGTTTTCTCTAGCTTCCAGCAAGAAAGACTTTCTGCATTTGTCCTTCCTCTAAAAGGACCATTTACACTAAAAATGCAATTCAGCAAATCTGAGCACTTCTTCCATGTCAAGTCCAATCCTGTGCCCTGGTGGTACCAGAGGCCCATCCTTGCCCTCCAGGAATCTAGAATGTAACGGCAAATGAATTGATTCTGTGGGGGGGGAAAAAATACCCACCTATCTTAATAAATATTCCTGTTATGACCAAATCTTCACATGCACTTTCTCCTGAGACTGATTAGAGTATCATTAAGGACAAAGCTGGTTCCTGACAAAGCAGACTGAGGAGCCCAGAATTAAATTTTCCCAAAAAGGAGCCAGGCAGGAACAATCCTGTTTGATATATTAAGATCTAAAATAGGTACTGTAGGGCGCCTGGGTGGCTCAGTTAAGCGACTGCCTTCGGCTCAGGTCATGATCCTGGAGTCCCGGGATCGAGTCCCACATCGGGCTCCCTGCTCGGCGGGGAGTCTGCTTCTCCCTCTGACCCTTCCCCCTCTCATGTGCTCTCTCTCATTCTCTCCCTCTTTCAAAATAAATAAAAATCTTTTAAAAAATAAATAAATAAAATAAAATAGGTACTGTAGTAATGTATACAATGGGAGCATAATTATACAAATATATGTATATTTATGCATAAAATAAAGATTAGAAGGAAGTACACCAAGATATCAAAATATTAACAGTAATTATCTCTGCACGTTAGAATTACATGTGAGTTTTATTTCCATACTTGCAATTTTTGTGTTATACAAGTTTTATTCAATGAGATTATATTTTTTTGGATATCAGAAATAAAATTTCTTTTTACCTTAATCTTTGATTCCCATTTACCTAAGACTATTGTTTTATTTGTTAATTATTATACTGTGTTATGTGTGCGTTGTTTAATAAAGGCTGCCTTTCTTTAAAAGAAAAAGGAATAGGCTCTTAAGAAGTTTAACCACTTGTTCTCTGTAACAGCCTTACCCTTTTCTGCTCCCTATCTTTGCACTTCCTTCTGACTTGGAAGGTATGTTCCTTTACCTCCACATATGAAATTGGTATCTATAAGGTCTTCCATGAAGCTCAAAATTACAAGCAATTTCTTCTTCTGACATTCCATAGTATCTTATTTGTAACTTACTTATGACAATCACTTTCTAACATTTTGAACATGAAAAACGAATCAGAGAATCTTAGAACTCAAAACGATCATAAAGAACCTCATTAGGGCGCCCGGGTGGCTCAGTCGTTAAACGTCTGCCTTCGGCTCAGGTCATGATCCCAGGGTCCTGGGATGGAGCCCCGCATCCGGCTCCCTGCTCAGCGGGAAGCCTGCTTCTCCCTCTCCCACTCCCCCTGCTTGTGTTCCTGCTCTCGCTATCTCTCTCTCTCTGTCAAATAAATAAATAAAATCTTTAAAAAAAAAAAAAGAACCTCATTCAACTTACTTTGCAAATGGGGAAACTGAGACCCAATTAAATTATGTGATATACTTCAGTTTGCACAGTGAGTTAGATGCAACATCAAGACCAGATGCCAGGCTCCATCCAGGATCCCAGGTCCCTGTCCTTCCTATTTACACAGACTTATGCCTACTTGGAGGGAGTGGTTAAATATTTTTGCTAAGTTGAATGGCAAACTTTGTCAACTAAGAGTCTTAACTTACGATTATGTCTGGCATAGCATAAGCTAGCCATGCATTGACTGGGTTTCTCTTTTTCTTTCTTCTTGTTCCAGTATGCCCTCTGCTTTGGCCCATAAAGAGAAAGATAGTCCATAAAGATGATGACAAAAATTTGGGTATTGCATTTGGGCACTCCATCTTGAGCAACAAAAAAGACTATTTTTATACATCTGATGTTTTCAGCACTGACTTTCTCTACATTCTCCTAGTCAGATACTTAAATCTCCTCTCTACCTACCCTTTCCAATTATTTTATTTGTTAGTATAATGAAAAATCTCACTTTATGAGCAGCTGAACAATGCTGATTTTCAAATCCAGCAGGCAATTCAATTATTTCGTAGGAAAGGGGCTTTATAGTGCACTAGGGACCTACTTAAAGGGATTTTTCAACTTTCATTCAACCTATACTTCCCTACATTATACGCTGACCCCTCCAAAACACCTTCCACACATAGAATCCAGACATATTAACAGATACACACACATTTCAAGTTAGCTAATAGCAGTGCAGCTTTTTAAACAACAGTTCTGTTCATTTATTATTAGGCAATCATTTAAAGATTTTATTACATTTCCTGTCACACAGTATAGGAAATGGAAAATAAAAATGCACACCCAGCTTTACTATAATTAATGCAATTGAGGGGGAAAATGGCAATCTCTAGGTATACTGAAAACAACACAGTCAGATACTCATTGGATTTAGAAAGAACCCTGTGTTTATAATTGTGAAGGAAATCAAACAGTATGTTCAAAAGGCTGAAAATATATTACCAAATATTTTCTTAAAGGCAATATTTTTTAACATTGTTTCAATTATCTGGGAAAGGAAACCTCTTTATAACGCGTAAGTCGTTCTCAGATGCCAGACAGGTTCCAGTGAATCATCTATTAATTCTCTTTGACTTTTTGTTCTTGAATAAAGGAACTTACTTCTGCACCAGCTCCTGGGCTTTCCACCCTTTATAAAATATTGGTTCTTCCCCCCCTTTTGTTCAGAAGCCAAATGATTAGCTTCAGGCTCATGACTGATTTCCCATTGTTCCATTCATTCTAACCTCTCCTTATTGCGCCAACAATCTGGACCCCAGAGGGGATTTGTCACAGTTCTCCAATTCTCTTTCTCCCTTGGCAGCAATTTTTTATTTGATTTTTCTTTTCCTTTACTTCTATAAAAAGAAAAATTCTCACTTTAACACTTCCTTTTAAATCGTCCTTTGGTTATGAGAGGAGGAAAGGGCCTTAACTTCTTGGAACTCACACAACGTTGACAGGGAACTCTGGTACTCACCTCTTTGTGCTACAACCCAGAGATGGAAATGATACTCTTAAAAATGGTATTGCCTTCCAATCTATATTTGAATCTGTTCATCATGATGATAAATTCAGCTTGATTCTGTCATAGAAGCTATTTTTAAAAAATCACCGACAAAGTAAAAACAATCAACGGTTACTAAAAAAAAAAAAAAAACCTCCGGAAAGGAATGCAAAAATGATACTTTGTTCTCAAATAAATGATATGACTTTCAGATAACAAAGTACATGCAGCAATAAAAATAATATAACTATTGAAATCATTCCAGGGTGAAGGGGAGTGGGGGATGCAGGTGTCCAGTTATGGAATGAATAAGTCACGGGAATAAAATGCACAGCATAGGAATATAGTCAATGATATTATAATGGCATTGTGTGGTGACAGACGGCAGCTACACTAGTGGTGAGCACAGAATAACACACAGACGTGTAGAATCACTATGTTGTACACCTGAAACTAATGTAACGCTGTATGTCAACTATACTCAAATAAAAAAAATTTTTTAAAGAAATTATTCTGAATGGGGAAATTTGTTGCCATCATTACTAGTACTAGCATCAATGACCCAGGCAGTATACACTGGAAATCGTATTTAATCTTCACAAAACTCTGTTAGGCATATAGTTCTTATCCTCCTTTTTTATATGTTAGGAAACAGGCTCAGAGAGGTTGCTTAATGCCCAATGTCACATAGCACAGCCAAAATAAAAACTCATGCATAACCGGGAAGGCCTGAATGCAAGAAGAAAGTCAGACAAATGAATTCTAAATTGGACTCTGTATCATTCGAAATCTTTAAGATTTAACCAAAAACAACAGACAAAAAAAAAAAAAAAAGATCTCATTTAGTTGAAAATCTCTTCTGGCATAGTTTTTGAGCATATAGTTTATATGATAATACAGTAAGTGAAAACATTAACCCATAAAACCCATTTTTGTAAACTGTAAATATGATCATACACAGGAACTATTCCAGAGGGTAAAACAACAAAATTTAAAAAGTTGTATAAAAGTCACCTGATAAACAGTTATCAAAACCATTGAGAATTTTATTTTTTATTTAAAATTTTAGGTAATATCTTTTTTACCATAATTTAATCTATGTAAAACAATCTTAAAAAAAAAAACAATCTTTGTTCCATTTATTTCATTCACATATGTTATAGTTACCATTTGAAAGATCTTAAATTATTTATGCATAATAAAAGTATCAAGAGTGGACTAAACTTAACAGTTTAGTTAAGAAATTTGAAAGCTGACCCCTAGTTTCCTAGAATTCTAAATTCTGACTTTTTTTAATTGCATTGGCAGTAAGACGCAAGGGATATGAGAGAATCCTTTTGGAAGCAATCCCAGTGACGACAGGATATCTTTCATCTATGGTTCATGTCTTATTTAACATCAGAGAACATAAAGTGGGGGGGGTGGGTATTCAAATTATTACAGATCAGTTTTGAATTATAACATAGGCAAATTCTTATTGATTTTCCCATGAATTTTTTTAAGATCCTTCTAGCACTGTTTCCACTTATTAAATAAGATCCTCCAACTTCAATAAGAGCTGCATCCCTAGAAATTGAATAATTAAGTTCTTTGTTTAGAAATAAAAGAAAATTATTTTTCTACAGTCTTCTCCTTTCCCCTTAAGATTTCTAAGTCAACACAGTAGTGAGAGAGAGTCTCTCTCTCTCTCTCTTTTTAAGATTTTATTTATTTATTTGAGAGACAGAGCAAGAGAGAGAGCACAAGCAGGGGGAGTGGCAGAGGGAGAGGGAGAAGCAGATTCCCCCGCTGAGCACAAGGAGCCTGATGGAGGGCTCAATCCCAGGACCCCAGGACCACGACCCCAGGACCCTGGGATCATGATCTGAGCCGAAGGCAGATGCTTAACTGACTGAGCCACCCAGGCGCCCTCTCTCTTTTTTCTTATTTATATACCTATAATAGCATTAGCTCATTTTTAATAATAATAATTTAAAATAAATCTGTGTCTTAAACCTCTTGGGAAGGATAAAGACAACTAAATTTTGAGAGAGAATTTAGAAGGGACAGAGCTTCTTTTCCTTGCCAAAACATGATATCCTGTTACACAATTAAATGAGGAGTCTTCAAAAGGCTTAACTGACATCCTGGGCACCTCTGAGCTCAACAGCATAACATTTTGATAAGGAAAGTTGTAAACAGATGAGATACAAATGGATTATGTTTCCACTGAAATACTCAGGGTTTCAAAAATTAACAGGTAATGTGCTTCGAGCTTTCATCCACTTCTCCATTCTTGTGAAGGGCAATGACCCTGAACATAGATCTCTCCCTTACCTAGGATTATGAACCGGTCTGGAAACACAAGTCACATAGCGCAGCGGATTGGTGACTAGGGCACGTAAAAAATATCTGGTGCACCAAATGCACCCTGTATAATCAGATGTGTAATTCAAGCCCAAGAGACACATCAGAAAGTAAAGGGTAATAGAGAAAAATCAAAAGAGGCAAATGAACCAAACATGGTACAAGAGCATTGTAAGGGTTTTATTGTACTGCGAGTCCACAGCCCTTGATTTTGCAAAATCCCTGAACATTGAAGCAAGATAGATTAAATATGATTAGCCTAAGAAACAATACTAAAATAGGGCATTTTTTCCTTATGTTCAATGGCCACAAACGACACATTTAATCAACTCAACGGGATATAGTTGTAGAAGGAAAAAAAATTTGAACATATTCTATTTGACAGAGTCTTGCAGGACCCAGTCTCAGAAATTTTACTCTTTTTTTAAAGATTTTATTTATTTATTTGAGAGAGTGAGAGTGAGAGAGATCACAGAGGGAGAGGAAGAGGGAGAAGCAGACTCCCTGACGAGCAGGGAGCCCTACGTGGGGCTCGATCCCAGGACCCTGAGATCATGACCTGAGCTGAAGGCAGACGCTTAACTGACTGAGCCACCCAGGTGCCCCAGAACTTTTATTATTTTTAATATATAATATAAACATATGATAATATAATTAATATTCTTAATATAAGTGAATCCCAAGGAGAGGAATTTTACATGCCAGTAACCTGAAAATAAGCCAGTAGCAGAGGGAGCTATACACAAAAGCACTTCAGGAAGGAGAGTGACAGGACATTGCAGTGTGCTGTAATGCTATAATTATGCTGTGGGCGTAGTTGCCTGGAGCTTAAAGATACTATACAAGACTTAGTACTGGACAAATAAACTAATATTTTCAGAGAGTCTACAATAAGCTAGGCACTATATCTAAATTACATACCTGATCTCTTTGTATCCTAAAAGCTCTATGATATATAGACTATCATCATGATCATCACCTTTAAAGTGTCAATGAAGATCTCCAAGATTCCAGGAGAGCAGGCCAGGTCATACCTAACTCTCAAGACTGTCTTGAGAATTAAGAAACAACATATATAATATTTGTATATAACCCACAAATAGAAAATACAAATATAATAGTTTAAAGTTTTGTAGTTAACTTCTAGTTCAATGTGCCCTACAAAGCACACATCTTCGTCTTCTCCCTCCCGAATTCCCTTTGAAATTACAAATGTAAACAAACAAAAGAGGAAAACAAAACTCCAGCGCACTGTGGAGTCAAGAAAGGATGCCTTCTACGGATTTGATAGTCTGAAATTTTCACAAATTTCTGGAGGATGGAAAGGGAAAGGACTTATATTTATAAACCCAGTCTTACAAAACCAAACAGTTCAGCTTACATACGTGAGGAGGCTATAAAAGGGGATGCTAGCTTTCTCTAGAAACAGATACACATTCAGGAGGGCTGTAGCATTCGTCTCCAGCTGGAACTGCAAGAACTTTCCACTAAAAACAGTGTAAGATTTGT
Organism: Callorhinus ursinus; assembly: GCF_003265705.2. Taxonomy (NCBI): domain Eukaryota; kingdom Metazoa; phylum Chordata; class Mammalia; order Carnivora; family Otariidae; genus Callorhinus; species Callorhinus ursinus. Next base: position 48,284,287 of record NW_027397064.1, read on the forward strand.
TTGGGAAGGATTATTAGAGTGTTTGGGCTGGGGACATAGGCAGAGCAAGCCTGCAAGAATCCCAAAATAACTTACTGTACCCAAAGAGTAAAATGAAAACGACAGTTTCTCCCAGGAGTAAACCTCAGTGAAGATCACTGTTATAGGCTGAATTGTGTCCTTCCCAAATCCATATGTTGAAATCCTAACCCTAGTACCTCCGAATGTGACCATATTTGGAGATCGGGTCTTTAAAGATGTAATTAGGTTAAGATTACGGGTGGGCCCTAATCCAATAGGACTGGTATCCTTATATGAAAAGGAGATAGGACACAGACATAGAGGGAAAAACCACGTGAAGGAAAAGAAGGCCATCTACAAGCGAAGGAGAGTGGCCTCCGAAGAAACCAACCCTGCCGACACCTTGATCTCAGACTTCTAGTCTCCAGGACAGTGAAAAAATAGATTTCTTGTTGTTTAAGTCAGCCAGTCTGTGGCACTTTGTTACGGTAGCTGCAATAGACTAATATAATCACTACCAGATTAGCCCCAGCGAAATCTCCACTGCTTTGAAAATTGTGAGGGTTCCAAGCTAGCCATCAATGGAGCCGAAAGTCTATGGTCGGTCTTGTATCCCATTCAAGATAGACCTTTTGCAAAGGAGAGTCCATAGTAGGTATTTATATGAATCAATATATTCCTTGTTTCAAAAACATGATTGCTCAACCAAAACTCAACAGATATCTAATGGAAACTGAGTAAAATGGAGACACTTACCCTGGATGGATAAAAAATAATACAAGGCAGAAATGCAATCTAAAAAAAAAAATTCTAATTAGTATCCTCAGAGTGTTAGGTCAAGCTAATATGGAAATGAAGAGCCAGTTTCAGAATGGAGAACTATCTCATTTGAAATTTCCTCCTCATACTGTACCCAGTACACCAGAACTGCCAGCCACCTGGTTCTTTAGGCTCTAGACAGCTAGGGACAAAAATTAATAATGAAAGAGGAAAATGCAATGACAGAAAGGACAGGGTGGTCAGGTTTTCCATGGCTACATCCCCACAAAGTTTCAAAATACCTGGGAGGAAAATTTGATTAGTACCAGAACTATGATATATTCTAATAAGAGATAATAGCTGTATATATGTAGATGAGTCACAAACTTTAAATATCACTAAAACTCTGATATGCAGAGAAATGCAATTTCTTTATCTCATCTGTGATAACCCAGGTCTGAGTTTCTACCTGTTGGTAAGCAAAAATATGCACATGGATAATAATGTTAGATGATAGATAGATGATAGATATTAGGATAGATATCCAATCTTGTAAAAGTTTAGTCTCATTCAATAGATTAAAACAGTTCTTTGACAGCCAATTCATATGACTATATCAAAGTGCTCTGACAAAGCAGTATGTGACTGGCATTCTTTGGTCCAGATCCCCTTTACTGGTTTTGTGTTCATTCAGCTCTGGCAGGCTATAGGCCCCAGATCCTCTGCCTCATCTTCCATCAGGCTCCCATGGGTCCACCCCACCACAGAGGATCTTTTGGCAAGCTGGCTAGAATTCCAGAGCTCACACCACATGAGAAACCTTAACTTCAAATCCCTACCCAATCTTATCCCATTTTGTTTTCAAGTTTACATTTATGTGGCTGTGCCCCAAGTTTAATATGGGAGAACCCAAGAGACAGCCCTTTTATAAAACCCTAACAAAGAGAAGGGAGAGTGGTTCAGTTGGAGGAGCCCTTCTGCCCTTGACATTACCCCACATACCTACAGTCCCTCCTCCCAAGGACCTCCATGTCTGGCCACCAACATCAACATCTTTGGGCTTTTCTTCCCAGGGTCTGAAAGAGCAGGCTCTGCCCACTTCCCCTTCCTACCCAGATGTCTTATACAATGTCTGGAGCAGCCCAGCAAGCCTAGATCTTGATAAGTTAAAAAGAAAGATAAAGGAATTTGCAGAATCCTTTCTGAAGATAATAGCTTAGTTTTTAAATCTGCAAAATCTTATTTTTGAACATGAACAGTTAAATATTATCTCTTGCATTAATTCATACTCTTCCTAAACCAAACCCAGGCCTATGGATGCTCAAAGCCGAGCAAGATCATCTGCTCAAAAAAGAAAAAACCCAGGATTTTAAAAAATGAGCCATTTTTTTTATAAATGTGTTTTAAAAACTTCAGTCATATTTCACAGCAGAGATTCATTCACTGTGGTCCTTGCATGCTAGCTAGGTTTTCCCTGCATCTAAAGATGGAGATAAATACCACTGGAACTCTTGTCCATGGCCTTTGGGGTTTCCGGTGCCCTCCCCAAGAGTTCTGTGAAGTCTGACAGGCTTAGTTTTCTTCAAGATGCCTCTGAATCATTTCCTGCATCTGAATTCTTGTTCTCCTCTCTGCTTTCTATGATTCTCATAGTCTCTTCAAAACTGTCAACCTAACAACGGGCACAGCCTGTCTCTTTGATTTCTTCCACATGCTCTCAACATATATGAGTCAGCTGTCAGTGACTGACTTTCAACGGACATTTGAAACAGTGAAGGGGAGAACATAGCCACAAATCTCCTGGCAGAAGATTTAAAAATCATACTAGGCATTTGCTTTTGTTAAAAAAAAAAAAAAAGTAAGTATTGACTTTTTACAACTCAGATTCCAATTTTCCACTCTTTTGCTCAACCATTTCATGTTCTGTACAAGCTACAGCACAACTGAGAGAATTTGCTTCCATTTGTTACTGAAAGAATGCACCTCTGTTCAGCATTTACATCCAAATTCATCAAGTGATGAACAGATAAGTAAAATGTGATATATCCATACAATAGAATATTATTTGGCAATAAAAAGGAATAAACTGCTAATTTATGCTACATGATGACCCTTTGTCAGGCAAGAGAGAGTGTCCGTGTTGTGTGAATGGAGTGGAGATCTCAGTGCTTGGATTCCCCATGATAAGATTTATGTGGGGAGCCACACTCCAAAGGAAGATAGCCAGAAGGAAAGTAGCAAGCACAGAGCAGTTTATTAAAGCGAAAGTACACACTCAAAGTGGGAGAAGTAGAAGCAGTACCTAGGTTATTTTGGAATTGGATCTAATTAGGTCTCTCTGGGAGGAGCTGTGACATACAGTCGGGTGGTCTCTAATGGAGTCTGATTCTAATCTTTTAGGAAACTCCTCCCACAGGTTGGGAGGGAGAACAATCATGGCAGCCTTTCTCAATGGTGGTGGGGGGGGCTGTGCCTGCAATGCAAATGCATTATAATGAATTGGGGGTTACCCTAGGCAGAGCTGGAAAAGGAGGGTGCTTGCTCTGCGCCTGTGGCTCTTGGTCTGTCAGCTCCAAGGTCTTGGAAGCCACGAGGTCTGGATGTTGTGTCCCTGGGCTTTTAATGTGTAGCTGATTGATCATGGTCCTTGCCTCCAGCTCCTGTCTCTATCATTCCCCTTCAAAGACTTGGGACTCTGCCTCAGGATGTTCCTTCCACTGCTCACTTCTAGCTTCTACCTAACACCTTGAAAAGTTTATGTTACGTTAAAGAAGCCAGGTCCAGAAGACCACATGTTGTCTGGTTCTGTTATAAGGAATCTCCTCAATAGGCACATCTAGAGTGATGGGAAGTAGATTAGTGATTGTCTAGGGCTGGAAAACTGGGAGGAAATGGGGAATGACTGCTAAATCGGTACAGAGTTTCTCTATGGTGTAATGATAGTGTTCTAAAACTGTGCACAACTCTGTGAATATAATAAAAACGGTTGAACGGTTGAAATGAAAATTTTACATGGTTAAAATTTATGGCATGTAAATTACATCTAAACAAAGGTGTTATAAAAAAAGTAAAAAAGTACTATATTTCCCAACTGACAATTGCAGTCAATATTCTGCGGCCAAAGCAAGTAAGCTACACCCCTTTCAGAAGGATGTCTTACCAGGTTTTTCCCCTCTCTGGGAGCGTGATATACTATAATCGCTCCACACTGATTGATACTCGTGATTTAGCAACATCATCGACCTTCACTTGGCATAGTGATCACACAGTTCAGTGCCACCTACTTATCTCCTGCTGAGACTCCTATTGTTCTGTTTATCTTATTACAAAATAAATCTGTTTCATTTTAAAATGCTGTGTTTTGGCTCCTGTGGCCCAGCAGCGTGCCCTTGGGAACTTGGCTCTTCATGTTTATTTCTGATATCATTTTAATGGACTTTGGCACACATAGGCAAACTACAGGTAGGCCATTTTCTAAAAGATTCTTTTTTCAGGATTGATGTAGAGATATTAAAACCTCAGATAAGAATTTTTTTAAGATTAGATTTTCTCTTTAAGCTTTTCAGAACTGTAAGATAAATGAGTACCCAAAAATCTGGTAAAGCCAAAATACCTCCCCAGAGCATTAATGTCAGTTATTGAAGTAATATTTTGAACTCATCAATTTTTTTCCTTAGTCACGAAAAGTATGTAATAAATACACTTTCAAATTTATGTTCATCAGTGGAGGCTTATTTGGGGGCTCCAATGGACGCACAGGGCAAGGAAGAGACCCAGTTCTTTGTCACAGATCAAGGTTGCCAGAAAAATGGAAATCTGAGCTCAGGAAAGAAAGGTAATTCTGCATTGTAGAAAGGGACAATTGCATCTGAAGTAAAGGGTCTGCAAAGGACCCCAAAAGATGATTAGGTCCCTTTGGCAGAGCCTAGAGCCTTCTCTAAGATAATAAGTTGCGGGAGGTAAGATGTGGTGGGACAGAGCTTTGTAGTAGCTGCTACAAACAGCCCATAAACAAGAAAAAGATTGTGAAGGATATTAGCACACTGATTTTTTTAATCTTTATTTTTTCTTAAGGACTTAAAATGCAGTAGATTCTATGTCCATGCATATTTCTTGAAATGTTAAATAGGAATTGAAATGCAACTCCAAAATCTTCAAACCTGCAAAACTATTTGATCTCAAAACTCATGTTCATACCATATACAATAACTTTTACCTATTCCTTCCTGTGATTTTCCTATCAGCAGGAGTTAAGGGAGAAAAGACTAAAGCGTCTGACTCAGGCACAATTTACTACAAGTTCCAAATGAACACTTCATGAACTCATAATGAGAAAGCATAGTTGGGAGGAGTCACAGAAGAGTGCCAGGTTCAGTGTGTCTATAGGTGAGTGTAGACGCTCAATAAGTATTTGTTGATTGAATAAATGTGACTCAATATGTGCCCAAACTGAGTTCTTACAACAACTACTCCTAAACCTCACTATAAAATACAGTTTTTGGAATCACTGACAAAATACTGCCGAATTCTGTGTTGAGACACTACTACAAAAGTCATATTAATCCCTACAATCCTTCACACCAAAGGCCGCAACTGAAAATCAGACACACTGTAATTATGTTGATCCTAACTTTCAATAAACTCCAAAGCCCTGGAAATGAGCCACTTCAATAATTTACTCCATATACTTACTCTGAAGCTTCCAGAGTGAATGGGTAACCAGTAATAATTCCATGAATGCTTTATGAAATTCCACGAAAGATAAAATTTGGAACTCTTTTTACAGACGTCAAAGAACATTTGTGTCCTTCCCATTTTCTAGATAGAAATATTCATTGTGTCAGTGATTATGCATAAAACCCCAGAATACTTTATTGAGGAAAAAGAGTTTTAGGTACATTAAAAGAAAAAGAATTACTGAATTAATAGGAGATGAAAATTGCCTGAAGAAATAGGTAAAGTCTTAATCCTATCAGCTATTAATGCATAATTAATTATTCTTACACAATATTCATTTGTGATATTGTTCCATATTTGAGGTAAATATAAGGAATTTTTATGGAAATCAGTTTTCATTGTGACATCATAAATAAAATCTATTACCTTTCTAATAGCTAATTAATAAGAGGCATTTGAGCCATCACATATTCTAATAAATAATCATGGATTTTACAATCTTAATGAATGGGGAACCAGACAGTGAGAAACAAGATGGGCAAGCCTTTAAGCAGAGCAGGAAATAGCAATGGGTAATTGTGAAGTGATTATTTCAAAATCAAGTTAGTACTTAAAATAAGAGTAATTCTAACCAAATAAAATACAGTGGATTAATTTTTGTAATCACAGAAAAATTGATCAAGTTCAAAGTTTATAATAGTGAAAGACAACTAAAACTCTTAAAGATGCCAATTTTTAAACTCTAGACAATACAATTGACCTACAAGAGCTATTTGAACGGTTTTTGAAACTTTAAAAAAAATCCGTCTAATTTTATTAGATGCTGCTGCCAAGGAAAGCATCATGTTAAAATAAAAATGTCACACAATGTGTCCTTCAGCATAAAATCACAAAAGTGTTCTATGTTATTAACATAAGCACCTTTATTATTCACAGAGAACTTCATTTCAATGCCTTTGAGTTAAAGGGGTTTAACTTAGTAAACAGTGTCCTCCATTTATTGCATACTTTCTCTAAAGCCCTGGACATTTCCAGCTGACAAATACAGACACAGTTTTCATTTTCAGAAACAACATTAGTTTGCTGCATCACTGGGTGAAATCCAAGCATTTAGTCAGGCTTGTTTCCCTTGCTGCCTGGCTTAGCACATGCAATGAGAATTATGTCTTTCATTTCTACGCCAACTTGAATACATTAGATGCAAGAATAACAGAGTCAGCACTATATCAAGATAGACATGCCTGCAGAAAATAATCTAATGCGTCCTTACCCAGGTGGCATTCAATTTCTAAGCACTGTAACTAATGAACCACAAAAAACTAATGATAGACTACAGTTTTATATTAGTCTCATAAAATTTCATAATTTAAACTATTCTAGCCATTTGTTCTTTTAAGCAGAATTACCTTACGAGACTGTCCAATAATCTACTTGAGTATGTTTTGCCATTTTTGAAAGTAAGCACACAAGGAACATGGAGATATGATCAGATTTTATTTGAGAAGTTAAAAAGGCTAAGTACCACACCAAACAGAATACTATCTTCTTAAGAATAGTTAGGAACATGAAAAGTAAATCTGAGTAATTGTACTTATTTTTTTTACTTAGTTTTATATGTAAATTTTGGACTTTTTTCCAGTTAAGTGCTAAGTACTAGGTTGTGCTAAGTTATACTATTTCGTGTGTATTTTCTAATTGAAGACTTACCCTTATGAATGAAATAGGTACTTCATTATCTTCATTTTAATGATGAAGAAATGAGGCTTGGAAGAATTAAGTAACACCCAGATAAGCTAAAATCCCAACTTAGGTTTGCTGATTGATTTAATCACTGGGCTGTGTGACGTCCCTATGAAGTTTTGTTGTTAGTAAACAGTAACTACCTGAGGTGCCTGGGTAGCTCAGTCAGTTAAGCAACTGACTCTTGATTTTGGCTCAGGTCATGATCTCAGGGTCCTGGGATGGAGCCCCCATGTCGGGCTCCATGCTCAGATTCTTTCTCCCTCTCCCCTCCCCACCCCCATTGTGTTTTTTCCTCTCTCTCTAAAATAAATAAATAAATAAATAAACAAATAAATAAAATCTTGAAAAAAAATGATGACTACCCATTTTATCATTTTATTTCATTTGTTATTTTTCATTGTATTTAATTTTAGGTACTTATACTCTCCTTAGGTTTAGTTAACTGTCAAAAGTCCAAGTTCCTTATAAAAGTTAATATCGATAAACAGGAATTCAGCCATTTACCATACTCCTGAGCTAAAGCAACTCTTGCCATTTTGATTAACATTCATTCAATGAGTTTTTGTTGACTACTATGGTAGATGCTATTAGCTAGCTATCCCAAAGGCCATTCCCAAGACCCTCTTCCCCTTTGCTTACCTCTGCTAAAGCATTTGGACATTTTGAATATTCACCTTCCAGACTCCTTTTCAGCTAGGAGTGGCTATATGACACAATTCTATTCAATGACATGTAAGCAAAAGTCAGCTGGGAGTTTGTGGAAGTATCTCTGCTGCCTGGTAAAAGTAACAAAGGTTCCTAGTGTCACCTCTTTCCTTCTCTTTCTGCTGAGATTATAAACATAATGCCTGGAACTGAGGCAGCCATCTTGTATCTGACAGTCAAAAAACATAAGGACCAAAGAGCAAACACCAAACATGGCCGTGCAGATATAGAGAAAAAGTCTTAAGACTCCACTCCAACCCTGTGACAATCAGCCCTTAGGGGTCTTGTAAAGTGTAGATAAATGTACTTATAGTTAAAGGCTCTCTTGGCTGCATTTTCTGTAACTCAGAACTAAAAAACAATTCTAACTCATGTATGTGCTAGCCAGGTTCCAGGCGCTTTCCGAAGTCCTGTGAATACAGTGAACATTCTCAAGGAACTCACATTCTCATGAAAAAGACATTCAACAGATAAGCAAGTAAAGAATTTTGAGCGCTCTAAAGAACAAGAAAGCAGGGCAAGGGGTTAGAATGTGACAGGATATGCTCACAGAAAGTTTCTCTAAGGAGGTGACATTTGATCTAAATAAAATGTGGGACAAAACCATGCTTTGGAGAAAAATCATTTTAAACTAAAGAAACAGTATGCACAAAAGCCATGAGATAATAAAATGCCTGACATATTTGAAGATCCACAAATGGCCAGCATGACTGAAGCCCAGTGAATTTGGAAGAGCAGACATTGCCACAAAAGTAAGCAAGGCAGTTAATATCCATGAACTTTCATTTTAAAGCCTTGCATTTACCTGGAAACATTTAATTTCTTAAAAAAGCCATCCACTTGACTTTTGGTAATACACTGCCATGCACTAAAAAGTTTTTGTAGAACATTATCTTATCTCAAATATCATTTATCCATGACATCGTTAGAACAATTTCAAAGGCCCATCCATTCATCTATTTTTAAGGACATTGGTGATCCCAAAGAACAGTGGAGTTTCTTCAAAGTCTGTCTTCAGACATCCAAGGGATGAATAACAGCATTTACTGGAACCATAAAATCAGGTCTCTGAACAGAGGTCTGGCATATTTTTCACACTTCTTTCTCTAACATGCTCCCAACACTAACCTACAGCACTTTTTTTAAGTAAGTTAGCACCTAAGAATGGAAAAAATTAAACAGTTTCCTCACAACGTGTTCAGAAATTTTGACATCCACATTTAATGATGAACTATAGGATTCCTTCAAGTCACCATCTGTTAGCAGAGCTGTTTTAGAACCAGTCGTGCAAAGATGCTGGATATTTCCCTCTAAGAGGAGACAGCTGGTAGGCAAAAGAAAAAAATGATAGATGTTAATCTAACCAATTAATCTGGTTTCCATATCCCTTTGTATAAGTGTTATGGCAATAAGCTAAGGATGATTGCTTTTCACCTTGCATTTTAGCGGGGAAAAGTGATGGATTTACAAAAAGTTAGAACAATTCTAAAAACGGAATCAGAGGAAAGCACTACACCAAGTGGCAGGATTAGGTTCTCTTTTAATGTGTATTTGAAATTCTAGTATTAATGTGTAGTTCAATTCATGATAAGTCAAGTCTCCAAAACTCCATCATAAATCTAAATATTGAATCTGAAGATAAACAGAGAGATACATTCATAGAAATAAGACATATCAGATTATATTTCATTGGATTGAAATATTTATGAAAATTCTGTTCAATATACAAGAAAGTTTTTTTTTAAGATTTTATTTATTTATTTGACAGAGAGAGACACAGCAAGAGAGGGAACACAAGCAGGGGGAGTGGGAGAGGGAGAAGCAGGCTTCCCACAGGGCAGGGAGGCTGATGTGGGGCTTGATCCCAGGACCCTGGGATCATGACCTAAAGCCGAAGGCAGACACTTAATGACTGAGCCACCCAGGTGCCCCGACAAAGTGTTTCTTTATAGAAGTATTCCAGCTAATCAATGTCAAAGGAATGATAACATTAAAATATCACCATTTCGCAACCCAAATGAAATCATTGATTCAAGCACTACTCAATAATGAATGAAACCATTAGTTAACAGTTTGATGGTGAACTTTTCAATGGGAGGCATCAGGCTATCACCACCAGAAATCACTGATGAAGCTCAGTTTATTCGAGAGCGAGAGCGAGTGAGCATGAGTCAGGGAGGAGGGGCAGAGGGAGAGGAAGAAGCAGACTCCCCACTGAGCAGGGAACCCAAAGCAGGACTGGATCCCAGGACCCTGAGATCTCATGACCTGAGCCAAAGGCAGCTGCTTAACCAACTGAGCCACCCAGGCACCCCCCGATCTCAGTTTTTATAACAACTGGGGCAACCTGACATTGTGCCTCTACAGGTGATGAAATAGGAAACACAAAGGACCACCTAGGGAATAATCTGTCCAAAAAGTTGAATGTGAATCAAACCAAACCCCTAGCCCTAACTTTCATTTACAGGAAGTATGTGGAAAGGAGGAACAATTATAACACTGAAAGAAAGCAAATAGACAAATCCAGAATATGGGCAACCTGCAGGGCACTTGCCTCAAGTCAATGGCATGGGGAGAAAGTTAATGAGGAGATGACTTTATATGAAAAGGGAGTTAAGGAGACAACCACCAAATGCGTAAACTTGTTTGAATCTTTATTCTAAAAAAAAAAAATTTGTAAAGAGATTTTTAAAAACTGAATAAATGTAATTATGAACAGTTTACTAGATGATACCAAAGAATTTAGCTTTTTTTTTTCTTTTAGAAATGAATACCAAAGTTCACAAAACTGCAATGATGCTATGTGTAGAATGTACCTTAAACCAAATCAGCAAAGTAGGGAGGGGGGGAGAGTAGATGAAGCAAATATGTCAAAATCCTGATAATCTGATTGAAGGGTATTACAAGTTTATTGAACTATTTTTCCTATTTTTTTCCTTATTTAAAAGTTTCTTTTTGAGAGAGAGCACCTATGAGAGAGCAGGGGTAGTGGGGGCGAAGGGGCAGAGGGAGAGAATCCCAAGCAGGCTCCACGTCCAGCACAGAGCCCCACACAGGGCTCAGTCTCACAACCCTGAGATCATGACCTAAGCCAAAATCAAGAGTCAGTCACTTAACTGACTGAGCCACCCAGGTACCCCTCATACTTGAAAGTTTTTATAATAATTTTTAATACTCATTAATCAGAGCTTTATTAGGTAATCTGTTTGAAAATGTTTTTCTTAGGACGAATAATATTACCAAAGCAATTTTAAAAATACGTGGCTATTGAAAATGTGGTAATAGATACAAGCTGTCCTACATCCATGCATTTATCCATGGCACATTTCATTAATGGTAAATCTGCCCTTTTTTACTGGTTTATTTTAACATAATTTCGTCTGTGGTACTCCAGCATTTCATTTTTACTTTTCCTGTTTGAAACTAATTGTGCTTCTTAAAAACAAAACTTTGTGTCTTTCATCAATTCTGCTAAATTCTCAGTCATCATACCTTCAAATATTTTGTCTAACTCATCTCTTTTGCTCTCCTTCTGGGTATGCAATTAAATGTATGTTGAACATTATCTTCAGTGTCTGCCACTTTCACCTTTTTATTTTCCATTTTCTTGTTTTTCTGTGATTTGATTTACTCAAATCTCTCTTCCGACTTGCTAATTTTCTTTCCAGCTAATCTATTGCTTAATTTACTCTCCAAATTTTAAATCTAGTGACTACATTTTTTCATCTCTAAAAATCCTGCTTTTAAATTTTACCTCTTCCTTCATAAATATCTTATTATTTACCAGTAGCTTCCATTTTCTTATCTTTTGGATTATTATAAACATATTTGCTTTATAATTTTTTACAGATTATTGCACTATTATCTCGAGTTCTTCGATAAATCTTGTTTGTTGAGTCAGTCTGACTCCCTCATTTTCTTGTGTGCACGTGTGTGTGTGTACCTGTGTGTTCACACATTTAGTAAATATATATTGGGCACCTATGTGCCAGGCACAGTTCTACCTGCTTGCCAGTAGAAGTGAAAAAGAGATAATAGTGAACAATAGATAATAATCCCTGCCCTATATACCTTTCTTTCTAATCTTGTTTTTAAGTAAGATTCTCCCTCCTTATCTCAACCCCAAGAAAATATGGTGCACTATGGGTCATTAAAATGTTTCTCCTGAGCAGTTTTATTTTCCTTCAGTCAGGTGCCCCAACATGTCACAGCTTTGGATACATTTTGTATGTTAATTTCTCATTTTAGAATTTCTTAAACCATCGGGATACTATAACTTAACTCCAAATCCATTTGAAGGATAGACCAAAGTTTAAATGTCTCACAGGAACTTTTCTCCCACCCAAAAAAAGAGATAATTTTCCTTTTTATCTCTTTCAGCCTCCACCCTAATAGGTGGATGTTTTCAGTCCTTTCTCTTATAGTCAGGGCTCTATGCATGGGTCCAGGCTCCAAATCTCTATTTCAAGAGCCCAAGGCTTACTCTCACGTCTTTGTGTAGATGATCAAATCCAAGCCTTTAGTTGCTATCTGGTCCAATACCTTTTCCAAGCAGTCACAGTGTCCGGTTTGTACCTATCCAACGCTCATGTTCCTATTTGCTTGAGCACCTGAGGATTTCCCTTATACTCTTGTTTTTCTTAAGATTTTATTTATTTGTCAGAGAGAGAGCGAGCACAAGCAGGGGGAACAGCAGGCAGAGGCAGAAGCAGGCTTACTACTGAGCAAGGCCCGATGTGGGACTCCATCCCAGGACCCTGGGATCATGACCTGAGACAAAGGTAGATGCTTAACAGACTGAGCCACCCAGGCATCGTTCCTTATACTCTTTTAAGTTCATCCATGCATATTATAAAAAAATATTTTGTGATATTTTTTCAAGCATTTCTAGGTATTTGTAGCAGGAAAATTTCTACCCACTTTCTGGAAGCAGAAATAGCAATATTAACATTTAATGAGTTGCTAAGCTGGTCCGGCTGTCATAAAGTTGTTACGTCTTCATATGAAACTAAGAACAATTCTTTCACTTTTAACTCTGTATGCATGTTGAATTGTTTTACTGGTTATAAAGCCAAATTTTCATCTTATAATGATAATTCACAAGTGAAAGAATTTCACAGAGAAAGAGCTTAGTTTCTAAGGTATTTGATGAGACTTGATTTTTATGTGAAAAAATACAGAGTAGAGTAGAAAATTTATAGATTTAGTCATTATAGACCAAAACAAAAAGGGTCATATGTGGACTTAACAACAAAATGATGCCAAGTAAAGCCAAACAGAATCATAGAGTTATTATATGAATAAAATTAAACAAAAGATTAAGGAGGACACTTGTTGTGATGTGTACGGGGTATTGTATGGAAGTGATGAATCACTATATTATACACCTGAAACTTATATTACACTGTATGTCAATTGGACTTGACACCGTATGTCTAACTGGAATTTAAATAAAAACTTAAAAAAAAAGAGAAGGAAAAAAAAAACTAAAGATAACATTTTTGAAACCTAAACCTAAAAATGTATCTATGGTACTATGATAAAGGGTATTCACAATTTAATTTTAATACTCACTAATGTCCTTCACATCACTATGTAAAATAAATTCAATAAATAAAATGCCACGGGGCGCCTGGGTGGCTCAGTCGTTAAGCATCTGCCTTCGGCTCAGGTCATGATCCCAGGGTCCTGGGATCGAGCCCCGCACTGGGCTCCCTGCTCTGCGGGGAAGCCTGCTTCTCCCTCTCCCACTCCCCCTGCTTGTGTTCCCTCTCTCGCTGTGTCTCTCTCTGTCAAATAAATAAATAAATCTTAAAAATAAATAAATAAATAAATAAAATGCCTGTTAAAGTAGATAACATATGTTTGTATAAATCAATAAGTCAATGTTTATCGAAGGCTTATTTTGTACAAGGCAATGTGATACAATAATTAATTAAAATCATTTTTTATAAAATTGATGATGTCCTACATTTGAGACCAAAAATTTGCTATTCAACAATCTATGACCAGGAAGCTATTGTATATCTTATTAGTCATTACTTTTAACTTTCTTCCTCAGTCAAATAAGTAACTGAGTGAGATTTTTCTCTTTGTCTTTTGCTCCTTAAATGCTATGTTAAGAGAGTGCAAATAAACAACCACAACAAAACGACCACTACTCCGGACTAAAAAAACTTTCTTCCTGTGCATATAAGAAGAGCAACACACGGAGAAGCAAAGCACATTTCATATTCACCCACAATAAAAGTTCATCAAAGTTATGTAGCCCCCCAAATCCAGCTCAGTTAACAAAATTTACAGAGACATATTTGCATATATTAGAAGCACTAAACAGGATTTTTTAAATGCAATATTAAAAATATGGCCGAGGGGCACCAGCCTGGCTCAGTCGGTAGAGTACATGACTTGGTCTTGGGGTTGTAAATTTGAGACCCACTTTGGGTGTAGAGATTACTTAAAAAAATAAAATCTTTAAAAAAAATAAAATATGGCCTAAAAACTTTAGAAAGGAAAACTACGTACATTAATATATATCATTGTAGCTATATTTATATATAGTTGTATATATATATATATACACAAATACAGTCATATGTAGTTTTATGGTATCTAAGTTGTCCCGGTGTCATTTTTAGAAATAAGATGTTAAGAAACAAGTGAGTTGAGAAATAGCAAAGGATTCTTCAGAAGCACTCTGGTCCTTTATCAAAGACTTCTTGAGAAAGAAAATAGCTTCCAGAAAAAACTTGTTCCTGATTAAACCCATAGAAAAGAAGGACTTATGGTGAATCATTTAAAATGTGGGGAATAATAGGAGAATCTCAGCCAGCTGAATTGTTTCATAAATGCTAGGGGATTGGAGTGAGAACAATGTAAAGTTAGCAAAGGTGGGGGATGTTGCTAACTTGTTTCTCTTGTCTGAGGCCCTGAGAAGGAGCAGACAGAAAAACGGAATGGGAAATTGGACAGCTTTATGGCAAAAGAATTCACCTCAGATAAATGTTAGGCAGAAACAATAACAAAATTGTCAAGACTTCTCATTTACAGTGATGACTTCTCAAACTGCGGGGTCTTCTAGTCATTATGTGTCCCAATCAAAGTGTTGTTTTTCAAGTACACGGGTCCCTCGCTTAATGATTTTCATTAGTGCCTGAAAACCCTGCGGTTAAGTAAAGAGCTTTTAAATGAAAAAAAAAAAAAGGGGGTTTCCATTAAGTTTAATAAGAAAATTGTGATGTGGGGGCGCCTGGGTGGCTCAGTTGGTTAAGTGACTGCCTTCGGCTCAGGTCATGATCCCAGGGTCCTGGGATCAAGCCCCGCATCCGGCTCCCTGTTCAGCAGGAAGCCTGCTTCTCCCTCTCCCACTCCCCCCGCTCGTGTTCTCTCTCTCTCTCTTTCAATTAAATAAATAAAATCTTTAAAAAAAAAAAGAAAGAAAATTGTGATGTGTTGGATCTCAACACAAAAAACTCAAATCATTTTCACAGCTGGAAAAATTTATCAGTTGAATGAAAACATGTTTATATTAGTAATAAACAGAAATTTGAAAGTAAACAAATACAGCTTGTGCATAAAATCCACTGTTATTGTACTTGTCTTTTTACCTTATTTCTGAAACAATTTTCTTCACCAATCTTTCAGATTTGGGGGCTCATGACCATTTTGCACTTAAAAATAAAATCATATCCCAAAAAAATACCTTTTGGGCAAAATATAGGCTAAGTATGGGAGGACCTAACAGACTGAAGATTCACAGAAGATACTAAATCTTCATCTCTCCCTTTAGAGTACGTGCACAAGGAAGTTTAGAACACATTACCTAAAGTACAGGGCATTGGCACGTCAACTATTTTAAACTGAAGAAATCTGAGAAACAGCAGGTGCAGGAAGTACTCTCTGACCTTAACTTTTCCCGTGAAGCAGGTCATGTAACCCTCATGTGAGAGGTACCCTCCCTACTTCCCAGAGGAAAGGATCATCCTTATTTCCAAAGATGGAAGGATATGGAGAGGAATCCAAACAGGATTTGTAAGTTTCCCCCAGTTTACTAGTCTTAGCTCATACCCTTTGTCCTATCATGTTTTTCCACAGTCTTCCACTCTTCATCAAGCCTAATATAAAAACACTCAGATTCAACCATTTCTTCCAGTCTTCATTTCCTTATGAAGATTCCTGTGTCACATAAAACTCATATTAAATAAACTGCTATGCCTTTCTCTTGTTAATTTGTCTTTTGTCAATCTAATTTATAGGATCCCTGCCAGAGAACCCGGGGCAGAAGAGAGAAAAGGTATTTTTCCTTCCCTTATACACACAAAGAAAATGGTCTGGATTCATTTGTACATGGCAGGCAATTCAAATGTGTTCCATAGGAAAATCTCTGAATAGAAACTGTTATGTCAAGTAAACTGTCAAATATGTCTTTGCCTGAAATCATAATATTAAGCTGTCATTTTTATAGTGTATTTATTTAGTGTATTTTTTAGTGAACAAGTTATTTAAGGGAAAAAAAAAAAAAAGAAGAATCATTGTTCAAAATGGTATCACTTTTCCAGAGTCATCACAGTGAAAAGTTCCTTCACTGAACAGTCAGTAGGGGGATAAATTTGAATAGAGTTACAGATGGAAAACCGATCGCTCATTCAATAAGAATTTTTTAAATGCTTACGCAAAGCAAATTGGACTGCTCATATAACCTAACCCTTAGAAAGATTTAACTAACTTTGTTTCCTCTTGTTGAGAGTTGGCTGGAGGAAATGCCCCAGGCTAAACCTGTTTAACCTCAATGTAGCTTTCCTTTAGCAAAATACTGCCAAACAAAAGATAATGTCATTTTGTTGCCATTTAGCCACACTTCTTAAACCAGAGTAAAGGCAGTTAGCATTATCAACCCCACGATACCTAGATCAATCTTGTAGACCGAAAAATTATTACTGCTTCTAGATCTTAATCAAAACAGCTGTCTTCTAAGAGCTCTCTTTTACTCGGGAGGTCAGGAATGGCATGGGAGGAAACGAACAGTTGCCTGGCCAACTGGATCAGCAAACTCAACCCTGGCTTGACAGATCTGTAGCTGGTTTCCTTTTCCTCTGAACATTACATTTACGTCATCTCCTCCGTCTTAAACTCCACCCAAAACAAGTCCTATTTCCTTAGTGCTTTGCACAGAGAATTAATATTTTACCATTTCATTATCTTTCAAAAGTATATGACAATTAAATATGGATTATTCCTCCGTTGGCTGATCCTGTGTGACTCTGTCATTTGTTTATTTTTTAAAGATTTTATTTTTAAGTTATCTCTACACCCATCCTGGGGCTAGAACCTACAACCCTGAGATCAAGAGTCACACGCTCTACCAGCTGAGCCAGCCAAGTGTCCCAGACTGTCATTTACATGTCAAAAAAGCAATATAACCATCTGAACTCAAGTCTGAGAAGCTGTTCTGTTCTGCCTATTTACAACTCGAGTCCTCTAGCATAACATAAAGGCAGTGCTATCCAACAGAAATTTCTGCAATAATGGTTATGTTCAATATCTGCACTGTTCAATAGGGTAGCCACCAGCCAATTTCTATTAATTTAAATTTGCATAGCTGCATATGCCTGTTAGGCAAAGGAAAGAGGCAAAAAGTGAAAGTCTGGAAGGACCTGGCAAAATAGCCCATGTAGCATAGTAAAGAAAGTTGGTTGGGCTGTTCTTAGCACAGTGCAAATAGAAGACTCTTAAGTTATGGCTTTCAGGCAAGAGGTCTTCATCTCCATATCAAAAAAGCAAGAGCCATAACTCTGTTCACACAGGGGGAGCTTATCTAAGACTTACTATTGTAGGAGAGGGGAAAAAACTTTTCCTCTACCCTCTTAAGTTTAGTAACTGAGACCTGTGAATTAAACTGACAAAAGATAGATTACAGAAGAAAAGGCATATAAGTTTTTTATTTGATGTTAGTATTTTAATTCATTATGTGCATAGAGATCTTCACAGAAAAGAAACGAAGAAAACGAAATGGGTAGTTATACCCAGGGGCTCATATACCACTTTAACAAAGAGTGATAAACTTGTAGAGAATTGGCAAAAGAAAAGGGGCTTCTAGGGTTGGTAAATTGTGTGAAGGTCAATACATGGGGGAAACTAATGGAAGACAAAGGTAATTTTTGTAAAGGTTGTTTGTGCAGACTCAATTCAGTGCTGACTTTCTGTCTCCGGTTAATAATGTTCGTTTTCCCCCACCCCGGTAATAAGAGAGGGGACAGGGAAGATCATCACAAAGGGAAATGTATGTCCTGCTATGAGGCAGAGGGAGAAGGCAGAGACCTCTTTCTGCCTTTACTGCTTCTTAATTGCCTTCAGCTCAAAACAATTCTCCTGCAAAAGTGGCATATTTATGATCACCTTCACTATCACGACTGATTTTTGCATAAGCAGAAGTCATTTGTTTTCCAAGATGATTTTCTTTTCAATGTCTTCCCTGTTTAAAAGAATGTGTGTAGAAATAGAGTGGGACAGAAGTACAAAGTTCAGTCTTCTGAAAGACATGGTCCCACCTCCACCATTTTTGAGATTTTTGCATTCCCTTTCTCTAACTCACTTCAAATTCGGATTCTATAAATCTTTATAAAGCTTCTATTTCTGCCTACACCATTGTAACACATCAAAATACATAAGATTGTAATGGTATTCCACACATATTTATTCAGCATCCACTGTGTACATGAAACTGTGCTAAGTACTGAAAACGCACTGGCGAACAAAGCACACTGACTCCCTGATTGTCCTCAGTGAGCTTACAGTTTGATGCATAAGACATCATAAGATAAGTAAACAACTTTTTTTTGAACTGGAGTGAGGCTCTGCAGGAAAAGAACTGAGTGCCTAAGAGAGAATAGCAAGGGGCTATACTTGAGCCAGGGAGTTAAAGAATACCTCCCTGGAGAGGCGAGCCAAGAAGCGCACAAAGGAGCTAAGGAGGTAAACATTAGAAAGAGCACAAAGGAAGGACTGTGTGAAGGTGCACTTGAGAGAACAAAAGGACAGAGGTACCTAACAGAAGATGAAAGAAGTAGGCAGGAATGCATTTATTCAGGATCCTGTAGTCCTGAGTAGGTGTTGAGATTTTATGCTAAGTGCAGTAGAAAGCTTGGAAGATTTTGGAAAGAAAATGACATGATCCAATTTACACTCTAAAAGAGTAGTTAGTTCTGGCTGCTATATAATAGAGAACAAAATAGAGGGAACAAGAATTGATGCAGGGAGAACATTCTGGAGATTATAAAGTGCCCTTGTAAGTGTTAATTGAATGGCTACAAAAATTTCCACAGCAGTATGTAAATAATTGCTGTCCCACATGAACCATTTTTTGAAACCCAGAACTGTATCAATAGGTTAAGAGGGTGGGTGCTGAAATTTCATCACGAATCAGCGTAAATCCCGAGACCGATGCCTGAGATTCACGAAACTGAGAGATTACAGTAGCATGGTCAGGCATAAGTGATGAGAACTCCAAAAATGAGAAGAAAGAACAATCCAGAGACATATGAAATTATAGCATTTGGTGGTGACAGGAAACAAGAAGGAATCATGAAATCCCATTCTTGAAGGATGATGTGACTCAGACCCAAGACCACAGAGCTGCTCAACAGCATGTGTCCATTTGGACCTCTGCATCGTACTTTACTCATCTATAAGATGGGCATAAACTAGGGTTTCCAGATCATGGTGGAGTGGTAAAGATTCAACAGCTAACAAATATGAGCACTTAGAACAGTGTCTCAAAAACTGTAGCTAGTTTAGAACACGTACAAACTTTAAATAAATTTAAATAAAGTGTCAGATATCTCCCAAGTTTTGTTCTTACTTCACATAATAGCAATTCCATATGGCCATCCAGGAAAATTTAAGATTTACAAGGTCATTTTAATATAAATTTCATTGACTTATATGATTTAGCTGCCCCATTTTATTAACTTTTATTTTTTATTAGTTATTTTATATATACCCAGTACCTCCTTTAGAAATCTTGCTTATTCATTTTGTGGCTCCCTCTTCAGTTTAATAAGATATTTACTCTTAATAATGTAATAATTCTAGGTAAAACATTACTGAATAGTTTGAAATTTATTTTCTCACTTAAGTCTCTAGATAGATCAAGGCTCTATCTTGCAAGGCTAGGATCAGCCTAGAAAATAATCACCTTCAAGATGACAAGTAAAGGTCTTGAGACATGAGACAAAACAGAGAGGCATCCTTTTCCTTTGAAACATTTTTGGGAAAGGTCAAAAAAGCAAGTATTTTTTTTTTTTTTTGCAGACTCCCTGCTGAGCAGGGAGCCCAATGCGGGACTCGATACCAGGACTCCAGGATCATGACCTGAGCCGAAGGCAGTCACTTATCCAACTGAACCACCCAGGCGCCCAAAAAAGCAAGTATTTTTATTTGAAGGTGATTCATATTGCTCTTTCAGTGATTACAAATCAATAGAAAGTGTTTCATTACATTTCAATACCTAACTTGTAAATCAAATAGCTGTTGGGGTCATAAGTATTTACAATATATAATAAAGTTTTCAGTTACAAGTGCTGATATGAATCAATATTAACATTTTATTCTTTTCCTTCACAAAGGGATTAAGAGATTGAAATCCCTTTAATTGTTACTAAATCCTATTCCGAACTTGAATTTGCTCTTATGGAAATTTTAAAGCACTAAAAGTTTGAACCCAGTCTCCTTTTAAAATAAATGCCACTTACTTCTTGCAACTTTCTTTTAATAATTGTTTAAGTTATTTAAATGCATGCAGACTTCTTACTGAGTGCTGAAAGTAGGTACCAGCACTAAGGGTAAAATTAAATGACTCATTTCCTTTACGATCAAGGAAGCAAAGCTTTTCTTTCTATTATGTTGTGAATTCCAGCAAATAACTCCACAGCCATTTATTGAATTTTTCTTCTTTCTGATATTCACATTCCAAGCTCTTTAGTATAGTAAGTGAACTGGTACCATTTTTCAGTAAACCTCAAAATTTCATTTGAAATGCCCTGCAGCAAAGACAATACTAGCTATTTCCTAGCGGAGGGGTGAGCCAGTTTAGCCTTTCTGAAGTTTGACTTTTAAAAGAAGTCCAGAAATATAAATTAAGAACATCTTAAATTAATGCTGTAGGTTAACATTCAGCCAAGAACACATTTGCCATTAACTATTTTTGAAGAACTCTCCTGCTTGAAAGGAAAGAATTCACCTTCTTTCCCAAACAAGGTATCCTCTTGTGAGTAGCCTTGAAATGTAATTTCCAAAACCATAAAGCACCTTTGCTCTTTTTCTGCAAATAGAACAACTAATACCTCTACTTATATCATGACATCATTCTATTAAAAAAGAAAAAGATGGGGCACCTGGGTGGCTCAGTTAAGCGTCTGCCTTTGGCTCGGGTCATGATCCCGGGATCCTGGGATCCAGCCCTGAGTCAGGCTCCCTGCTCAGCGGGAAGCCTGCTTCTCCCTCTCCCCATCTCCTGCCCATGCTCTCTCTCACTATCTCTCTCTCTCTCAAATACATGAATAAAATCTTAAATAGAATCAGAAACTCTACAACAGTAAAACCTGGCAACTGCTAAATGGCAATTTTCAAGAGTCAGGAACAGAACGTAACTAATGAGCTCTAAGAATCCTGGTAATCGTTTAAGAATGTTTTGAAAGCTTGATAGGACTATGTGATGGTCATTCATTACAGTGAACTTTTGCATCTCCTTTAAAATCAACTTTCTTGCCTCCTTTAAAATCCTACACAAGATCAGTTTGGCTTTAGATGGAAAAATATTTTAACCCATTGATCACTAATAAAAACATGATCTTCATATGTTTGGTACATTGCATTTCTGGTTTCTGGTGCAGATAAAGAAGACAGCAAGACATCAATCTGTTGATAAGACATCCCAAAGGATGTCATATTTTTTTGTCATATTTCTGAGATGAATTAGGGCAATGCTATGTGCAATCCCAACTATTAAAAAATTATATCAGGTCACAGTATAATTTCTAAAGGTATTTTGCACTCTCTCCCTTTACCTTCTACATTCAATCTGTCCCCAAGCACCGCCATTCTTCCGTCATCATCTTCTTGCCTTCACTGTTCTTTCTTCTTCTTTCCCAGATTCCCATCATCTTATGCCTGAATAATGATGATATTCCCTTAGTTCAGTGAATCTCAGACATCAGTCTGAGGAGACGGGCAGGCCCGGGACGAAGTTTTAGTGGTACAAGAGAAAATGAGAAAATAAGGACAATGCAATCTTTAATAACACCAAGTGGATTCACTTTAATGTTCTGTCCTTGGCTCTGGGAGAGTGTCCTTTCTACTAATTTGATGTTAAAATTTGATTCCTTTATGAAATAGTGGAGATAACATGTGGTCATTTACTTTTTATTTTTTTGGTTTGTTTTTTTCCTTAATATCCTTCCTTAGCAAAACAAATATTTGACAACTATATGTTAGTTCTCAAGAATTTTTTTAGGAACTTTCCTGATGGGTGAAATCCAAAATTCTGTAAAACAGTAGTAGTTGATTGATCTCCTTGAGTCTGGTTACCTCCTTTGACATCCAAACCCCAGAATCAGGCCAAACAGATGAAATGAATAGCATGATGACAATAGTTAACAATACTGTACTATTCATTTGAAAGTTGCTGAGAGTAGATCTTAAAAGTTCTCCTCACAAGAAAAAAAGTTTGTAATTATGTGAGGTGATGAGTGTTAACTAAGCTTATTGTGGTGATCATTTTATATTATTTACATACATAAATGTATCAACAAATATCAAATACAGTATATCCATGATATCATAATACCATTATGTTGTACACCTTAAATTTACACAACGTTGCATGTCAATTACACCTAAATAAAATTGGCGAAAAAAAGAAACTTCAATAGCAATTTGCTGCATTCAACACGCATCCCCACACTTACAGCAGCCTCTACAACTGGCCTTTCTGTACCTACCCATGGATGCTAGTGAGCCAGGTGGCCTCACTATCTCCCACATACACTAGACTTTCAGCTCCAGACTTGATTATGCTCTTAACTTCTGGGAAAAACAAAAGAAAACAAACCACCTCCTTCTTTCCCCAGTTTAGATATGCCTGAAACTAAAAATTCTCTTTATTCTTATAAGTGCTTACTCATCCTGTTTACCTGATCTAGTTCCCTTCTAGAACCAAATTCTCTGAACTCCTTTTCTTGCTGAGTCCACCAATTAATCTTAATCTTATTATTTTGACCATTTCCAGGAGTCTGCGCATATTCTCAAGGAGGCTGACTTTGAGAAGGATTTTATTAATATAAATCTGAATTGGGAAAGGCAAAGCCAGACTTTTGAATCTAAGTGCTCACATATCCGGTACATTAATGTTTAAAAGTATCTAGAAAGCCTACATTTTAGTTTATCATCTACATATCAGCCTTACAGATAAAGTAGTGTCTTGTAGATTCACAGACACGGATAAATGAGCCAGGATGCCCACAAAATTTTGTTATGAATATTTTAGGACAGACTGAAACTTAAATCAACAGCCTGGTACTTAAGATAACAATCATATCCAATTGCTCTTCTCACTATTTCTACCCAAACTTCTTTAACTTCCTCTCATTGCCAAAGACTATTAAACAGTCATCTCTATGTTAAGGACAATGTAAACTCAGCTGTTCAGAACAGAGTGGTGTGAAAGAATATCTGTTAAAGTGTAGGGTGTTGCTTATTGCCAACCTAAGCTCATTAATATCCAAACGCATTCAGTGTGCAACATTTTGATACGGCATCAACATAGCTTTAAATTATGGAAAATGTATGGTCCTGTAATGTTTTAAAATGTCAATTGAAAAATGTCAATTTAAAAAGCAGACTTACTTTGAAGAGTCATTGTACCTCTGTCGTTCCTTGTGTACATGTACTGCGTTCAAGTAGCTGGGTCATTGTAGAAACAGCTCTAAATTGGGATCAGAAAAGCTAGAGTTGAGCAAACACATACACACAACCTGTGGCAATGTGAATGTGGCCGTTTATCTTCCTCTCTGAGTTTCAGTTTCTTCATTTGTAAGTAGGGGGAAAATTAAATACCCTTCAAAAAGTCATTTGAGGATTAAATGAGGAAATGTCTGTGAAAAATCTCTGTAATATTATTACATTACTATAGGGAAGTCTCAAATTGAACAAGCCCTCATTATATTTGTGTTCAAGTGTTGTGACTGCAAACCAAAAGGGAAAAAAAATAAAAGGTACGCTGCCTGCAATCAAAGTCCCCACCAAAATAAATAAGGACAGGAAAACACTTTGCATACCTTCCAAACTTGCAACCAATGGTACTACTTCAAGTGACACAAAACACTTTTATTGTACAAGTTTCTGTTTACTGCTAACAAAAATATATTATTTCTTATTCCATGCAGTTTGACTGACAGGTTCAATTTTCTCTTCAGCTAATACAAAATGAACTACTCAGCAAATAATCGTGCACTGTGTCATAATATAAAATTAAAGAGATTTATGCAGAAAGTAAAACAAAAAAAAACTAATTATATGTGGTTTTCATGAAAAATCTCCTTGGCATGAGCCATTTCAGTAGATTGATAAGGTTAAAAGTCAATTCGCAGTAGGCTGAAGGGGTGAAGAAGTGCAAATTGAAATTAGATGCCTCTCTTTTAAGACATTCCACTGAGAAAGGATGGAGGGAGCTGTGATGGAATCTCAATGAAGCCTACAGAGGCGGGAAGGAGGGGATGAAGGCAAGAGTATGGAGGTTTGTAAGTTCAAAGTGAACAGGGAAAAGGGAAGGGAGAAATTGGTGGGATCAGATGCCAATTGCTGATGTTTGCGAATTAAATGAGAAGCAAGGAAATGGCAACAGCAAGAGCCTCCCTCACTTCTATTACCGCCCAGACCCATACTCTTTTTCTTCAGTTGTTAACCACTTGAAAGGGACTGTGTTTTTTCATATCGTGTAACTTACTAAAATTACAACTGACCTCCTCGATGCCAAATCAAATGAACACTTTTCAGTCTCTGTCTTGCAATGAATCCTTGCTGTCTTCATCTTCTAGGAACTTCTCACCATTCTCTTTTCATCTCTTACAGCCCTCCAGGAGTCAGTAGGACCAACGAGGTTATTGGGCAGTAACAAACAGCTCAGCGGCATATCCCGAAAAAAAAGTGTATTCCTCACTCACATGGCAAGTCCCGGACAGGTCGTGAGGGCCTTCGGTATTGATAAACACGCAGGAAGACAGGGTGGCAGAGGCTCCATCTCAACATATTTCATAATCACCAAGGCAAGAAGAAGGGAGCCAGCTGACTCATGCATTGCCTCCTAAAGCTCTGGACAAGTGACACGCATCACTTCTGCTCATATTCCATTAACCTAAGCAAGTTGTATGGCCGTAACCTCACAAAGGCCAGAGAAATGTAATACTTCTCTAAGCCCAGAAGGAAAAGAATGGGAATATTTGTCAACAGTCCCTATAACTATATCCTCTCCCTCCCACTGTAAATATTTCACAAAATTAGATTCTTAACTTCCTTTTTCCACTGTGTACATTCTTCCCCAGTGACCTCATTCTCTTCCTTATGACAATAACACCAAATCTACATGTCTTGCCCAAAACTCTCTTATAAACTCAAGACCACCTTGTCTCTACTTGGATATCCCAAAAGCACCTATAATTTAACACGTATAATTGTAAACTGATCACTGCTCTCAACCTATCCCGTCTCCTATTAACCATTTGCTGACTTTCCCTCCTATTAAACTAGAATTTCCTTTAAACTATGTGTTATTTATACTTGCATCCCCAAGACCAAGCAACATGAATTCTGGGAGGATACAAACATTCAGTCCACAACTTTGGATTTTACCCTGAAGGAAACGGGGAGCCATTGGACTGCTGTGGCTTGCTATTTTAAGAGCAGATTAAAAGAGGGTATATTAGTTATGCATTTCTATATGAATTTCCAAAGACATAGCAACTTAAAACAATAAGCATTTACAGTTTCTCAGTTTCTATGGGTCAATCATTTGGAAGCAGCTAAGCTAAGTCATTCTAGCTCAGGGTCTCTCATGAAGTTATAGTCGAGATGCCAGCTGGGGCTATAGCTCCAAGGCTCAAATGGGGCCAGATGATTCATTTCCAAGATAGCTGACCCATTAAGTTGCTGCCAAGAGGTCTCAGTCCCCTGTTGGCTGTTGGCAAGAGATTTTTTAGTTCCCTGCCATGGGGTTTCTTCATAGGGTTGTTTAAGTGTACTCATGGCATGCCGCTGATTTTCCCCAGAGTAAGTGATCCAAGAGAAAGAGGCTAACACCTGAATGTCTTCTATGACCCAGCCCTCAGGAGATGCACTGTCCCTTGTGCCTTATTCTATTCATTAGAAGCAAGTCTTTAAGTCCAACCCACACTGAAGGAGAATGGAATTAGGCTTTACCTTTTGAAGACTCAGAGTTTGTGAATATACTTTAAACTTCCACAGAGGGCAAGGGTAGAAACAGGGGCCTAGCTAGGAGGCTAGAACAGGGAAAGGTGACAGTAGAGTGGAACAGGGTGGTAGCAAAGGAGATATTAGGAACAGACTAGATGTTTGCCAGAGGCAAGGGGGTGAGAAGTTGGGCAAAATGGGTGAAGGGGAGAGGGAGATACAGGCCTCCAGTTATGGAATGAGTAAGTCTGAGAATAAAAGGCACAGCACAAGGAATATCGTCAATGATATCGTAATAGTGATATAATGGGACAGATGGTAGCTATACTTGTGGTGAACATCATCTACAGACTTGTCAAATCACTAAGTTGTACCCCTGAAACTAATGTAACATTGTCTGTCAACTATACTCAAAAAGAAGAAGAGGAAGAAGAAGAAGGAGGAAGAGAAGAAGGAGAAGAGGAAGAAGAACTGATTGGATTCTTGATATATTTTGAAAATAGGGGGCGCCTGGGTGGCTTAGTCGGTTAGGGGTCTGTCTTCGGCTCAGGTCATGATCCCGGGGTCCTGGGATCGAGCCCAGCATCGGGCTCACTGTTCGGCGGGGAGCCTGCTTCTCCCTCTCCCTCTGCCTCTCCCCTTGCTTGTGCTCTCCCTCTCTCTCAAATAAATAAATTAAATTTTTAAAAAATAACTAAAAAGTAAATGTAATTTTTTCAAAGTGTTCAAATGTTATATATGTGTATCAAAAACATGAGTTAAAGTGAATGTTAAAAATTGAAATATTACTCCTCATATATTTTCAAATAGGTTTTTCTCTTAAAATATTCAAAACTATCTCTTAAAATTAAGTCACAATTACTAATGGAATCAACTTTTAAATCAGAATTATTTAAAATCAGTAGCTTAGTTTAATTTTTTAGATTTAATTAATAACCACAATTAATTATGGTTATTAATGTTAGTTAATATTATTCAATACTTTGGAAAAGTGAAACCATTCCCAATTCTAACCTTAAATAGCCGCCTAGTTGTCAGGGTGGTGTCATATTTAATGTATAGTGTATCTAAACACAAACACACAAGAATTGTGTTTAAGAATAAAACAAATTGTTTATCATTCCAAACATTCCTCAGCAACCATGTGTAACCATTGAGAATACCTCACGTAACTCATGAGTGCCTTCAAACCACACAGGAAGGGAGACAAGAAATTGACACCAGGCACTATGCGATCCACTGCATTCACGCTGACAGGAAGACTTTGGTAAGTGAATTTGTCTTTCCTCTCGCTTACTGTTTCCTCTGCTCACACTCTCCCCATGCCTTGAAGCTGTGTCCTTTCCAGTGTGAACACCACCACAGCACATCACTGTCACAGCATTCAGTCTTAAGGACTTTAGGCATGAGGAGTAGGGACGTTTTCCCTGCGTCCAAACAATGGGAGTCCTGAGAGTAAATGCTTTGTAACTGAATTTCACCACAGGAGCTCTCTCACCCACCCCCACCACTGAGAGAAGAGAAAGGGTCAGAAATGTCCATTTTGTTTCAATAATAGTAACCCAGTACCTTCTACTGGCTGTTAGATGAAAATCACACACTCACCAATGAGCAAACTAAGATCTTGGGCGCACAGGACTTTTTGGATAGTGGAAGACTCTCACCTTCAGATAGAGGGCTGAGAGCAGTGTGATTAAAATCCGAATATTATTGGGAGACTTGCATTCAATAGAGAACAAGGGGCGGGCAGAAGTCTTTGAATGATCTTTCTTAGCTTCCTAAAATTTCCATCTTATCACTATTTCAAAAATCAAAGTAAGGTCTAGCCTAAGGAAAATCATCTCTACTTTTGGCAGACAACGTTTTCTAGTAAAAGGTCTTTTTTTTTTTTTTTTTTTAAGAGGAAGATAGGGGCAGAGAGAGAATCCAAAGCAGGCTCCACTCCCAGTGCATAACCTGACTTGGGGCTCAATCTCACGGCCCTGAGATCATGACCTGAGCTGAAATCAAGAGTCAGATGCTTAACTGATTGAGCCTCCCCAGTGCCCATACTTACAGATCTTTTCATTTTATTTTCAAACCCTCTGTTCTATTTCCTATAGTCTTAATTTCTTTTAGTTCCTATAGATGGGTTAATTTATGTAGTACATATCTTCCATAAGTAGTCATTCATAGGGAGAAATTCTATAGTTTTGCATATATTCTAATTTTTGGATTAAATCATGCAGAATTTTTTAAACAGTTGAGATCCAAAATTTAGCTTTTCTGAGAAAAAAATCTCTTCTACGAAGGTGGTATACTTTTTTTTTTAATAGCCACTGTGTTCCATACTTAATTTTATGAAAGGCTTAGTCCTCCATTGAGCACATGATAAAACTGATCCCAGATGCAGTTTTTATTTCACTAAATGCAATCTGAAAATGAACATGCTCTTTCTTTTGGGAACAAAATTCAATTATAAAGAAACAGAAAAATGCGATCTGAGATCAATAGCCTATTACAGTGCCAGCATGAGGGATAATTTCAGTTCAGTTTAATCTTCTGATATATGTGGCTATATACTGTTTATTTGCTTGTGCATTCCTACATGAGAAGTGACATACATTTAGTTTAATTTTATGGGAATACAAAGGATATATGTAGAACTGAGTAGTGTTCATAAGCGTAATAGAAAATTCAAAACCAACAAGCTAACAACCTATAGCAAAAAAAAAAAATTATCTCAGCAAAATATATAGATACTCTTTAAAAAAATACAATGGAATCGGGTGGGGGGATGGGTTAGCCCGATGATGGGTATTAAGTAAGGAGGGCACGTACTGCATGGAGCACTGGGTGTTATACGCAAACATTGAATCATGGAACACTACATCAAAAACTAATGATGTAATGTATGGTGATTAACATAACATAATAATAAAAAAAAGAAAAAATACAATGGAATTTTTATATCCAATAGTCTCATTTTTAACGAAATTTATATTTTTTAAAAGTTGTCAACAGAAATGCACTATGTCTCTGAGCTGAAAATTAATTTTAAAGATGCATATTTTGATTTCATAGATTTGTTTTTAAGGTATGAAATTTATACAGATTATGTAATCCACTTCTGTGCTTTCATGGATGAACAAACAGAGGTCCGGAGAGGAAACTGAGTGACCTGTTAAGGTCAATCAGCTAGTTAATTGGGATGAGAAGTGTGCTTTCATGGCTGGTTGGATGGGATAGGAAGCCTCCATATTTGGAAATGTCTCAGACAGGGCATTAGGACATGCTACCCCAACATAGAGAACCTTGGCATATTAAATATTTTAAGCTGAAGGAATCTGAGGAACACTGTGTTGAAATAAATTTCCAGGCCCAGGATGGAGCCACTCATGTCTGGGGTGCAACCCAAAACTTAGATAACTTTCAGGTCTCTGAAAATGATTCACTTGACCAGATATGCAGCCAGTGCCCATTTTCTGAGTTATCCATGGATTTGTTTAAATATTTTACTTATGAAAATAATGCATGTTTGTTATAAATAATTCAGACCAGAGAAAAGACCTAATGTTTTATTTCACGAATACTCTCCATTATGCGGCTATTAAACGGCATAAGTCTCTTAAACTACACAATGTCCAGCTTCACAGTCTTCTTAGGAAATTTCTCCCTCTGTCATAAATATTGACTCCAATCAAGGGCTAATCTTCAGTCAAACACATTCTTTTGGTGTTTGTGAAAAATCTCATTCTTTGCTAGGATTCCATCACACTAATTTTATAAACAGGTCCAGGTCCCTGACATTTCTAATGTCCTCAGCTATTAAGTTTCCTCATCTCCTTACAAAAAAAAATTAAAAATTATAAAACAATCATCAAAAGAAAGAAGAAAGAAGAATGCCATCTGGATCCGTGAATCCTTCAGTGTTCTACAAAAACATAAAATTCTCCGGGTGCCTGGGTGGCTCAGTCCGTTAAGCGGTTGCCTTCGGCTCAGGTCATGAACCTGGGGTCTTGGGATGGAGCCCCACATCCGGCTCCCTGCTCAGCGGAGAGCTTGCTTCTCCATCTCCATCTGCCTGCCACTCTGCATACTTGTGCTCTCTCTCTTTCTCTGTCAAATAAATAAATAAAATCTTTAAAAGAACCCATAAAATTCTCTTGACATTCCTTTCAGGTTTCTTCTGACAATGTAATGTACTGTTACAATAATAATCAATGAGATGATATTTCACGAAGGAAGGCAGATGGAACACCTGTGTCAGAATCACCACAGCAGCTGGTTAAAACTGCAGATCACCAACCTGGCCCCCAAACCTTCTGATTCAGAGTGCCTGATGGTAGAGCCAGGAAATGTGCATTTGTAACAAGCTTCTCCACCCCCACAGCCAGTTCCAGGTGATTCTTATCCACAATAATTTTCAAGAACCATTTGGTAAGCCTTAGCTGCAGTCTTCACTGTCTCCTATGACCTGGTCTAGATAGACTATAGTATCACTAATAAAATGGACCATAGGCTTCTTTGGGATTCCTCTCTCTCCCAGAAAAGCAGAATAAACTTAAATTTGCAGTAAATATAAATTCAATTAACCTAGAAAGAACGAGGACAGCATAAGTTTCTGCATGAGATCTCTCACTTTTTGTTGTACATCTATACAAACCAATGGTATTCCTTAGATCCCCTGGAGATTCCCCTCTAAAAACTGCCCACGAAACAAATTTTATGTTTCTTCACACTGTCCCAGATAACAGAGTTCCCTTTAAATGTACTCAGTCCTGCCCTCAGTCCAGCTATGAACTGAATGTTCTGTCTTCAGCAAATTACTGTCAACCTCTACTTCTTAGACATATTCATACAACATTAAAGTAGACTCTATTAAAAATAAAATAAATAGGGGCACCTGGGTGGCAGAGTAGGTTGAACATCTGACTCTTGCTTTCGGCTCAGGTCATGATCTCAGGGTCATGAGATTGAGCCCCAAGGGGGCTCCATGTTCAGCAGGGAATCGGCTTGTTCCTCTCCCCCTCCTTCTCCCCCAACTCATGTTCTCTCTCTCTCTCAAAAAAATAAATAAATAACTTTCTCAGGATATTAGAAAGTCATAAAAACTATGGAGAATAACAAAGCCAGAGAAAGGATAGAGAATGCCAGATTAGGGAGTAGAGACTAATTTTAAATAGGGTAGTCAGAGAAGGCCCCACTGCGAACATAACATTTGAGAAATGAAAACAAACAGGATGAGAGGCTGAGTCATACAGATATTAAAGTTAGAGCCTTCCATACAGAAGGAATAGAAAATGCAAAATCCCTGAGATCAGGGATCTGTACCTAGCATTTTTGAAAAACAAGAGACCAGTGTGGCTAAGCAGAGTAAGCAAGGGGGCCAGTAGTAGGTGAGGTAAAGAGGTGAGGAAGAGAAATAATTTAGGAAAACTATATAGGAGCTTGTGAACCAGAGTTAGAACTGTAACTTTTACTCTGAGGGACACAGGGAGCCCCTGGAGGGTTTTGAGAAGAAGAGTATCATGACCTCACATTCAAAAGCATCACTCGGGTTAAGAATAGACTCTAGGGGCGCCTGGGTGGCTCAGTCGGTTAAGCTTCCGACTCTTGATTTCAGCTCAGGTTATAATCTGAGTCATGAAATTGAGCCCTCCGTCAGGCTCCATGCTCAGCAAGGAGTCTGCTGGAGATGCTCTCTCCCTCTCTCTAAAATGAATAAATACATAAATCTTAAAAAAAAAAAAAAAGACTCCAGAGACACAAAGGTGGAAATAGTAATGGCAGTGGTGGTGGAACTGAGAAGGTG
This sequence comes from Callorhinus ursinus, assembly GCF_003265705.2. Lineage (NCBI taxonomy): Eukaryota > Metazoa > Chordata > Mammalia > Carnivora > Otariidae > Callorhinus > Callorhinus ursinus. Next base: position 48,316,424 of record NW_027397064.1, read on the forward strand.
CAGGATTCTCCAATTTGCTGGTGGGCTTGATATAGATTATGAGAGAAAAGAAGGAGTCAAGGACGACTCCATGGCTCTTTGGCCTGAACAACCACAGGATGGAGTTATCATCAACTGAGGAGGAGGGTTCATGTGGATATGCTGAGTCTGAGGTGTGTATTAGATACTCCAGTGGAGTTGATGAATAGGCGATTTAGCATAGGAGTTCAGAAGATAGAGACTTCAGAAGATAGTTTCATACTGGATAAAAGGATTGGGAAATATCAGCAGAGGAATGATATTAAAAATCATGAGCCTGGGCGTGGTCACAAAAGGAGTAGGTGTAGATAGAAAAGAGAATGCAAGGACTGAGTCCTTACCACCCCCAACGCTGAGAAGTTGGAAAGTTGAGGAGATGCCAACAAAAGAGACTGAGAAAGGGCAGCCAGTGAGGTAAGAGAAAGAGGAAAAGAGGCGATCAACGGTGCCGAATGTTGTTGTTGAGTCACAGCAGGCGAAGATGGAGAACTAGCTATTGCATTTAGCAACATGCAAGTTGTTGGTTACCTTCTTAAGAACAGTTTCAGCAGGATATTCGGGGTAAAACACGTGGCAGTGAGTTAAAGAAGAACGGAAAGAAAGAAACTGGAGGCATTTGAGAAGTTTTACTAGAAAGAAACTGACTGAGAGCTTGCTCTGTCTCCCTCTGCTCTCCGCCATGTGAAGACAGAGCGAGAAGATGGCCATCTACAAGCCAGGAAGTGGGCTCTCACCAGACACCAGATCTGCCAGCACCTTGACCTTGGACTTCCCAGCCTCCAGAACTGTGAGAAATAAATGTTTGTTTTATAAGCCACTCAGTCTATGATAATTTGCTATAACCTAAGGCAGGACAGAACGAACACCATGTTATTTCATGATGGAATGATTCACAGCAGGGGCAGAACTGATGACTCCAAAGAAAAATGAGAAGTGTTGTAGTAGGGCCAGAAGAGACAGGATCTAGTGCCCTAGCAGAAGTGTCTGCCTTTGGATGGAAGATCAGACGATTCCTCTGTAGGTACGGAAGTGAAAATAGAGTATATGGTCACAGAAGTTTGTAGGTGAGAAAACGTGCTGATGGAAACATGTGAAATTCTCTGCAGATTTCTTCCATTTTCTAAGTGAGAAAGAAAGCCTGGATATCAGGTGAAGAGTGGGGGCGCGGGGGGGAACAGGCAGTGGGGACGGGGACGACAGGTTCACCAGCGAATTCTCAAATGTCTACTACTCCTGAAATGAGCAAAGAAAAGCCTAGCTTCTTCTTTTTCTATAACTCACTTAATGTTTTTCTATAACTCATTTAATATTTCCTCCCGTTTGGAGGAAAATGAAAGGACAGAGATTTATCTCAAAACTGCCAATGAACAGTTTCAGTTTAAACAGACTCTAGGATATATAAAAAAAAATTCAATCAACTCCAAGTTTAACTCCCTATCAGAGCTCTTCTTCTCAACCTCCTCTTCGCAAGCTGGCACCTGGATATAGGAAAGCTTACCGAATTCAGGGGGTTATTCCTTTTACGTAGCCTGCCATCCTTGTGCTCATCTCTTCTGTGACCCTCGGAGACACCAAACTGTATGACTGAGGAATACAAGGTCTGTTTTCTTTACTCAGTCATAGCCTGATAAGACTCCACCCTCCACCTTACTCAACTGGCAGGGACTTAACTCCCCATCCGGCCTTGCTTGCTGTGCAGATGTCCTCATGGGGTCTGGGGGTAGCGCCCATGGAGTGTCTAACCTCACCCACCAATGCAGCAAGTTTCCAGCAAGATCCCTTCCAGACAACAGCTGGATTGTGAGAGCCAGGAATGCTGCCTCAGACTCATCTCTCTCTCTAGCCACCTTCATCAACCATCCCCACACTACTGCCTCCCACGGGGACACACAAGCCACCCTAAATGGCAGCCTCATGCCAACATTCCAAAGGTGAATGGAACAAAAGCTAGTCTCTGGTTGGCTGTCTTGTGAATTTATCAGCCTGAAGAAGGACACCTGCGTCTGACTACTTCTTTCCTTCATATTCTGAGACCATGAGAAACAGACTTTCTCCTTTCCTTCTGGCAGAGTCTTCTGGAGCACAACATCCTTCTTCTCTTTCGGGTACTAAACCTTACTTCTCAGTGTGAATGGTAGAAGGGTTATTTTTACTGGTAGAAGAAAATATGTGATTAGAGTCCTCTTGGCATGGTTCTAAATAATGGAAGCCCCGGGTGAACTTGGAACTGGGGATTACTAAGATGGAAAATGTATTGGTTGAGTAGCCTTGAGGTATTATCCCTGTCACACCAACAACTACTTTCTACTTGCTCTGTGTAATTTGGAACAATTAAAAATCCCTGACTCTCCTCAATCGTAAGTCATTAAAAGGGTGACTTTTTCAAATCATTTTTCATGCCATGATTGTTTCAGTTGTTCATGTTTGTTGACATCTCTGTCATTTCGCCTTATTTCTACACTGAGGTGATTTCCCAAAAGGCACAATTTTTAAAAACCAAATCAATAAATAAATATGCTTTATTGCCATCTAAACTGTAAACTCAAAATATTATACCAAGTGATTATCTTGAGATTATTTATGCATTCCCTTTTAAAGGTCACTCCTCTAATTTGAAGGCTTTCTATCAAACTGACATTGCCTGTGTTTTGCTCATCATTGTTTAACCTGTAACAACCTATTTTCCTCTTGGGAGAAGAAAACCTCATTAATTCACATTAATACACACAGGTTTGACAGCCTGTGCTGTTGGGAATTCAGTGCTTATTAATACTTAGGTACCACAACCTCACTGAGAACTTTCCTTCTTCCCAACACACTGAAAACATGGAAATATTGCTTCACCAAAGAGGCTTTCTTGAGAGTTAACACTGTACCTAAGGGATCAAAAATATTTACTCCATTGATTGTTCCTCTTCAGTTTGAAATTTAATAGGCTAATTCATTAATCATATAGAGCTGTTTTGTGAAGAAGGAAGTCAATTCATTTGCGCTAAATATATTTTTGTGATGTGAGAACATGGGCTCTTTGGGGCTCATCTACAAATATACTGGAGGTTAGGTAGTATAAATGTTTTATAACAGACAAATTTTAATTTTTTAAGTTTTAAATTTTATAGTAGGAGAAATTTAATGATATTAGGTCTGTAACATCCCAAAATTTTATATTTTATTGTAGTTTTCATGTTATATCTTACTAGTAGAATTTTTCCATTAACATTGTGTGCTTTATTTTTTTTAATATTTTTTATTAGAGAAAGAGAGAGTGAGAGCGAGAGCACAAGCAGAGGGAGCGGCAGAAGAAGAGAAGCAGACCCACACTCAGCAGGGAGCCCGATGCGGGGCTCGATCCCAGGACCCTGAAATCATGACCTGAGCTGAAGGCAGACGCTTAACCACCTGAGCCACCCGGGCGCCCCTGTGCTTTATTTTATTTCACACGGGGCAAAGAAAGATTTTAGAAAATGTTTTCTAATCTAGGCAGTTGATGGTAAAATATAATGACAAAATTGTTTATTAAGTTCACCTCTTCTTATAAATGTCCTAATGAACTTTTAAGATAACTGACGGTTCTTGCCCTCAGATACTCTCCATTTCTAATTTTCTGGGACTAGTGGCTCCTACTCACTGGAAGCACATCTTTCAATGTCCTGGATTCTATTTAACTGAGAAGATATTTGGTGAACACTTACTAAATACAAGTACTACTATAGTAGCTAATGAATGGGATGCGTTCAGGGGCGCCTGGGTGGCTCAGTCGTTAACGTCGGCCTTCGGCTCAGGTCATGGTCCCAGGGTCCTGGGATCGAGCCCCGCATCCGGCTCCCTGCTCCCGCGAGGCCTGCTTCTCCCTCTCCCACTCCCCCTGCTCGTGTTCCCTCTCTTGCTGTCTCTCTCTCTGTCAAAAAATAAATTAAAAATTTTTAAAAATTGCTTTCAGTTCTCTAGGAGTTTATAATCTGGCTTCTAAGAAGCCAACACGTGTTTAACAGTTAAATAATGACCTAATGCATTCCATTTGAGTACCCTAACTGTCCTTACGGAAATTGTACAGTGGATTTCAAAAACGCCTAAGCTATATCCCCAAGTCCCCCCGTGGGCAAGTGAGCGTGTATAAACCCATGAAAACAGCTACGCTGCGTTTACGCAGCTGCGTCAGCACATCCTGCAGCCAACTCGAAAACTGCCGCTGGGAGAGGCACGGGCTTTAGAGTCAGTCCTGGGTTTGAATCAAACTACTCCTTACTACTTCTATGGCCCAGGCAAGCTGCTTCACTGTACTCTCAATGCCTTTGCCTGAAAAATGGGAACAATGATAGCTAGGTTACTTTATGGACAGTGACAGTATTTTATGAAGTGCCTGACAGACGGTAGGTGCTCCGTAAAACATAGCTTAAAAGATTCCATTAAAAAGGAGAGCTTGAAAGCTGGATGCAGAGGAAACACAAGGCATTTTGAATGAATGCGGCATTCTGAGACCAAAGCCCCAGAGGCAAATTGAGCATGGCTCATCCAGAGTGATTGCTCATAAGCAGGAGACTTTATTAGGCCTCGTGGGAAATAAGCTGGAGAACACAAGGTTGGGTCATATTTGAAAGGGTTTTAAAGATTTATTTATTTATTTATTTGAGAGAGAGAGAGAGAGGGAGCAAGAGCAGGAGGGGCAGAGAGAGTGGGAGAGAGAAAATCTCAAGCAGACTGTGCTGAATGCAGAGTCCTACGCAGGGCTCCGTCTCACGACCCAGAGATCAGGACCTGAGCTGAAACCGAAAGTCGGACTTTCAACCGACTGTACCACCCAGGTGCCCCTTTATTTGAAAGGGTTTTAAATGTGAGGCTGAATATTATCCTTTTCGATAGTTCTCAAATGTTAGTGTGCAGCAGAATTATTATCTGCATTGCTTTCTAAAAACGCCAATTCCCAGAACCCATGTCCAGGGATTTGATTCTATAGACAGTGGGATGTGTATAGCAAACTGCACCTTTAGCAAACACCGCAGGTGACTCTGGAGCAGAGGTTCATGCATCATGCAACTACACTTTGAAAAGCTAAGAGCTATGCAAGTTTTTATTTCTTGGGCAAGTAACATAGGGGAAAAAAAAAGAAGTCCCAATTTAAGATCAGTGTTCCAGCATTCAGTCTAGAATGAATGGAAAATACACACAAAAAATTAAAGCATATTATATTAATCTATTCATGAAATTATCAAGGACTAGATAAGAGCAGTTGGAGTGAGACTAGAACATAACTGGTGGATATTGAGTGTATGTCTAGACAAGAGTCAAAAGGACTCTGATTAACTGAATTTTGAAATTAAAGGCAATGGAATAATACCAAAAATAATACCAAAGTGTCAGACCTAGAGGAATGGGAGAATGCAAGGAAAGAAATTGGTAAGAGACGCTGATTTGCAAAAGAAAGATGATAGAGCTCCATTTCCAAGTGTGTAATTTAGGATAACAGTGGGGCCCCCGGTAGAAATAAATGTTCGACAGGAGGACTGGAATTTGAGAGAGTACAAGACCGAAAATGTAAGAGTTAAAATCAGCCGTGAGAAGGAAGTGCTTGAATCCCTACGAATGGGTCATTTCTTCAAGGAGAAAAGTGCAAAGTGAAGACAAGCAGAGGGTCAAGGAACAGAAAAATCAGGTAAGGAGACCGACAAGCAATTTAAAGACTATAAATGAAGTGTACTGTTCAAATTGGCTAGTTTTATATTTATTCTCCCTAAACCTTAAGTATTAAATAATTTCAGAGAACAAATTTGCGATGTGTTGAAATACTAAAAGCCGAGTAAGTCTCTGATGAGCTATCTGAAATCAGAAATAACACCCCTTCATTCATTCATTGATTCATTCATTCAACACCTAACTCTATGCTATGCACTCTATGAGGAACTGAAGATACTGAGTTAAATAAAACAGTCCCTGACCCAAAGACACTAATTTGAATGTTGTTAATAAGGCTACCTATAACCTAAATATAGGTGGGCTTCCAGGAAGCTTATTTCAGCTTATCAACCAAAAAAATTAAAAAAACAAAAACAAAAAAGATAAAAAGCATTGCCAGAAGCCTTGAAAAATCACATATTTACCACTGCTTTCCTGAAAGGGGCAGTGCAGGTGTTACATAGCATATCATACAGAAAGTTGCCTAAAATTCCTCTTGATGTTTCTCTCTCCTCCCAATACATGGTCATTATTAAACTTTCTCCACAGTCCCTGTATGTTTTCAAATTACGAACCTTCTTACCAACCCCTTAGGATAAGGGTTTTTTATGTTCCAGGACAACCACTTTTCCTGAGAGACCAGTCCACCAAGATTTCTGCCAAATAAAACTCTTTGCGAATTTCCAAATGAAAGTTTATTAATCATAAATCCCAATTGGTTTATAAGGCATCCCCTCCCTGCTTTGGCTCTGTCTTCAAGACGGACTCACTCAAATGCTCGGGGCCCTTCTGCACCTCATCAGTCTATAACACTTATATCCTTGCAAATCATGAGCCAGACTCGAAGTTCCTAAATCTGAGATACTGTATGATATCTGTTACCACTAGAGTCTATTTGCATATGTTTTTCTAGGCTTGATTTCTTCAAGTGTACTCCTATGAACCCTAGACCCAATTCCACCATCTACAAAATCCTTCCTTTCAAGATGGACTTCCACTTCTTCAGAAACTAACCACATTAAACAGATTAGGAAGCAACCACTTCAAAATCTCCTTTCCTATGAATTTGTCATTTGCTTTTGATTTCTTAACTGTGAGACCGTTTAAATATTCATTTTTTTTTAAATTTTCTAAGATGTTGTTTATTGTGGAACCATTTATACTTTTCATTGAAAGAAAAAAATTAAAATCTTTTTGAAACTCAACCCTCATTAAGTAAATGCCTTTTTTGCCTCTGTTACTAAGTAGTATGAGATTAATCATAGTTTCTGCCCAGCATTGCCCAAAGGAGGCTTTGTATTTGGAAGACATGACTGAGTGTTGTGACTAGAAATACGCACCCTTCTCTAAGAGGTCACAGAATTCTCCAATCCTTTGCCCTGCTTTAATTTGCTCCCAAAGAGTTATCAGTGGATTGGAGTTAACTGGAAATTACATTAAGTAAATAGATGGAGAGAAAGATAATATAATATTTATATTGATATCTATAGGTCTATATATGACTTTTTTAGTACTGAAAATTCTGCTTGCTTAAATAGTTCAACCTCGGGCACCTGGGTGGCTCAGTCGTTAAGCATCTGCCTTCGGCTCGGGTCATGATCCCAGGGTCCTGGGATCGAGTCCCACATCGGGCTCTCTGCTCGGCAGGAGGCCTGCTTCTCCCTCTCCCACTCCCCCTGCTTGTGTTCCTGCTCTCACTATCTCTCTCTCTGTCAAATAAATAAATAAAATCTTTAAAAAAAAAATAGTTCAACCTCAAAATGGGTCAGCTGCCACTTACCAGAATTAGTATCTAGTCTCCTTTTTACTAATCTGAAGATACCAGCTCTCACATAACACCTGATTTTCTATTCTATGCAAATAATTCTCAGAAAAAACAAAAAAGGTGGACACATAAAGGAAGAAACTATTTCCTGCTTATGTTCTTCAACTGATGTTCCCTTTAAATGATTTTCATCCTATTACACTGTATATATTTTTAGAAGCTACTTCAAATGCTTTTTGAAAAAGCAGAGGACAAATATAGACACATACTTACATAAGACAGTTCTATTTTCTTCTATGCTTCCCATTCTAATCCCTGTTAGAATATTTTTCCCCATTCTGGAAAAACATCTCTCTAACACAGATTTTCTTGTCCTTGAAGGTTAACACAGTATCTGTCAAGCTTAATATAAATATAACTATTTTAGGAGGCTCAAAAATCACTATCTTTAGAAGGATGTAAAGGACCTTAAAGCTGATTGGTAAGATAATTAGCATTATGCCCAGCAAAGAGCCAAAGCTAAAACTTTAAGGATGTTTTTATTTTTTTATCATTTTATTTCATATTTCATCATGATAAGTGTACAAGGATGTTTTTAAAGCTATATGGGTTCATATTTCTTTTGTACAGTCACAGAATTGCCAACCTCAAACTTCTCTAGCTCTAAAATCACTCAGGGAAGTTGTTTTAGGCCATTTACCAGAATGTACATTTGCTCCTTGAACCGATCTGTAAGAGCTATTCTGTGTCTCCTGCATGCTCGCCATTCTCTACCAGCAAGTAAGTCGAAGCAGCATTTTGAGTGCGGAGATTAGGAAAGGAATAAAATATTTCAAGCACATTAGGATTTATCCAACTCACTAATGAAATTATTTCTTGAAGACTGACCTCTTTGTAATTTTTTTAAAAGTACATAAGCTTTGTAATTTCCCACCAACAGGAAGTCTGCACTTAATACTAAGAACTTACTTAACATTGACTTATATGATATTTACTACTTATCAGGTATTATCTTAAGCACTTTATATACATGAATTCATTTAATTCTTTCAACAGTCCCATATGATAGACACTAATATCATCTCCCAAGATTGTACAGCTTGTGGGTGGAAGAATCTGCCCCCAAAGTCCACACTCTTAATGATTAAGCTGTCTTTCATTTGTCTCTGTTTGGGAGACGTATTATTTTTAGAAGCATTACTGAATAGGATGCCTTTTTTACGGAGGTAGGTGATCAAAGGTGAGATGAGGGAGAGATGTGCCTTTGGGAGGAAAACTGACCTTTTGTCGCCACAAAATTTGTGATACCTTGAATTTAATTACCAGGAAGTCTTTGTAACTCTTATTTTTAGTGTCTCTATATGTTTCCATGTAAACATACTTTGAGTAACCAAATTGAAGTTTGGCATGATATCAGTTATCAATTGTCACAATAATGCTGCTTAGTAAGCTATCCCAAAACAAAGAATCTTAAAATAACAACCATTGTCTCTCATAAGTCTGACAGTCAGCTAGGCAGTTTTGGTCTCAGCTAGCCTCACTCATACCTCTGCAGTCAGCTGTGGATCAGGCAGCAAGTTCTGCTGATCCGGGCCAGGCTTGAGTTGATTCTAAATACCTGGGATAACTTGGCTTTGTTCTACCTTTTCTCTCATCCTCCATTAGGCTAACTCAGGCTTGCTTTTATAGTGATGGTGGGTTTTCAAGAAAGTGAGAAGAGTGCAAACGTTTTAAGGACTAAACTTGGAACTTTTACACTCTCATTTCCATTTATTCCATTGGCCAAAGCAACTCACTAAGCCACCCCAGATTGGAGGGTAGGGCAAGGGACCCCGCGGTGTAACGCAAGGAACTGCCAAGTCACATTGCAAGGGATATGGACATAAAGTAAGGAATTGGGCATTTTTGTGATCTATCATTTTACATGCCATTTCTATTCTGAAACATTCTAATATAAGGTCAATTCCCAATTACTGTATACTTCTGTATATAGCATATACAGCATGTGCAATAAGATAGACCATATTCATGGCAATAAAACAAATCTCATCAAATTTAAGACAACAGAAATCAAAGTACATTCTCAGACCATAACAGAACTAACTAGAAATCATAATAGAAAGGTATCTGAAAAATCCTCAAACACATGAAAAGCAAACAACACATGTCTAACTCATAGGTCAAAGAGAAAGTCTCAAGGGAAATTTTAAAATATTTTAATCTAAATGAAAATTAAAATACAATATTTCTAAATTTGTGTAATACAGTTAAAGCAGTGCTTAAGGGAAAATGTATAGCATTAAGTGCCTATATTAAAAAAGAAAAAAGGTCTAAAAATCAATAAATTAAGCTCTACCTTAAGAAACCGGAAAAAGAGGGGCACCTGGCTGGCTCAGTCAGTGGAGCATGTGACTCTTGATCTCAGAGTTGTGAGTTTGAACCCAAATTGGATGTAGAGATTACTTAAAAATAAAATATTTTTAAAAAAGGAAACTAGAAAAAAGAACATATTAAACCTAAAGCAAACAAAAAGAATAGTATAATAAATGTTATGGCAGAAATCAAGGAAATTAAGAATACAAAAACAATTAAGAAAAATCTATAAAATCACAGGTAGCTCACACTAAATGAAGTTGAAATGAGAACTTCCTTGAGATATTGTAAGGCATTGGTTCTCATACTTTTTAGTCTCAAGACCCCTTTACACTCTTAGAAATTACTAGGAACATCCCCCTAAAAAAATTTAAACACAAGAATACATAATCATAAATTCCTTAAGCCATCATAGAGATATCATCATCACATGTCATGTAGCCTCTGAAAAACTCTACTGTGCATTCATTTAAGAATGGAAAAGGCAATATCTTTGTATTAGGAAAAAAACTTTTAGCTCAAGGACATCCAGAAAGGCTCTCAGTAACTCCCATTGGTTACCAGACAATACTTTTGGGAACTGGAAGAGGAAGATATCCAAGGCGGAGGTAGACTGGAATGCCAGAGTGAATTTATCATGTAAGACTTGCTCATCTGCCCCCTAACCATATCGTTTGCAAGGGTCCAGAGGACATTCCTTTCATGAAGGCAGTGCAATATACATTCATAAGGAGAGTCTCAAGATCCTCAAAGCTCGGGGTGGCTGTTTTCTGTAAATCAGGAAAGACAGGGGAAGCTCCTGCCATTGAACTGGGCCCCTTGAATTCAATAGGGCAGAGTGATAGGGCCAAGCTGATTTCGAAAGACAAAGCAGATATGGTCGCCATATGGGTAGCAAGGCCAAAGCAGGAATCAGAATAGTTTGTCATAGATTATCTTTGGCACAGGTAAGTCATGGTGTCCCTAACACTGAATCAGATGGGCACCCTACTGAAGTCTTTTTTGTTGTTTAATTCCAGTTAGTGAACATACAGTATTATATTAGTTTCAGGTGTATGAAGTTTAATTTGTAGAAGTGGAATAGGTCTGACTTGAATCATGACAATAAAGATTGTGAATCGTCCAACAAATTTCCAGAGTGAAGCCTCTTAACTCATGATGAATACTTTACATTAAATGTTACAAGCCCTCTGTCTCCTTGGTTTTCAGCATTTCATAGTACCAACTTTTCTTTCCTAAATTAATCATAATATTCATCATTAATATTTCAAAACTTACAGTACTAATTTTCTTTCCTAAATTAATCATAATATTCATCATTAATATTTTAAAAGTTTTAACTTAAATCTGACAATGTTACAGCGGGGTTGGGTTTCAGTAGGATTAGGAACTTGCTGCTTTGAGAATTTGCATTATGCTAAGGTGAACAGGCTTTCATGATACTTACAGAACCAATTGCCTTAATGTTTGGTCAAATTTACAATGCATAAGTGAATTTAGTCTTAGGGAAAGTAACTTCATCTTTTTTAGTTTAGAAAGAACTGTCAAAGCAGCATACACATTGTGCCCTGCATTTTACCACAAAAAAGGGGGGGGGATAGGAAGGAAGGAAGAGAGAAAGAGAAAGAAAAGAAAAGAAAGAGAAAATTAAACTCTTTTCTCTCCAGGGACATGGGAATTTCTCCCTGAGAATACTCATCTAATTCTATCCCTTAAGTTATTTTTTGAAGCTAGTGGCCTTCTGGTGCACAGAGAGCCAATTTATTTTGAAACACAAAAGCACAACAGAGGATTAGCTTCCATCAATATACATACTTTACTGAATATAGATAATTTTGAGGAAACCTCTTTTTAAGAACATTCTATTAGTAACTGCTAAGTCCCATTTTTGGCCTTTCTGCATGTAGGCCCAGAGTTTCTCCTACAACTACAACTTCTTATCCATAGCTGATTGGAGAAGCTCTTTGGTCCCACACTGAAATGTTTGCCTCGAATGGAAATAGGTACTATTCTGTACCAATTTAGAACACAAATAGTTATTTACTAAGGATTGATTCACTAAACTCTTGTGCTGCTTCTGCTTGAGACAACCAAAATGTGGAAAATATATCCAAATGTTAAGAAACATTGAAACAGGAGCTTAAAGACAATCTTAGTATCTTTTATCCCTTACTTAATCCTTAGTACTTAAGTTTCTAACAAGGACTTAGCTTGTGGGAAGAAAATGCAAAAAAAGAAAAGGAAGTAAAGGATTAAAATTAACTTCAGAGATAATTCAGGTTGGCTTTGCTACTGACAATAGGTATCATTTTTCCCTAAATGAGTGAAATAACTTTAAATTCACTTAATTGTTCCAGATCATATTAATCTGGATTTCCTGGGACGGGGGGAACACATATTAATGCCGAAATTCACAAAGCGGAAAAAAGTTTTTTCAGACTATCAAAGTTATGTCACGGATATAAATTACTGGGCTTTCAACTACCAAAAGTGAAAGGTAATTACCCTTAGTGAGAGATTATTTGTAAAAACCACCTGTTATCAAGAGAACACAAACCTATATGATCAGTAAAAAGGGCACAAGTTATATCATGATACTCCTGTACTAAAAAGTATCCAATCCCTTCCTGTTTCACTCAGAGTGTTGTTTTTCATTACTGCTAAATCAAATTATCACAAATTTAGTGGCTTAAGATAGGGCAAAATTTATTATCTTACAGTTCCCATAGGTCTGAACTCTGGAGGCTGGGATGAGTCTCTGCTTAGAGTCTCACGAGGCCAAAATCAAGAAGTCAACAAGGATGTGCTTCTTTTTGGAGGCTCTAGGAGAGAATCTGTTTCCTTGCTCATTGAGGTTGTTGCCAGAATTGAGTTTCTTGCAAGGTTGGAGGATTGATGTCTCCATTTCCCAGCTGGCTGTCAGCTGAGGGCTCTTCTCAGATTCAAGAGACTCTATCTCTGGTTTAGGTGGAGGAGGGCCTCCTCTGACTTTAAGGGCTAATATGATTAGATTGGGCCCACCTGAATAATCAGAGCTAGTCTTCCCACCTTGAGGCCATGCCCTTTTGATGTTTGCTTGTTTTTTGGCTTTTTTTTAATTGAGGTACAATTAACATACAAGTTTCAGGTGTACAACATGATTCAATATTTGAATGTATTATAAAATGATCACCACAGTCACAAAATTTTTTTTTTTAAAGATTTTATTTATTTGACAGAGAGAGACACAGCGAGAGAGGAAACACAAGCAGGGGGAGTGGGAGAGGGAGAAGGAGGCTTTCCACGGAGCAGGGAGCCCGATGCGGGGCTCGATCCCAGGACTCTGGGATCATGACCTGAGCTGAAGGCAGACGCTTAACGACTGAGCCACCCAGGCGCCACTTTTTCTTTTTTTTTTTTTAAAGATTCTATTTATTCATTTGACAGAGAGAGAGAAAGAGAGAGAGTGCTCGAGAGTGCACAAGTAGAAAGAATGGCAGGTAGAGGTAGAGGAAGAAGCAGGCTCCCCATTGAGCAAGGAGCCCAATGGGGGCTTGATCCCAGGATCCTGGGATCATGACCCAAGCCTAAGGTAGCTGCTTAACCAGCCACCCAGGCACCCCCATTTTTTTTCTTTTTAAAAATTTATTTGTTTAGAGAGAGCATGTGAGCAGGGAGAGGGGCAGAGGGAGAAGGAGAGACTCTCAAGCAGACTCAGCACTGAGTGTGGAGCCCCACTCCTGCAACCCTGAGATCATGACCTGAGCGGAAATCAAGAGTCCATGCTCAAACAGCTGAGCCACTGAGGCACCCCGGAATTTTTTTTCTTCTGATGAGAACTTTTAAGATCTACTCTCAGCAACTTTCAAATACATTTTATAGCATTATTGCCTATAACTATAGGCACCATGTTGTACATTACATCCCATGACTTACTTTGTAACAGGAAGTTTGTGCCTTTTGACCCTCTTCACCCTTTTCGCCACCCCACGCACACCTCTCCCCTCTGGCAACCACCAATCTCTTCTCTGCTATCTATGAGAATGGTTTTATTGTTGTTGTTCTTCTTCTTCTGTTGGTCTTTGTTTGCTTGGATTCCAAATATAAAATGCGATCATATGGTATTTGTCTTTCTCTGTGTGACTTATTTCACTTAGCATAATGCCCTCAAGGTCCATCCATGTTGTTGCAAATGACAAGATTTCATTCTATGATGGCAGACTGATACTATCGTGTATATATACATTTTCTTGATCCATTCATTCATTGGTGGACACTTAGGTTGTTTCCAAATCTTGGCTATTGTAAATTATGCTGCAATGAACATGGGAGTGCATACACCTCTTTGAGTTAGTGTTTTTGTTTTCTTTCGCTAAATACCCAGAAGTGGAATTACTGGATCATGAGATAGTTCTATTTTTAATTTTTTAAGGGAATTCCATTCTGTTTTCCATAGTGGCTGCATCCATTTATATTCCCATCAACAACACACAAGGGTTCCCTTTTCTCCATATCCTCACCAACACGTTATTTCTTGTGTTTTTATAATAGTTGTCTAACGGGTGTGAGGTGGTATCTCACTGAGGTGATATCTAACAGGTATGAGGTGATATCTCATTGAGGTGATATCTAACAGGTGTGAGGTGATTTGCATTTTTCTGATGATTAGTGATGGTGAGCATCCTTTCATGTACCTGTTGTCAAGGGCCATACCCTTTATCATTATCTGCTTAGTTACCCTTGCCTTGTAATGTAACATATTTACGTGTTCTGGGGATTAGAACACTGACATATTTTTGGGCCATTATTCTGCCTACCACAAAAAAATAAAAGTCAAATCTTATTAAGGTCTAGAAGATCCAATGCAATCTGAGCCATTACCTCTCATCTATTTTCCTACTACTCTCCCTCTTGCTCACTCAACTCTAGCTTCCTCTATGCTGTTCCTTTAACACACCAGGCAAACTCCTGCCTTTGTTCTTGCTGTTCCCTCTGCCTGGAATGTTCTTCCCCAAATTCCACCCTAACAACCTCATCCCCTTCAAGTCTGCTCAAATCTCACCTTATCCATGAGGTCTGCCATGAAGTACTCTAGTACTTCTGATCATTTTTCCCCCCATAGCACCTATTACCCTTTAACTTACTCTAACTTATTTACTTATTTCCTGTTATCTCTTTCTGCTGGAGTGTTGGCTCTGCTATCTTTATTCCTCTGATGTAATCCAAGGTTCTAAAACATATTAAGAGTTCAACTATTACTTGACTTGGTTGCTGGAAGAAATTTTCCAAATACTGATTGGTAGGATTACAGGAGCTATGTGCTTTTTGTAGGTCATATAAACTGTAGTACAGCTGCTTGAAATACTGAGTTAGGTCTCCATGATACTAATTTCTCCTTTTTAAATCAATGACATAACTCAGTGTTTCAATTCATCAATATTCCTTTTTTTCTGGCTCAAAAGAAAACTTTGAAAAATGACCTATTTATACATGTTCATTCCCTCTAGTAAATATTTTTATCTTTTATGATAAAAGTAAATATATGCAATAAGACTAACACCAAGGCTCAAAAAAAAAAGCAGAAAGGAACAAAGAGGTAAAAAAGTTGTCAATATTTCCAAAAGCTTAAACTTAGCAATTGCTTTTCATCTCAGATTTTCCAACTTGTTTTTACTGTAAAACTTAATTTTGGACACTTCTGACAGTCACCACAAGATGGAAGTACATCTGTAGTTTGAGTTAAATGTTTCTGAAGTACTTGGAACACGAACATTATTTTCAATAGAAAATCTATTTAAATTCCACTTCAAAAACTGGGCAAGAATAAGCAGCTGCTTATAAGAAACAACCAGAAATAGACTACACTTATAAAATATGTTCCACGGATTAACCAAGAAATAACCTGGTAACTTGTGAACCAAAGTCTTCAAAGAAACCTATTTCACTGACCCATCTCTTAGAAAAAAGTCCTGAAAAAGCACAAACAAAATACATGAAGAACTCAGCAACTTTGATGTTTAAATATTCACATTAACAATTGTGTGAGGTGATTTATTTTGAGATACTTTTTATATTGTAAATTTTTAAATAACTTTATATGTCCAAAAATAAATATTTGGTTTTATATTGTTTTTAGTACTTTCTTTTCAAATATTCTTTTACATGGTAGTTGATTCTAGAGCTGCAATTGGAACCCAATTTAAAACACATCTCCAGTGCATCTTAAATTTAAATGACTTAAAAATGAAGTAACAAATATAAAAGAAACTATAATTCCACAACATTGCATTCTAAGGAATCTGGGTTTCTGTCCTATTCCTATCAGTATATATTTATGTGACCTTAGGTGAGACATTTATTTTTAAGATTTTATTTATTTACTTGAGAGAGGGCCAGTGAGCACACGAGAGGGGGAGGGGCAGATGGAGAGGGAGATAGAATCTCCAGCAGACTCCCCGCTGAGTGCAGAGCCCAACCACAACCACGTGGGGCTGTTCCCTTGACCCTGAGATCATGATCTGAGCAAAAACCGAGTGCGCCCCTTAGGTGAGACATTTATGTGTTCTGTGTTCTCATCTTCTGTTCCAGTTGCTGTGTGACCTATCTCCCTAAAACTTAGTTTAAAACAACCATTTCATGATATCTCACAATCCTGTAAATCAGGAATTCAAGCAAAGCTTGGCTGGATAGTTCTTCTGCTCCACAGGATGTGAACTCTGGGCAACACGGACCTGGCATTCGGGCTGTGCTTCAGGCTCTGTGACAGCCTCATTCACACACTTGGTGCCTTAGGCAACTGGAAGGCTGGGCTGATCTGGGTCCCTCTCCACTCCGGTGTCTCAGGCCTTTTCCATCTCTGTCCTGCAGGGTAAGGGGTCTTCTTATGGAGGCAAATCAGGACTTCAAGAGACCAAGGTAGAAGCTGCTGGTCCTCTTACAGGCTAGTTGTGGAACTGGCATGACATCACTTTCCCTGTACTATATTGGTTTTATACTAAAAACAAAACAAGACAAAACAAAACCTACCCAGAGAGGAGAAATAGATCCTGCCTCTCAGGGGAGCAATGTCAAAAATCTGAAGACATCTTTAATCTACCACATACTCGTTTTTTTAAAAATTAGCCTAATTAGCAAGCATGTTAACTAATCTGGCTACCTACTTTAATGATGATTAACCTTAATGTTTAATGGGTTCTTAGTATAAGCCAGGCACTGTTCTAAACAACTTACATGTAGTTATTCATTTAATCCTAACAACCCTATGAAGCAGACACTAATATTATATCCATTTTATTGATGATGAGGTTGAAGCACAAAAATGTTAACTTGTCCAAGGTCATGTAGCTAGTAGACAGAGACAGGATTTTAAGTCTCACTCCAAAATCCATGCTCTTAATCATTGTAAAAAGCAAATTCTAAAATTCCAGTAACTTTAACCACTACTTTTTAATTAACCAATTAGTACTACAGTAATCTGAACTGCATACATTATCAGAATGTTTACTAAAATTAATGGAAGGACCTTAAGTCAAGAAAATAAGAGTCAGATATCCATTTTGGAAAGCTTTTTAAAATTGTCAAATGGATTACTTTCACTTTAAATCATGACCTACTTAAATTTAAGTTAAAATAATATTGATTCAACTTATTTACTAACCTGCAGTTAATTTTGGAAACTGAATCTCTATGAGTTACAACACCCATGCTTTTCCTTCATTAGCATTCAAAAATCTTACAACCTCATTAAGAATTTTAACTTCCATCGGCTTTCTACATCAAGTAGAAATCCCAACTTTTAAAGCCTACCTGGACCTCCAAAAAATAGTTATAGTAGTGTTTAATTTTGTGGGGAAAGAGAGAAATCGGAATGGGGCATATGGAAACTGCAGGTAAAATTCTATTTCACTGAGCCGTATTTTAATTTCTGTATTTATGTCTTATTTGGCAACTAAAATGCTTTTGAAAAAGAAGGGAAAGGGGGCACCTGGGTGGCTCAGTCGTTTAGCATTAAGCATTAAGCATCTGCCTTCAGCTCAGGTCGTGATACCTGGCTCAGCGGGAAGCCTGCTTCTCCCTCTCCCACTTCCCATTTGTGTTCCTGCTCTCGCTCTCTGTCAAATAATCTTTAAAAAAGGGGGGGGGAGGAAACCAAAAGAGGTTTCGCTTTACATACAATTTAAAAAGATCAAAAGCAGATATGCAGAAGACGATGTCTGCTGCCCTACAGCGCAGTTTCCAGTCAAATCTTAGACCCAGATGAAATGGGAGACGAGTTGCAACTGAGGAAGGAATTTTCAATGCCACAGCAAGTATATACACTAGCTATTCTCCCAAGTCTTCATTTTTCAGAGTGCACTGAAGAGAAATACCCAGATATTTTAAGGGCTGTTAGATACAAGGTCATAGGTAACACTGATGAGCCCAAATGTTCTCACAGTTCCTGTTAGAATGGGGCCATAAGGTGACACTGATGAACCCAAATGTTCTATAGTTCCTGATAAATGGAATCCTGGCCCATGTCCGTGGGCGAATCACAGTATATAGTCAGAGAACTCGATCATTCAAATATTGTGCATTGATGGCATCATGTTCATTAAACCTACAAGAAGTAAGTGGCAAATACTCAGACATCTTCGAAAGGCCAATGTATGCCAGATGGTGAGAGGTAAAGCACCAAAACGCAGTTTCACCACACTGGTGCAGTTATGAAGTTCTACCACTGGGACGTGCTGGGACATTGCTCTCTAAAGGATAAATTATTGTACCTTCCTCCTCTCACCACTAAAAAGCACTTCGTAGGCTTCTGGATTTTTGAGACAACACAAAATAGATAGGAAAAATGCTTCCAACTATTCCTTAGGTTACTTGGAAGATTTTAGTTGGGCCCCCAGTGAGAGAGGGCACCACAAGTGACTTAGTAACTAAGCGTCAATTACATAGTATATCAACCAGGTGACCAGAGCAGCCCATCATGAGCTCAGTATTGTCAGATTCACCAGCCACCATCCTAGCCAGCACGGCAGCAATCCATGGTACATTCAGGATGGGGACCAAGCAGGACCACAGGCTCCCAAGGTTCATGAAAAGGTGGCCCAGAACCCTACATCACTTACGTCCAAGATACTAACACCTCTCCCTCAATTCACCATCTACAACTTAGAATTCACTATCATCAGCTAACAGGGGAGAAAAAATACAAGTTTTATTCACAGATGGATCAGACTGCTATATGCCAAACACTGACTGCTGCCATATTAGACACAAAGACAGTAATGAGGGACAATCCACCCAGTGGGTTGAGTTTCAAGCAATGAACCTGGTCAGCACTCTGGTGGTGACGTGATGTCAAATTTAATGCTCACCAGAGACTTTGTGTCAACATCTTCCTAGTTATTTAGTTCATCTGAGCACGTTCTCTGGTCCATTTCCCAGGAAGCACTCAAGGAAAACATGTTTCCTGAATTCCTGCAAGTTGATGTCTGAGAAGTAATATTTACCCTTCAAAATCAGTTTTGTTAGAAATAAAATATTTTGTTCATTTTTTCCCCACAAGTAGCTTAAATGTATTATTTTCTTCTGGCACAGTGCCGTTTCTAAGTCACTTGCTTTTATCTAGATAGCCAAATCCAAAGTTTTAAATGAGAGAACACTGTCTGGTAGGCAGGGTGTTCTTTCAATGTGTAGCTCCAAGTATTTTTTTTTAAGCAAAATATTCCTCGTATAATTTTTTCTGTATATATATTTTTTACTCTCTAAAATTTGTAATTTTCCCATGAATCCTTTTTATAAAGCGATCCTACTTTGACATTCTATTTCCCATGTTATCTGCTGTTTGTCTGCTTTTGCGTTTAACCTAGTTTAGTCTTACTTCCAAATTATTTTTCCTTGTATTTCTAGTACTTTCCCAAAGTTTTTGAAATTCTAATTTTTGGTATTCTTTCATACTTCGTATCACTTTCAAAACATCTTAGAAGTCATTTTTAAATATTAGGTCATAGTTCTGACCTCTTATGGGCATGCCGTTCTGGTGTTCAATGTCTTTCAGATATTTTGTTCCTTACCATCCATTTTTTTTTTAAGATTTTATTTGTCAGAGAGGGAGAGGAGAGAGAGCACAAGCAGAGGGAGAAACAGACTCCCCGGTGAGCAAGAAGCCTGATGCGGGGCTCGATCCCAGGACTCCATGATCATGACCCGAGCCACCTAGGGACCCCATTACCATCCATTTTTTATAACAACTTTGCATGACTATAGTTTTATGTTACTTATTTTTGTATGAAATCAGCTTTTCTGAATTTTGAGGACGAGGCTTGGTTCAGTGTAACTTTAATAGCTTTCTCAGTTTCCACTTCTGTTGTGTTTTGTAGTACTGAAAAATATGGCAGTTTGCTTTCTAAAATTTTACTTGCTCTTTTCTATTCGTTTTGGTTTTTATTGTTTTTATTATTTTTTTTAATTGAGATATAACTGACATACAACACCGTGTAAGTTTAAGTCACACAATGTGTTGGTTTGATACATTTATATCTTTTCTGGCTCTTTTTAAGTAAATGATGTTATGAATACAAAGACAAGTAATACAATATTGGGCTTACACAAAATCAACATAGCAACAAGTATTTTTAGTCAGAAAGCAAACTTCATGCTCCACAAGGTCTACAGAAATAAAATGCCCTCTCAAAAACAAACAAAAAAACTATAATCCGTTTACAAAAATGTGTAAAACACAAATACAAATGCAAGAGTTTAATGGGATTTAGCAGCCAGTTCTACCTTGAAAAACGGAGTTCTGTAAGACATAAAATACAATCTTATTTTAAGTTGTAAGAGAAAAACTTTGATGTTAAGTATTAGAAGAAAAACTCTATAAATGTAACGATAAATGGATTTTTACCATGCCAGTATATTCCTTAGTATGACACTTCACCTCAGAGAACTAAACAAATCTTCAATGGTAGTTTGCTGTGATCTTATTAATAAGCACATCAATACCTTCCCATACAATGTTCTATTTTATTCTTTATAAAGATGTATTAAAGAACGATGCAGATTACCTAGATACTTGTACTATGATGAAATATTATTTCAATTAAAAACCTCTTTTCACTCAAAAGCCAGCTTGATGAGGTTCTACTAAGGGTAATAATTTGAACAAAAGAATAATGACAAGTGACTAAAAACAGTGATAAAAAAAAAAGCTGTGTCTAGTGATACTAAAGGGAAAAACATTTTTTTTTAACTCACTGGACACCAATTAGAGTTGCCAGGGTGCCAAAAATTACTCTGAAAAATGTAAGAGGAAAAGGATGAAATATTTATCCTGCCATTCTGGTTATGAATATATTCCATGTAACCAAATAGCCCTAGTGGGTGGAGCAAGGTTTTTATATGTAAAAGAATTCCAGCTAATAAATACAACAGAAAATGATAGATTTGGAAAATCTTCATTTTGCAAACCTTAATGAAATAACTGACTCAGGCAAATACCATTAACGAACACTCTCAAAAACATAATGCAAAAAAGTTATGGGGAATTTTCCAACAGAGGTGTCAAGATTTTGCCTATGTGCCCAATGACCAATTTGAGCCTCAGTAAAAGTGAGACAACCAGAATTAAATGCATCGATTAAATATAAGGTGCACCATACTATCAAGTATTATTGCTCAAAAAAAAAAGGAAGAAGAGAAAAGAGAAATCAGAATCTAATTATTCCTCTCTAGATCCAACTTTTAGGATACAGGATAAATGACAGAACAAATTAAACACAAGAGCAATCAACCAAACTGAGTCTATGAGACTCTATAGGCAACTCCCATGGTTTCTTCAAGAAGTCACGGTGTGAAGAGAGCAGGAACTAATTTAGATTTCAAGATACTTTAAAAATAAAACAACCAGGGGCACCCGGGTGGCTCAGTTGGTTAAGCGCTGACTCTTGATTTCAGCTCAGGTCATGATCTCAGGGTCCTGGGACTGAGCCCCCTCATCGGGATCCCCGCTCAGCAGGGAATTTGCTTGTCTCCCTCTGCCGCTCCCCCTGCTCTCTCTAAAATAAATAAATAAATCATAAAAAAAGAAAAAGAAAAAGAAAAAACAACCAAATATACCACGTACACCTACTCTAGACAGTGACTTGAACCAACCAACCATAAATACATTTTGGAGATAACTGGGAATTTTTTTTTTTTTTAACTGAGGGTGGAGCCCAATGCAGGGCTCAATCCCAGGACCCTGAGATCTTGACCTGAGCTAAAGTCAGAACTTAACCAACTGAACCACCCAGGTGCCCTGATAACTGGGAAATTTTTAAATGGACTGTACATTAGATATAAGAAACTGTTACTAATTCTGTCAGGTGTGATACTGATACTGTAATTATAAGTGGGAATGTTCTTTTTCGATATATCCTCAAGTATTTAAATTAAAATGACATCAGGGCGCCTGAGTGGCTCAGTCGTTAAGCGTCTGCCTTCGGCTCAGGTCATGACCCCAGGGCCCTGGGATCAAGCCCCACATCGGACTCCCTGCTCAGTGGGGAGCCTGCTTCTCATTCTCCCTATGCCTGCCGCACGCTCTCTCTCTCCATCAAATAAATAAATAAAATCTTTCAAAATAAATAAATAAAAATAAAATGACATCATATCTGAGATGGGCTTTAAACAAAAGGGGGAGAGAAGAAACAAGGCAAAATATTGATGGTTGTTAAAGCTAAATTACAGGTATGTGGAGATTCATGACATATTTCCTCTATTTCAGCGAACACTTCAATTTTTTTAAATAGTTAATAAAATAAATCACTTACAAAAAAGGTTCAACATATATAATTGACAAAGTTTATTATCAAGAAACTTTAGTAGGTTTTTAAAAAGACTGTTTTGGTTTTAGAATACTGAAGGATGACAATCCACGACAAGACATGACATATATAAACAAGGATAATTAAAATATTAAATACTATCTAAATTAAAAGACCATAATTCAAATTGTTAATTATAATCTTTGTGTCTTGTCATAAGGAGCTGTACAAGTTACCCTTCATGAAATTCACCCCACCAACTCATGAAGACTACAAATCTTCACCACAAATTCAATTAGATAATTTACGGTAATCAAGGCTGAGTTTTTGCGCTTAAGCATGCACTATCACAGAGAGCACAAAATCCTATTTACAGGGATTTTTTGTTTCTTTAAAACGTATCTCAAGCATCTTTTAAAGTGCGAGCTACAAATATGCTGTATCCTTAAAGAAAAAGGCTTCTAAAGAAAGTGAGATAGCTATCCAGTACTGCCATGAGTGGTTATACAACTAACCAAAGGAAAGGCGGCAGTACTCTGCTAACTCTGTTTTAGTGTAGCAGCCTCCTCCATGGTAGGTGAGTTCTTAGCTCTTACTATACTACCAGCCGAACATGTACTCCATTGCTTTGGATACAAGACTTTCATCTTTTTTTGGCGTTTGTCTGTCAGAAATTACCTATTAAAAAAACACAATTGTTAGGTTATAGTTTCCTCAGGATCATAGTCAATTCTAGAGTTAACTAATTTAAAAGAGCCAAACAGTTAAACGCATTTGTAATATTTAAAGATTAATATATGGATTCAGTTAGAACATCCTTATGCTCTAAAGAAGGACAAAATCTTACTCCTTTGGCAAGATAAATTACATCTGCTCCTTTTATTAGGAAACTGAACAAACTACACAAAAGCTACAAGAGTTTTGTTTTGTTTTGTTTTAAAGTAGGCTACACGCCCAGCATGGGGCCCAATGCAGGGCTTGAACTCACAACTCTGAGATCAAGACCTGAGCTCCTGAGCTGAGATTGAGTCGGATGCTTAACTGACTGAGCCACCCAGGTAGCCCAGGAAATGAGGATTGTTATTTTTATTTTTTTATTAACATATAATGTATTATTTGTTTCAGGGGTACAGGTCTGTGATTCAACAGTCTTACACAATTCACAGCGCTCACCACAGTACATACCCTCCCCAATGTCTATCACCCAGCCACCCCACCCTCCCATCCCCCTCCATTCCAATAACCCTGTTGGGTCTCTTATGGTTTGTCTCCCTCTCTGGTTTCATCTTGTTTCACTTTTCCCTCCCTTCCCCTATGATCCTCTGTCTTGTTTCTCAAATTTCTCACATCAGTGAGATCATATGATAGGAAATGAGGATTTTAAAATACTGCTTTAGGGGCACCTGGCTGGCTCAGTCGGTAGAACATGTGACTTTTAATCTCAGGGTTGTAAGTTCAAGCCCCGCACTGGGTGTGGAGCCTACTTTAAAAATAAAAAAAATAAAAAATACTGGTTTAAAAGAAAAAACTTAAAGGAAAAAAATACTTCTAGTCTCCAAATTTAAGGGTAAATCAAAAGACTAAATTGTCACTACCTGTCTTACTAAAGTGGAAAGTGTTTTATCCGCTGTTTCAGGACCCATGTCTATAGCTAGGCAAGTTCAGAACCTGGTTAACTTAGTAGGGGACAATAATAACATACTGAATGAGAGTCATAATACTTTTATCATTCTTCAATGAATACAATGAACTTTTCCTTTAAACTTTTTGAAATGAGAAATTATGAAATGGGAGCTGGCCAGTAGTTTCTCTGATAACCACAGCTACTCCAACCTGAGATTCTTCATTTGTGATGCCATCAGACTTAGTCAAAGGGTTTTGATATTCCCTCATGCCAGAGATGTTCACAAGAGAAAACTTTTAATGTATGCAAATATAACTCAGAAAAAACTAAAACTCTCAAAATGTTTTAAATAATGGGAAAGACATTTTTTAAAAATTCAACATAAGTTTTCAATTGGCCAAAATTCTAATTTTTAAAATAGGAAATTTAAGAATGCAAAGTTTATAGGTATTTCATCAAGGCAATCACTTCAGTAAGAAATATTAAATGGCATACAAATCAACCCAATGAAAAAGTTAAACATGCTAGGCACTTCCCCCTTTAAAGTGTATCTTTTAATAAATAAATACAAAAACAAATAAAGTATATCTTCTTTATCTAATTCTTAAAATACCTGATAGTCACTAGTAGAAGCTTTGTATGCTGTAGCAAGAGGTCTCATGGTAGAAATCCTAGGAGTACTTCCAGGTTGGGTTGGTGTACCTAAGGTTTTGATTGGTGGTGTAAAGGCTAGAGATGGAGATGATAAAGCACACCTGTCATTGTTTTCCATAACACTCTGGAGAAATAAAGATAAAGAACTTCTCTGTTTATAAAGATAATATGTTATTATTCACTATTACATCCTATTTGGAAAGGAAACTTTATTAAAAGGAGCATATTTTCTTTGATCTAATTAACCTTTCAAACAATTTTAGTCTTGCTAAAACAATATAGGCTTCTTAGCTTACACTATTTGAGATACAATGCTCAGACAGAAAGTTCACTTCAGTGACCTCAAACATGATCAAGACAACTAGAGACTTCAAAAGTAAAAATCTCCTAACAAATACTAGGAAAAAATACAAGGAAGAAAAACCAGAATCTTGAGGAAATCCTGGGGGAGGGGGGAGGACTGAAGTCCAGTGTTACTTAGTAGCCAGGAACCCCAGATTCTCCTCTAGCCTCTACAAACATCTGTTACAGCACAATATAATAATTACATAACTTTAGAGCAACCACAGATTATAAGAACAGGAACCATGCCTGCTTTTGTGCATTAATGTGTGTATACAAGCACCAAGCACAGTGCTGGTGGACAGTAGAAGTTCATGCAAAATTATTTAAGAATGATCATGATTTTACAAGCCACAAAGTATAAATTGTGCTAAATATTATTTTATAGGTATATATGTTTTAAAAGATTTTAAAATAAAAATGACTAATAAAAAGCTTCAGCCATTTAATAGTTAACACTGTTAACTATTCCTGTGAAACCTTTTGTTCTGAAACAGCAGCATTCTTTTAAAGTAATTAAAGAATTTGATGTTGCTTTGCACAAGAGAATGAGAAGTTAAGAGACCTAAAATCTAGGTCTCACCTTTAACCACCGTAAGTTATTTAGGTCCTCTTGGCCTCTTAATCTGTAAAATGAAGTGGTTTGTATGGATTATCTCTAAATTCTAAAGTCCTGTGACATCTTTGGCTTCCCATGAAAACAGTACTATAACATCATCACATTTTGCAAGAAAAAGGGGCATAGTGAAGCAAAGTGGCATAACCGTCAATGTCAGTGCTTAGATTCCTGCTCTTCATATAGATTAAGCTATTTTCCTTACATCAGCAATAACTTACTTTATCTATACATGGTTTTACACCAATCATGATAGACTCTCCAAAAATCCTCCCATCTTTGCTTAAGGCTTTCCGGGCCTGCAGTTTAGATTGATAACGAATATGCATCCAATTTCCTGTGTTAGACATCTGCAAAGAATGAAGTTGTCTCTTAAAACATAAAATATATAAAATCTAAAAAATGAATTCTATTAGAAAATACAAATATATGAAGATATAGGGGCACCTGGGTGGCTCAGTCAGTTAAGCATCTCCCTTCGGCTCAGGTCATGAAGCCAGGGTCCTGGGACTGAGCCCCACATTGGGCTCCCTGTTCAGTGGGGAGTCTGCTTCTCCATCTCACTCTCCCTCTGTACTCTCCCTCTCTCAAATGAATAAATAAAATCTTAAAAAATATATATATCTGCTTCCACTTTTTATTTGATGCCCCATAACAAGCTGTATGCAGGATTCAACAAAAACCCTATTAAACAATTTTTCTTTTTTTAAAGATTTTATTTACTTATTTAAGACTGAGTTAGCGAGAGAGAGCACGAGCAGGATGGAGGAGCAGGGGAAGAGAGAGAAGCAGACTCCCTACTGAGCAGGGAGCCCGATGCAGAGCTCAACCCCAGGACCCTGGGATCATGACCTGAGCCGAAGGCAGATGCTTAACGACTGAGCCACCCAGGTGCCCCTTATTAAACAATTTCAATAATTTCTACCTAACTCTCAATTCTCTACTATAAAGAATATGTGGCAAATACTGGGGCGCCTGGGTGGCTCAGTCAGTTAAGCATCCAACTCTTGATTCTGGCTCTGGTCCTGACCTCAGGGTCCTGGGATGGAGCCGCGTGGGGCTCCACACTCAGCAAGGAGTCTGCTTATCCCTCTCCGTCTGCTCCTTCCCCAGCTCATGCTCTCTCACTCTCTAACATAAATATATAAATAAAATCTTTAAAAAAACGAGAAAAAAGGATATGTGGCAAATATTCTCTGAAAGTAATCCTCAAAAGATAATTGTTCCTTATAAATAGGTCTTATTAACACTTGCTATCAAGTTTTTAAAAATTGTATTCATCAATCTTATTTTCTGTAGGAATTAAAGTAAGTCAATCCCTGGTAACAGAAAAAAGATTTGTTATTTATAACTTGTTATAGGTAAGGTAAGATACTTTTTCAAAAAAGCTCTCTACAAGTTAAAAAAAAGCCCTAAGAACTCTGTAAATCAGGAACTTCTCTCTTTTCCTTTATCTCCAATAAAACAAGCTCACACTGGAAGAAAGTAATATAATATTTGATGTAATTTTTGTTAAGACTGTGAACTATTAAAAAAGAAGTGGGGGGGTGGAGCCTGAAATTCTCACTCTCTTATCTTCTCTCTTCATCCCTTTTTATCAACTACTATGCAACTTCTAGCCTTCTAGACTCCAAAAGACATATTCAATGAAAACTTAAAAAAAGAAAGAAAAACTTTTAAGTTTGGAAAAAGACAATATTCAGCAGCAGAGTTTCCCTCAATTTACAGCTTATTTTTCTTCAGACTAAATCTTGAACTGAAATGAAGTAAGCCTTACCACATGTTTTAAGATATTCCCATACTGTGCAAATTGTAATAATATATAGGAAGCAGATGCTTGAGGAAACCTGAAAAAAGAGTTGTCCAGTCAACTTTCATAATAAATACAAATGCAAATTACCATACTTGTGTTTCAAGATAAGTTTCCCATAACAGACTAGAATAATAGGAAATCCCTGATCATTGTTTCCCCCTATATCAGCTTAAATCTATCATTGCTTATCACCCAAATGCAAGTATATTAAAGCTAGTTTTGACTCAGCCATTCTTCTCCATCCCCAGATTCCATCTATGAAAACTCTAAAATTCCATTCTCACTGCCATTACCAAACCCTTAAGGAAAGAACTATGATGTTGCAGCTCTGTATATATTTTACAAGCGCATGTGAGCGTTTGTGTGTGTCTGTGTGTGTGTGTGTGTGTGTGTGTGAAATACTTAGGTATACTACAGTTATTAAGAGGAAAAGAATTTTAAATTATATACTCATATTATTATACATTGAGCACCAACTGAAAATTCAGAAATTTAGTTCTGAAACAAAAATGAAAAGTCAGTACCAATATCAATGGTATAGAAACATTTAAAAGGATGGTTACCAAGGTTTTAATAGCCAAAAATGTCTGAGAAAATTGTGATTTTTATTTTCTTCTTAAAGTTCTATATGGTTTAAATATTTTATCAGACATTATTTTTATAGTCCAAACAATAAAGCTATTTTAAATTGAAAATCTGGAGTTTCCTTAACAAGTAACTCTCAGTTATCAAGAACCTGGATTAGAACCTAAGGGAAAAAAATCTGAGTCACAAAAATAAATGATAAAGTCCACATATTAAAATGTGTATGAGTAAAATACTGCATTCAGGACTGAAATTTTATTTTATGTTATATACGTTTGGATATAAGATTTGTAACCTCAAAGA
Organism: Callorhinus ursinus; assembly: GCF_003265705.2. Classification (NCBI taxonomy): domain Eukaryota; kingdom Metazoa; phylum Chordata; class Mammalia; order Carnivora; family Otariidae; genus Callorhinus; species Callorhinus ursinus. The sequence goes on from NW_027397064.1 coordinate 48,344,960, forward strand.
AAAGCAACAAATAAAGCAAAGTGCCTACAAAGCAGAGTTGAAGAAAATAAAAATGAAAGAAAATTAACGGTTGCAAGTGAGGGAGGTACTTGAAAAAGAAAATGTAATTCTAAGACTCTAGGGACCACTTTGAGTGGAAACATTCCAGTATCCTGTAAAAGAACCCCTATTTAAAATAATGAATAACATTTCATGATGACCCTGAATCAACAGGAAAAAGTTAAATTATCAAAGAAAGAACATCCATATTTTAGATGTACTACTCTAGATCACTATAAATGATCAAAATCTTTTTTTTAAAAGATTTTATTTATTTATTTATTTTATTTGACAGAGGGAGACACAGCGAGAGAGGGAACACACGCGGGGGGAGTGGGAGAGGGAGAAGCAGGCTCCCCGCTGAGCAGGGAAGCCCGAAGTGGGGCTCGATCCCAGGACCCTGGGATCATGACCTGAGCGGAAGGCAGACGCTTAACGACTGAGCCACCCAGGCGCCCAAAATGATCAAAATATTTTATCCCTTAGAAGAAAACGTTTCATGTCTTGCAACCAAACTCATATAGAGGGTTACTAAAACATAAAACCAACAGAAAATTAATAGGTGGGAAAGTGTATATCTTAAAAATGAAGAAAAAGACTAACAGAAGAACGTCAAGTAACTTATCTAATTACTGAGGAATCTTAAAAGTGACACCATTAATACTGAGCCCCAAAACAGATTTGGGAGTAGACATCCAAGTTCAAAGGCATAGCCATGTCGTGAGAGAATATGAAAATTTAAACATAAAAAAGAAAAAAACAATCAAGCCATCCAATTGCTATGAATGGGCTTTCTGGAGAATAAGATGATCTCAATTTTTTACCTCAAGAGGATTAGAATCTCTCTGGAAGGTTACACAAAAAACAGGTGGCAAATACTGCCTTAAAGGGGAGAAAAACTGTAGCTGGGGACAAAAGTAGGAAGGAAAAGTTTTCACTGGAGATTCCTATATATTCCTTTGAATTTTTAAATTTTAAATAAATTGAATATATAAAGTCCACTAACATTTACTGTGCATTGTTCTTCAAGAAGCTCACTTTTTACCCCAAAACTAAATATAGTAAGACCAAATATCAGTATGACGTATCACACTTTCAGAAGCAAACCTTATGTAGTACAGTATGAACAATAACAGCTTAAAAATCAAAGGACCTAAGGTTTTTTGCTGACACTTTACTAATAACTAGATGTAGACCTCTGAATAAATCACTTAATCTAAAACCTCAGTTTTCTCATCTGCAGATGATGCAGTATGATCTCCAAAATGCTTTAAAGTACTTTTTTTAATCTAAAAATCTATTCAAAATGTATCTAGGGCATGTACAATTTCTATTAATACTCAGTATCCTGTAACTATAAAGTACCAACCTTGTGACACAGTATGTACATATACACATGAAATTCAATGTGATAGTTCCAAACTGGTTAAGTCCAATATAAGCAGAGTAATACGGGCGACTGGGTGGCTCAGTCGGTTAAGCGTCTGCCTTCAGCTCAGGTCATGATCCCAGAGTCCTGAGATCGAGTCCCACATTGGGCTCCCTGCTCAGTGGGGAATCTGCTTCTCCCTCTGCTCCTCCCCATGCTCGTGCTCAATCCCTCTCTCAAATTAAAAAAAAAAAGGCAGAGTAATAACCACTACAAAGAAAGGAGATTCCTAAGTCTAAAGAGGCAATCCTGTTCCATTATCCAGCAAATACGCTTAAGAGAAAAGAATATGAGAAGTGGCAAACAGATAAACGATTAAAAAAAAAAAACTACATACAAATACTGAACACTAGTTAATAATGTGCATGCTGGGGGCACCTGGGAGGCTCAGTCGGTTAAGTGTCTGACTCTTGATTTCAGCTCAGGTCATGATCTCAGGGTTGTGAGATGGAGCCTCACGTAGGGCTCTGCGCTGAGCATTGAGCCTACTTAAGATTCTCTTTCCCCTTTCCCCTCCCCCTCCCTCTCTAAAAAAAAAATTAAATTAAATTAAATTAAATAAATAATATACATTCTGAAGTGTCAGGGTGATTGATTTGTAGTGATGTGTGCAACTTACTCTGAAATGTACCAACAAAAAAAGATGAATTAATGGAAGATAAAATGAATGTAAGTAAAATATTAACAACTGTAGAAGCCAGCTGGTAGGTATATGAGCATTTGTTGTGCAATCCTTTTTTTTTTTTTTGGTATGCTTGTTATTATAAATGCTGGGGATGGGTTTTTTTTTTTTTTTTTTTTTTTGGAAAGGTAAATGATTCAGAAACCTTACCCGAACACAGTCACCCAAGTGTCATCGAGATGATCTTCAGAAGTCAGAGAATCTCCTTGAGTATAAAAAGGATCCAACTGTGCAGGAGATAATGTTGTCTTTCGTGGTTGACCAATGTTTGCTGGACTAAACATACTTTGCCCTAGATTAGTATATTTAGTAAGTTAGTTACCAATTATAAACATCTTGGTTTATTTTAAATCAAAGATCTGTTTTACATGAAAAAAATACATTAAAAGCTGGCAACTGCAAACATAGTTCAAAACATACAACTGTAATTAAATGATAATTTTATACTACCATACAATTTCAGAGCTCATTAATAACTGAGCATAACTTATGATTTTGCAAAAGTTTTGTTATTATAAATTTGCTAATGTTTTAATTTCCAGTTCAGCCTACAGCAGAAGGATTTCCAATCAACCTCAAGGACTTCCATTTGGATTCATCTTCCAAACCTACCACTTTCATCACAGCACCTCTGCCTTAAAAATATGCAGTAACTCATTACCTACGGAAAAATCCAAATGCCTTGGCGTCCACAATATAGTTCCAACCTTATTTTTTCAATATTCCCCTAAAATGTATCTACCCTAGCTCCTGAGATGTAAATGCAGTTTTCTTTTATTCAGGTCATTTCTGTATGAAATGTCTAATTCTGTTCTTTCTTTGCTTATCCTTCAATAACAGCTACCAATTAGTGAGTACTGTTACATGTCCAAAATGCCAAGCTAAATGCTTTACATGTTCATTTTATTTCAAAGGCACTGTCTTACTGAGACCACACATTTCTGAGAAGCAGAGATTATTCTTTCATCTTCAGAGTAGTAATAATAATGATTCACTCAAACAAAAAATATTTTTTAGCACTTAAATATGCACCAAGCAGGGGCACCTGGGTGGCTCAGTTGGTTAACCATCCGACTTTTGATTTCAGCTTAGGTCATGATCTCAGGGTGGTGAGATAGAACCCCATGTCGGGCTCCATGATGGGCATGGAACCTGCTTGGGATTCTCTTTCCCTATCCCTCAGTCCCTCCCCATCCTAGCTCATGCTCTCTTAAAAAAAAAAAAAATTGCACTAAGCATATTCTAGGTATTGAAGATACAGTAGTGAACAAGTTAGACCAAAAAACAAAAACAAAACAAACAAACAAAAAAACCAAAACCAACCTATCTCTAATGGAACTTAAATTCTAGTGGAAGAGAGACAAGTAAATAATGTTAGAAAACAGAAACTCCCACAGAAAAATAAATAAATAAAGCAGAGAAGGGAGAGAGGAAGAGTGTATATATCATACATCGAAGGGTTAAATGAAAAAAAGATTTCACTGAGGTGCCATTAAGCCAAAAACCAAAATCCCAATGGAATTGGAGGACAAAACATGCCAATATCTGAAGAAGTAAATGTAACCTGGAGAAAACAATCATGTACAAAGGCTGTGAGAAAAGATATGACTGGTGTTTGATGAACAGTAAGAAAACCAGTACTTGCACAGTGAGGAGGGGCACTTGAGGTCAAAACAAGTGTATGAACACAGAGAGGCCACAAGAAGTCAGAGGAAGAAAACAACCCTTTGTAACCCACTGTAAATAAAGCCTCTGGCTTTTACCTCAAGTGAGTTGGGAAGCCAATGGAAAACTGAGAGCAAAAGTGACATAACAGGACAAAAATCTTGAAATAATAATGAACAGCAGCATTTTACTGAGTATTTATTGTACCATTTTTTACATGTACAATTTTATTTGATTCTAACAATCTAGGCAATCCAAATTCAAAGTATGAGCTCTCAGGAAGTAATGTAGTTAACACTTGCATTTACTACGGGAGCAGTTCTACAAGTGTGCACTGGAGACCCAGAGCTCCCGATGACCCCTCTCATGGGATCAAAATTATTTTCATAGTCATTTTTAAGGTTTCATTTGCCTTTACACTCTCACTTTCATGAGTATACAGTGGACCTTTCCAGAGGATACTTAATGTGATTCAATACAGAATTGAATATAGAGATTGAATATAGAAGTACATAGAGAATTCAGCTATTTCTTAAGCCAGACCTTAAAATTTGAAAAACACAAAGCAATGTCACTCTTCTCATGAGAATTTTTTCTTATAGAAAGTTATTTTTTACTTTAAAAAAAGGTTACTTATGTTTACATGAAACAAATTACTTTTAAATGAATACATACTGTAAAATATTATTTTAATTTCTAATCTAGTAACTATCAATAGCTATAATCCAAAAGCTCTTTGGGCTTCAATTTTTAAGAGTGCATTAAGGACCCAAGAGGTGCCTGAGTGGCTCAGTCAGTTGAGCGTCCGACTCTTGATTTCAGCTCAGGTCATGATCTCAGGGTGTTGAGCTGGAGCCCTGAGTCAGGATCTGGGCTCAGCGAGGAGTCTGCTTGAGGATTCTCTCTCTCCCTCTGCCCCTCTTCCCACACTCTCTCTAAAACAATAAATAAATATCTTACAAAAAAAAAAAAAAGTATTAAGGACTCTGAAACTAAGAAGTCTGAGAACAACTACAGGGCCTTATAAGTGATTTACAATCCATGTTTACTGATTTCTGGAAGCTCTCTGCTCAATACATTTTTTTTTTAAAGATTTTATTTATTTATCCGAAAGACAGAGAGAGAGAAAAAGAGATCACAAGCAGGGGGGAGAGGTAGAGGAAGAAGCAGACTCCCCACCAAGCAGGGAGCCCGGGACTGGATCCCAGGACCCTGGGATCATGACCTGAGCTGAAGGCAGATGGTTAACTGACTGAGCCATCCAGGTGCCCCTGCTCAATACATTCTAACTATGTGTCCACTGTATCTGCTGCCTAGTCATTTGTCCTGAATTCCCAATTGAGTTGAAAATCAACCTAAATCATTTCAAAGTGTTTGTAGTCAAATGGAGCTCTAAAAGTATGCTCTTAAAAAAATAAATAAAAGGGGGGGGGACAAAGCTACTGTGTTAAGTTTTATAAAAGGCCATATACTATATATATTATCCTGATGGGAGATTTACAATTCACATAAAAAACTCTGAAAGATTATTGAATAAAGAAATATTTTTAACTTTATTCAACCCCAAATCTCCTATAATGCCATTTTACCTTCATAAAACACGTATTTTGGTAAATGCTGATCTTGGGTTGAGTATATCCTATATACCATAAAAATGCTTGATTAACGAAAGAATTTACAGGAACTGCTATAAGGAAATGAATAATAAAGCTATTCAGGGTGCGTGGGTGGCTCAGTTGGTTACACGACTGCCTTTGGTTCAGGTCATGATCCTGGAGTCCCAGGATCGAGTCCTGCATCGGGCTCCCTGCTCAGTAGGGAGTCTGCTTCTCCCTCTGACCTTCCTCCCTCTCATGCTCTCTCTCTACCATTCTCTCTCTCTCTCAATAAATAAATAAAAATCTTTAAAAAAAAATAAAGCTATTCAAATCTAAAGCTGAGATGCAAAAGGGTAACTGAGTTTTCCTATTCATTAATTTCCTATTTATGAATACAAAATGATTTTCTCAGAACCATACAGAAAAAGTTGTCTTACCAAACATATTCAATGACCAGTCAGAGTGACACGCTGTTAATCCACAACAAAGTAGTACTGGATACTCAAGTTACTCTCCAGCTATAACACTCAAAAGGTCAAACTAAATTTTTTTTTTTTTTTAAGATTTTAGTTATTTATTTGACAGAGAGAGACACAGCGAGAGAGGGAACACAAGCAGGGGGAGGAGTGGGAGAGGGAGAAGCAGGCTCCCTGCCGAGCAAGGAGCCCGACGCGGGGCTCGATCCCAGGACCCTGGGACCATGACCTGAGCCGAAGGCAGCCGCTTAACGACTGAGCCACCCGGGCGCCCCCAAACTAAATTTTAAAAAGAATCCTAAACAGTCCTCCAAATTTTATTTTGGGATATTATTACTTTATTTTAGATCCTCATGTTCCAACTGCTAGTGAATTACAAAAAATAAAAAAATAAATAAAAGTATCTTTAATGTATGGGTGAAAAAAGAAGTACAATATCTTGCTCTTTTGGAAGGCAATATGTGATTGTGTTAGGAGCCCAGAACAGGATTGGATTGGATGGCAGAAGGCCAGTGTTGCTAGCTCTGGACTAATCATTAACCTTGGTAGACAGCATTATGGGAAAATGAGATAGAAGACAGTAAATGAGTATGTAGTTAGTTCACATGGAGTTCTATTACTTATTGTCACAACTAGAACAAGTTATTGAACGTCACTTCCTAAATATTACAACAAAAATAAAAACAAAAACAATAACAATATTAATGATAATTGCTAGCAAGTACTGAGCACTTATACTACATTCAAGGTGCACTTACAGGTTCTTTGCATGTATTCATATTTAATACTAAAAGCAATTCTATGAGATAGAACCTATGTTCTGCATTCTATACGCGAGGAACACAAAACACAAACATATAAAACACCTATCCAACATAATTAAAGATTAACTGAAAGAACATGTTTAAGAGGTTCAATAAATGTTGGTTTCCATTTTATGAGGCCAGCATTATTCTGACACAAAAGCCAGATTAAGATCAGATGATCATCAATAGATGCAGAAAAAGTATTGACAAAAATACATCCTCTTATGATAAAAATGCTCAACACTTGGGTATAGGAGGATCCTACCTCAACATAAAGGCCATATATGTCAAGCCCACATTTGACATCATACTCAATGGTGAAAGGTGAAAAGTTTTTCCTCTAAAATCAAGAACAAGGGTGCCCACTTACCACTCCTTTTGACATATTAGTGGAAGTCCTGGCCAGAGCAACCAAGCAAGAAAAAAATAAAAAATAAAAAGCATCGAAATTGGAAAGAAAGCTACAAAACTGTTTTTGCACATAAAATGATTCTCATACATGGAAAATCTTAAAGACTCCATTAAAAAACTTTTAGAACTAATTAATGGAATCCGTAAAGTTGCGAGATACAAAATCACACAGAAATCAGTTGCATTTCTACACCCTAACAACAAAAAAAGAAATAAACAAGACAATCCCCTTTAAAATACCATCAAGAACAATAAAATACATAGGAATAAAATCAACAAAAGAGATGAAGGATTTGTATCCTGAAAACCACAAGACTTTGATGAAAGAAACTGAAGACACAAACAAATGGAAAGATATCCCATGTTCATGGATAGGAAGCATTAATTAATACTGTTAAAGTCCATACTTTTCAAAGCCATCTACAAAATCATCAACAAGATGAAAAGGCAACATATGGAATGGAAGAAAATATTTTCAAACCATATATCTGGTAGGGGTTACTCCAAAATATACATAAGGAACTCATACAACTCAACGGCAAAAAACCAAATAATTTGTTTAAAAAAAAAAATCAGCAGAGGAACTGAATAACATTTTTCCAAAGACACACATATAGCCAACAGGTACCAAAAATGGTTCTCGAAATCACTAATCATCAGGGAAATGTAAATCAAAACCACACTGAGGTTTCACCTCACACCTTTTAGAAAGGCTATCATCAGAAAGACAGACACTAAGTGTTGTCACGAATTTGAAGAAAAGGAAATCCTTGTACACTGTTGGTGGGAACATAAATTGGTACAGCCACTATGAAAAACTGTATGGAGGTTCCTCAAAAATTACAAATAGCACTACTATATGATCCAGCAATCCCACTTATGGGTACATATCCAGAGAAAATGGAAACAGGATCTCAAAATGATATCTACATTCCCATGTTCCTTGAAGCATTACTCACAATAGCCAAGATACAGAAACAATCAAAGTGTCCCTCAGTGGATGAATGGATAAAGAAGGGGTGATACATATAAGTCATGGCTGTTTTTCAGCCACAAGAAGGGGGAAATCCTGCCATTTGCAAAACAAGGATAGACCCTGAGGGCATGATGTGCATGCTGTTAAGTGAAAGAAGTCAGACAAAGAAAAGACAAATACTGTATGATCTCACTTTTATGTGGAATGTAAAAAGCCCAACTCAGAGTAAGAGAGTAGTGGTTACTATGGCACGGGGGCTGCAGAATATGGGGAGATGTTAGTCAAAGGGTACAAATTTATTCATAATATGAGTAAGTTCTTGGGAGGTAAAGAACACCATGGTGATTATTGTTAATAATATTGTATTATATAATTGAAAGCTTACACCACAGTCATTCTGTAATATATGTATGTCAAATGAACACACCGTATTCCTTAAACTTAAACAATGTTTTATGTCAACCATATCTGGAACTTGTAATAAATGTTCCCCTAAGTTATTATATCCCTAAGAATTAACCGTTAGTCCAACAATCAAATGGAACAGTGGTAGATAAGAACTCACAAAAGTTAACTGTTTTAACAATATAGAACTTCAATATAAATGATGTACTTGGTACAATTATTCTTTTATACTGAAGGCACAAATATATTGAGTCAAGTCTAAAAGACTTCCACAAATGATGTCCAACTCTTGCCTCCAGATGGTACCAAACCAAAACTATACCCTCAACAGGATCAAAAGTTAAAGGTACCAATTAAGTAAAAACTATTAATGCAACCATGTGATTCTAACTAAAAAGAAAAAAAATGTGGTCACCTAAAGATTTGAAAATTCTTAACTCTTTGTATGCTATACAACTTGAATCCATATACTTCATTTGGACTCAAATTTAGAAACCCACAATTAATCTAATTTAACCTAGTAACACAGGCTTTCTTTCAGAAAAAAAATATGTTTCAGATCACCTCAGATCTATAGGCATTATTAAAACATCTATTTAATTCAGAACACTATCTTAGACACTACTAGAAAACAAGGAAAGATGCTCAAGACTGACTGCTTATGTTCAGTCATCAAGTAACCAGGTTAACAAAAAACAGCTTAGCAGCCAGAAAGCTTGAAAAATGAATATTCAAATATTTTTTATAAAAGCAATCAAACAAATGAAGATATGCAATCATTATTAACTCTAAAGAAAATGAAAAGGTATACAAGAAGGAAATGGAATCTCAGTATATTACATGGATCAGTCTTACAGATTTATCTTCTAAAACCAAATTCATGAAGAGACAATACAATTTGTTGGAAAAAAAAGTCAAACCGCATACATGATTTAATACATTTAACAATTATTATTTTTCCTTATTATCACAAATGCATTTAATAAGTACAACACATTTTTAAAATGAAGACGATTTAAAATGGAACACGCTACTTGACAATTGTCTGCTTATCAACTAACTTATCAACTATCCCTTCAGGAAATAAGCAAAAGCACACAAAAGATACTCTTAAATAAATTTAGTTCTTACTACAAAGACATGCTTTTAACATACAAAAGACAGTAAAAGGCATTTTAGTATAAAATCTGAAGCCAATTCCAATTTTTTATGTTGTGTATTACCATTAAAAAGGTTCAATTTAGTAATGCTACATCATGTAATAACCCTCAAGCAAGAAATTAAATGAAGGCTCAAAATGAGACAACCATTATGACCTTTAAAAATAAAACAAATCAAAATTAAGTCTCAAACAAATAAGCAATCTAATTTTTGCCCTGTCAACTGCTCTGAAAAACGTAATTACTTATACGTAATCTAAAACTATTTACATAAGTTTAGCATAATTGCCCCCCATCTTGTTAATGTTTAATTGCTCCACTGATTTTACTTCCTTTCAATCAGACTTCTGGTACACACATATGCTAAGCTTTCTAAGATGAAAATAAAGTATACCTATCAAACCACATCAAATTGGACTGTAATGTGTCTCCCTTGGTAAATCACTATTCAAACACTCTTCATAAGATCAAATTAGAGGGCAAAAGACCTTATTACCCTTTACGAAATGTCTTCCATTAAGGAACAGATTCAATTATTTCAAAATAGGCCACTAACATCAATGAAAACAAGAGATAAAAAGAGTGGTAAATTTTAAACAGATACATGGCATATGAAACTTGGGAAAAAGAGATTTCTGGCAGTGTTGTTGCCTTTTTACCATGAAACAAAGTAGCACAATGTGTACTAAAGAATTTGGCCTCAGACCAAAAAGAGGTCTGGCCTTTGTTGAGGTTTCTGGAGGTAACCTCTAAATCCTAGTTATTTTCCCAGAGACAGGAGTGTTTTTGTTATTCACACACATGCCTCAAGGGCACTTGATAGTTTATGCCCAGGCTGGGAGCAGATCACACCATAAACACCAACCATGTGATTCTGGTGGGGGTTTGAGCCATATGCCATCATCCCACCTGTAGGCAGAGGAGGGGACTGGAGACTGATCTTAGCCATTTGATCAATGACTCAATCAATCACGTTTCTGTAACGAAACTCCAATAAAAACTCTGGACATGAAGGCTTCAGTAATCTTGCCTAGCTGGCAATATTGCATGTATAAGCACCACACTAACAATGCTGGGAGAGTAACACGTCATGGAAGCTTCATGTTTGGAACTCGCCTAAATTTTGCCCTATGCGTTTCTTTGGCTCTAATTTATACTGTTTTGCCATAATAAAACTGTAACCTTAAACACAGCACTTTCAGTGGGTTCTGAGTCTTTCTGATGAATTATCAAACCTTAAGAGTAGGTTTGAGAAATCCCTGCATTTGTAGCCAATTGGTCTGAATGGAGAGCAGCCTTGGGGACCTCCAAATTTGCAAGTGGCATCTGAAGTAAGGGCAATCTTGGGGGGGAATGTTTCCTCAGATTTTTCAGATAACAAACTCATTGTACCCAAGAGTATATTGAACAATGGATAGAACAATGCCCAATCAAAAACATGGCAAACTGAACACTTGTATTCATCTCTAAGCCCGGTCAGACACCCAATGACAGTGTTCTAGAAAGTCTCAGGTTTTGAGAACACAGGAACTGTGGAAGGTGTGAAAGAGGATGCTGGCTGAAATCAAGGAAAACTTGTTTAAAGTGTATATAAAAAGGAATGATATGGCAGGGCCTTCCTTATCTTAGGCAGCCAGAGGACTATCCTTCAGCCACTCCACCTCAAGAGACCAAGAATTCAGTATCTGAGGAAGAACCTTACTGACTCAGGACCCACTGAGTCCAATCACTGTAGAGAACTATATGGAAACTGACTAAGTGAAAGTCTGCATATTGAAAAGGAGACTTCTCCCTTTTCTATATTCAGAATACCCGCTTAGACTAAAGATTGAATGTAAAGAACTCTTCTTTGGGAAATTAAATTCAAAGGAAAAAAAGACCTACATATGCTGAAATCAGAGATTTTCCCAACAAAAATCTAGCTGGACTGTTCATTCCTCTTACAGTAAAGCCCACTAAGAGACAAAACAGCCACCAATTTCCACTCTCCAGCCAATGTTGATCCACATACATGCACAGTTTCCAAGTACCTTTTTAGTGTCTCATTCAATTAAATACACTCCCACCAAGAAAGAATGAATACTGGAAAAAAAAAAGAGAGAGAGAGAGAGAAATAAGAACTAGAAGGAAAAAGGTAATATGAGCAGGAATAAAATAAAAACCAACATTAATCTCACTGGTAAGATATTTTACCCATAAAACAAGAAAAGGATACTATATTTTTAAGTATATTTAGAGAACTACAACAAAAATGTTTTTGGAAATTTAAAATGGCAAAATAAAAAATTATTACAAGAGTTGGAAACTGAGGTTAAAGACATGTCCTAGAAAGTAGAATACATATATAAAACACAATGTAAGGGAGAAAAAGTAGAAAATTAGAAATCTCTGCAGAGCTCACAAACAAAAGGAATTCCAGAAAAAGGAAACAAAAAACCTAAGAGCAATTACCAAACAAATTCAGGGAAATTTCCCAGAACTGTAGGTAAGTGTCTTGATTTAAAGGATCTATCCATTAATTCCCCAGGAAAACAAATGAAAAAGTCCCACACCAAGGCACAGCTGTGAAATTGAGAACACAAACCATAGAGAGATCTTAAATTTTTGGAAACCAGGCCACATACAAAGCCTAAGAAATCATCACCACACATGACTTCCATGAAACACTAAAAGCTTGAAGACAATGGAATGATGCCTCCAAAATTCTGAACTAAAATACTATACAAACTAGCAATCCAGTGTGAGGACAGAAAAAAAGCATTTCAGATATGAGGTCTTAAATTTCATTTCTCTCACAAGCTTTCTTAGAAAGCTACTCAAATATGTTCCTCACCAAAATGAGGAAATAAACTAAAAAAGAAGCATATCATCTAGGGAAAATAGTTCAACTCTAGAAATTTGCTAAGGCAAGTCCTAAGATGATAGCTGTATACCATGCTGAAACAGGAAACAGCCAAAAGAGAGGTTGAGAGAGAGAAGTTCTCAGTTTAAAGCAAAACAAAAAAGTATTTGAAACTATCTTTGAGCATTTTTAAAAAGACAGATACGTATCTTAGCAACATTTGCTTAAAATAAAGGGAGCAGATGGCACAGAGAAAAGCAAACAGGAAAAAAACAATTATTAACTTAAAGAGACATAAAAATTTTAGAGAAAGGCTAAATTATACTATTTGGTTCAGCATAAAAAAGTGTTTATATAGTTGTAAACACTGACAAATGAATAAAGTCTGATGTAATTATATTCAGTAATGGAGGGGAGAGAAGATAGATTATCTCCAATTACCTTAAGATAAATATACCAATATTGAAAACTGAAAATCATTTAGCAACATAATCATATATGGTTGACTGAGTAATGGACCTCCAACATGACTAAATCCTAATACCTGGAACCTGTGAATATTTACCTTATATGACAAAAGGGACTCTGCAGATATAATTATCTTGAAATGGGAAGATTATCCACGATTATTCAGGTGAGCCCCCAATATATCCGCTAGTGCCCTTACAAAAGGGAAAGGAAGGGAGATTTTAACTATAGAGAGGTGATGTGATGATGGAAACAGAGACTGGAAATAAAAAGCACCACACTTGAAAATAAAAGGCACCACAAACCGTAGAATACAGGTAACTGCTAGAAGCTGGGAGGAAGGGAAAAAAAAAAAAAGAAAATGGATTCTCCCCAGAACCTCCAGAAGAAACTGGTCCTACAACACTTTGATGTTAGCCCAGTGATTCTGGACTTCTGACTTCTAGAACTGAAAGAGAATAAATCAAGTTATTTTAAGCCATTAAATTTGTGGTAATTTGTTACAGCAGCAATAGGAAACTAATACAGCATCTCATTTAGATAAATGGAGGTAAATTCCAAAAGGAATAGCTCTAAGATCTGGACTGGTTAGTTCTGGAGGAATAAAGTTAAAGAATGCTGCATTTCATTATAAGTATTTAAGTGCTGTTTGATTTTTAAAAACTATCTGCTTTTATTATTTTGACTAAAATATAAAATATTATCTGTACCACAATTAGATGCCACCGAATGGTACTACGGTTAGTCTGGCATGAGATTAAATAAATTTTGAAGACTAATTTTTAAAAAGTCAATATGGTCGACCGAAAATGGTTTCCCAAATATGCCCACATCCTAATATCCAGAAACCATGAGTACATTACATGGTAAAAAGAAACAGGGATGTAGATGGAATTAAGACTGCTAATCAGCTGATCTTAAATGAGAAGATTATCCTGGATTAACCTAGTAGGTCCACATAATCACAAGGTTCCTTAAATGGGGAAGGAAAAGAGTGATATAAAAAAGGTCCAACTGGCTAGTACAGGCTTCAAAGATGGTAGGAAACCACAACCCAAGGAATATGGACAACTCTAGAAGCTGGAAAAGAGAGAGAGAGAGAGAAAATTCACCTTTAGAACCTCCAGAAAATAATATAGAGAAGTAAAAGAACCTACCAATGCCTTGATTTCAGCACACTGAGACACATTTTAGACTTCTGACCTCCAGAATTTTTATATAATAAATCTGAGTTGTTTTAAGCCATAAATCTGTGGTAATTTGTTTCAGTAGTATCCGAAACTAATGCAATCTAGAATAAGATTACAGTTTATTCTAATTATATATATGTGTGTGTATATATATATTTTTTAAGATTTTTATTTTATTTTATTTTATTTATTCGACAGAGAGAGATAACAGCAGGGAGAGCAGCAGAGGGAGAAGCAGGCTCCCCACTGAGGAGGGAGCCCTACTTGGGGCTCCATCCCAGGACCCTGGGATCATGACCTGAGCCAAAGGTAGACGCTTAACCGACTGCGCCACCCAGGCGCCCCTAATTATATTTTTTAAACACTATGCCATGCCAAGTTGCACACAAATACTCCAATACTCTTTTTGGTATTGGGATGTCACTGCCTCAAAACATTATATACACATATATTGGTTTCCTGTGTCTCCTATAACAAATTACCACACACTGGGTGGCTAAAACAAAAGAAATTTATTCTCTCACAGTTCTGGAGGCCAAAAGTCCAAGATAGATCAAATTTTCAGCAGTGTCAAATGTATGCCAAAGGCACGAAGAGAAAACCCATTGCTTCCTCTCTTAGCTTCTGGTTACTACTGCTGGCATGTTTTGTTGTTCAATGGCTTGTAGTGACAACACTCTAATCTTTGCCTCAGTCTTCACATCACTTTACCCTCTGTATGTCTCTCAGGTCTGTGTCAAATCTCTCTCCTGTTCAGGACACTAGTAATTGGATTTAGGGACTACCTAGGTAATTACCAGGATTACCTTCTCCCCACTCTTCTCTCTCCGTAACTCCCTAGCTTTCCTTGGGAGCTCCTCCTCTCAAGATCTTAAACCATTTGTTTTAACCACAAAGGTTCTAGGGATCAGGACATGGACATATCATTTCATAGCCACCATTTAACTCACTACAATTTACATCCACCAATTCATTCAGTCAACAAATATTTACTGAGGTCCCTTTATAACCAGCTCTGTGATGGGTAAATAATGAAAAAATAGAAGGAATCTCTGTCCTGAAGGAGTTCATAATCCAGTAATGGCGAAAGATAGGAGCTGAGCAGAAAGAGCTGTACAGGAGCTGTACAGCTGCACATACAAGGAACCACTAACCCAGATCAGAAAAAGAAGTGTCAGGAAAAGGTCCCTCACAGATAAATTAGTCCTTTTCCTTCCCTTCTAAGAACATTATCAGAACTCTGAGCTCCTAGCATCAACAAAAGCAGTCAGAAGGTGCTATAGTCTGAATATCACACTTTATTAACAATATGCTAAAATAATGACTCTAATTCAGTAGATAAAATTGGTATACCATCTGAGAAGACAACTGATAGATACAGGAAAGAGCTTCTCAAAAAAAAAATTTTTTTTAAGGAAAATTTAAAAGAGTATAAAAAGCAGAGGAATATTTAAATAGTAGCAGAAGAAAACTGAGGGGTATGGAAGGGGAAACAGGGCAAACATATTCAGGGCAATAATAGGCCATGGTTGAAAAAAGTTTCTGAAAGTCTCTAATCTAGAGTTCCCACTTTGTAATATGACCAAGGTTTCCCTGCACCAGAAATAAGATTTTTAAAAAGATTTTAACATCAGGGCGCCTGGGTGGCTCAGTCGTTAAGCGTCTGCCTTCGGCTCATGTCATGATCCCAGGGTCCTGGGATCAAGTCCCGCATCAGGCTCCCTGCTCAGTGGGGAGCCTGCTTCTCCCTCTCCCACTCCCCCTGTTTGTGTTCCTGCTCTCGCTATCTCTCTCTCTGTCAAATAAATAAATAAAATCTTAAAAAAAAAAAAAGATTTTAACATCAGCTACAAAATTAAAACAAATAAACTCCTTACTGGACAAAGACCTAAGCATAAAATAAGTCATATCATTAAATCCTATGACATCCCTTTATAAAAGCTGCCCATCGTAGAAAGTTAAAATTGACAAATTATACAAGAAATCTTCATTTAGTTATAGGAGCTTAAAAAAAAAAAATAGCTCTAAAAAGTCTGTTTTCCCTTCAATTTTCTCAACTCCTTTTCCCAATTCTTGCTTATTACTGACCATGTATGATAGATCCTCACGCCTATCATCTTTTCAAAAATATTCTTTTTCACTTATGCCCCATTAAGACTTCCAGTAGTCAATTTATGATACATTTATTTTCCTACCACGGTTCTTGTATTTTCACATATAATTTCTAAAAATACAAGAACCTCATAGAAGTTACACTATTAGAAAAAATAAGATAACAAAAGGAATTAACTTTAATCATGTGCTCTTCCACTTGACAACAATAAGAATATTATAATGCATGCTCTTCAAACAACTAAGAGATCCTTTAGAGCATAAAATACATTACTTAACATTACGTGTTTTTGCATTTTCAATGTCCCTGGGATCATTTATTGACTCAATTAAATAACTGAATAGTCACTACTGTAGCAACTAGTCAAGTAACAGCACTGTCATCCACCTATTTGTATGATCAGATTAAGACTATTAAAACCTGGACTAATTCCCCCAGAACATTCCACCTCACGTATGTAACTGAAACTGAAGTAACAAACCTAGACTTTCACTATAATATAGGTGGCAGACAGAAATCTAAAGATATCCCCTCAAAGTTTCTGTCCCCTGGTTTGACTGGTAATTCAAACACTAATCTAGGTATTACTAAGAAGGGACTTCGCATGGGGCGCCTGGGTGGCTCAGTTGGTTAAGCCACTGCCTTCGGCTCGGGTCACGAAGTCCCGGGATCGAGTCCCGCATCGGGCTCCCTGCTCGGCGGGGAGTCTGCTTCTCCCTCTGACCCTCTCCCCTCTCATGTGCTCGCTCTCTCTCATTCTTTCTCTCAAATAAATAAATAAAAATCTTTAAAAAAAAAAAAAAAAAGAAGGGACTTCGCGGATAGAATGAAGGTTATTAAATAGTTAGATCTCAAAATAAGGAATTACCCTGGATTATTCCAGTGGGCCCAGTGTAATCAAATGAGCCCTTAATAGCAGCAGATGACAGAAAAGTTAGAGAAACAACAGAAGAGGGAGGTCAGAGAGACTGAAAGTATAAAAAAGATCTTGATCTGCCACAGCTGTCTTTGAAGATGGAAAGGGAGCCACAGGCCGAAGATTAAGGGCAGCCTCTAGAAGCTGAGAAACACCTCCAGGCAACAGCAAGCAAAAAAACAGAGACCTCAGTCATACTTTCACATGGAAGTAAATTCAGCCAACAACCTGAATGAGCTTGGAAGTGGATTCATCCCCAGAACCTCGAGAACACAGCCCTCCAAACACCTAAACTCTAAAGCAAAGAAACAATCTCTGCCCAGACATCTCATCTATAGGAACTGTAAGATAATAAATTTGTATTGTTTTAAAATCTTAAAAAGAGGGGGGAGGGGAGCGCCTGGCTGACTCAATTGGTAGAGCATGAGACTCTTGATGTCACAGTTTTAAGTCTGAGCCCCACATTGAGTGTAGAGATCACTTAAAAATAAAATCTTAAAAAAATAGTAAGTTTGTATTGTTTTAAGCTACTAAATTTGTGATAATTTGTTAAAGCAGCAAATTAAAACTAACACAGATTCTGATACAAGGGGGTGCTGCTACAACAAATGCCTAAAAACATGGAAGTGGCTTTGGAACCAGGCGGTGGGTGGATCCTGGAAGAAATCTGAGGTACGTAACAGAAAAAGGCTAAATTGCTTTGATCAAACTGGTAGTAGAAATCTACCTACAAGTGACTCTAAGGACACTGCCACCAATGAAGATTCAGACTGCTACAAAAAACCTGGACCTAGAAGATAAAAAGATCTAACCTGTCTTTGGATATTGCTTTTGTTATCCATTCTGATGATCTCTGCCTTTTGCTGGAGTGTTCAGTACATTTGGCTTTATAACAATTGTAGATTTGGTTCATTTTAAATCTACTGTCTTGCTATTGTTTCTTCTGTTCCATCTTTGTTGTTCCTTTTTTCTCTTTTCCCACCTTGCTTTGTCCCTCATTTGGATTAATACAGTAGCAGCCTCTTACCTGGTCTCCTCGCTTCTACCCTCCCCTCACCCCAAAGTCTATAATCACCACAGCAGCAGTCTCATCCTATTTGTTTTCCACCTTCTCTGGGTAAAGATCAGTTGATACCATGACATACAAGGCCCTGTACTATGGGTCCCCGCCCATTATATTTCTGACCTCATTTCCTACTATTCTACCCCTCACTCGCTCCATTTCACACTAGTCTCCTTAACACCCTAGACACACTCCCACCTCAGTGCCTCTGTACTTGCTATTTCCTCTTTCTAGATCACTGTCCCTACTTCCCTTCCTTAGTTCAGGTTTCTGAGCAAATAATACTTCTCCTCTACCTTTCTGTAGGAAGCAGAGTAATGGCCCCCAGAGAGGTCCATGTTCTTATCTCTGGAACCTGGGAATAAGCCATGTTACATGGCAAAGAAGAATTAAGGTTGCAGATGGAATTAAGGCTGCTAATTAGCTGACCTTAAAATTAGATTATCCTGGATTATCCAGAAGGGTCCAATGTACTCACAAAGGTATTTAAAAGAAGGGGAGAGGGGAGGAGCGGAGATGTGATTACAGAAGAACGACTAGAAAAATGCAAAGTTTTGCTTTGAAGAAGAGGAAGGGGATCACAAGCAAAGAAATATGGGTAGCCTCTAGAAGATGGAAAAGGAAAAAAAACAGATTGTCCCCCAGAGCCTCTATAAACTAAACACAGCCTTACCTATGCCTTGATTTCAGCCCATTGAGACCCATTTCAGATTTCTCACCTCTAGAACTGTTGTTTAAGCCACCTTTAAGTTTGTAGTAATTTGTTATGGCAGCAACAGAAAATTAATATACTACCTTTTTTAAATCTATAAGCCCTGACATCCCCTACTTTCCCCCTTTGCTGCTTAATTTTTCTCCATAAAATGCATTACCTTCTAACAAACTTTACAGTTTAATTATTTTATCTATAAATGTAAATTCTGTAAATAAATGCAAGCTCCACAGAGGCAAGGTTTATATATTTTGTTCAGTTTCCCAGGTCCCACGAATATATGTATTCATATATTTGCTGAGTGAACATTTGACAGATTATATGAATATGTAAGAAGATTATGCTAATGATGATGCTGATGGTGATAAAAATACCACTAATCTTCAAGAAAAATTGCATATAATCAGTGGTTGTTTGCAGTTAATGACATTTAGATTTATAGGTATGCATTTCAAAACACCTTTATTTCTCAGTCTCTGTATTCCTTTTCTTCCCAATTGCAACACCTTTTTTTTAAATTACAGTTTTTAGTAATTCAGAAGACATTATTCAGTATGTATTTTTGGGGGGCACCTGGGTGGCCGACTCTTGATTTCGGCTCACGTCATGATCTCAGGGTCATGGGATTGAGCTCCACAACAGGCTCCATGCATGGAGTCTGCTTGAGATTCTCTCTCCCCCCTCCCTCTGTCCCTCCCCCCACACTTGCGTGCACGCTCTCTAAATAAATAAAAATCTTTAAAAAAAAAAAAAAAAAAAAAACTGTGTGGGCGCCTGGGTGGCTCAGTTGGTTAGACGACTGCCTTCAGCTCAGGTCATGATCCTGGAGTCCTGGGATCAAGTCCCGCATTGGGGTCCCTGCTCAGCAGGGAATCTGTTTCTCCCTCTAACCCTCCCCCTCTCATGCTCTCTCTCTCTCTCAAATAAATAAATAAATCTTAAAAAAAAAGTGTGTTTTTTTTAAACTCTTAATATTTTGAGAATATCACATACTACCTATAAATTCAGAAAAAAAAACCCAATAAGCAAAGTATTTCCTCTCTGAATGAAGTTACTAACATTTGAGAAAGTCTCCAAGTTTGAAATATAAAAGAAAAAATTTTGGCAATGATCAACAAAGTCTTATATTATCTCAAAGAGGAGAGAAGAATCTTTGATGTTAAAGTGTTATTTACCTGTTCCAGGAGTAGGAGTAGTTGTCATAACTCCAACAAGAGGACTCTGCATTACTGAAATGTTTGGCTACATGAAAATAGAATAAAGTGTTAAAGTAAAAGCACAAAGTTCTAACCATAACCATAACACAGTAAGTGTTGAAAGGTCTTATTTAACAGACAACTGCATGTCTACCAAGTACTATAGTTGCCGCTAATTAGTTCACAATCTAAGAGTACTCCAACTTTTTTCCTTTTTAAGTTGAGCAGTATTAATCTAAAATATGCTAGATCCTTTAGCATATTCTTTGTTTAAAATAAGTTACATCAGATAAAGGCACTATTTTTAGTAGAAAGTAACTTTGCTATTTGTTTTTAGTTCCTAAGGTATAGTATTTGAAATAACAGAGAGCATGGTGATTCTTCATTTCACCAAGCTCACACAGAAAAATACAAAGATGGCAGAATCCCATTTTTAAACAGACATTTACAAACCATAAAATAATACAGATTCAAATCAGTCTATATAATAAAGACAGCATATCTCTGTCTCTACTAGTAGGAAGTTACAAAGCAGGAAAATTATCAATACTAATTCCTTTAAATGTGAGAAAATTAAAGATTAAACAGTTAAAAGTCCTATAAACAAAGACAACAATATCTAATCAAGAGTAAGAATAGACTCTCCAGAAGTAAATATACAAATATAGATTCTTTTGTAACAAACTCTGATTAAGGAAATCTAAAATCTGGCTATTATCTAGCAACCAGAACCAAATGTTGAAATAATGTTAAGAGAGATACAAAATACTTTATTGTTCAATTCTTAATGCCAGTTTCTTTCATAATTAGAAAGAGGCTGAGCAAAGCCTCAGGGGCAAAACTAATTGGGGCTTTAATAATAATATTCTTACCAACCTTTAAGTCAAAAACATTGTCTACAAATTATGACACAAGGCTTTTAAACATGTTGAACATAGCAATAACTGTAAACAACCTTTGCTTTCACTGATCATCACAGAAGTAATGAAACCTAGCATGAATTTTTAAGCCAGTGGTTCTCATACCAAACTAAACATCAGATTTACTTGCCAACCTTTAGAAAACTATCCCAGGCCAGAATATTCTCATTTAGTTAGAATACCACTGTCCAAATATAACACAAGCAATATAAGTAATTTTAAATTTTATAGCAGACACATTAAGAAAGTAAAAACAAGTACAGTTTATTTAATCTAGTACATCCAAATTATCACTTTCAATATGTAATTAATATAAAAAAGTGAGATAGTTCATTCTTTCTAAGTCTTCAAAATCTGGTGTGTATTTTACACTTAAGTATATCTCAATTAAGTACAGGACTGACCACATTTCAAGTGTCAACAGCCACACTTGGCCAGTGGCTACTGTGTTGGGACAGTAGAGCAGTTATAAAAGTGTTGGAAAGAGAAGGTATGTGTTTAACACAATGAATTAATTTTGCTTTGCTTAACAAGTAGGCCTAGTATGCTAGGCGTATCAAGCCTATAAATAGTCAAAATTTACTGAAAGATGCTTCCTACCATTCTTAAACTTTCCAATAACTATGCTATATTTGGTTTAGGGAAAGACAAAACATTTCTCCAAACCAAACAGCAGAAATGTCTTTATTCAAATAACTTATCAGTTTAACTGACACACTGTTTTAAGTCCTGCTAAGTACAATAGTGACAGAACACTTGTGACTATACAGGCTACTAAACTTCATACTTAAAAGAAAAATCCATACTACCTTTCCACTAACAAACAAGAGTTAACCACAGTAGTGTTAGCACAGCATGGCTGTTACAAACACTGGCTCTAGATTGAAGACTGCCTTTAAAGCCTGGCTCCACTAGACTAGTTGACAAATTACTTAAGCTTTCTGTGTCCTAGTTTCCTCAATGATAAAATGAAGCTCATAATAGCTACTTTGCAAATTCACCCTGAGGAAGGATCAACTGAAATAATAAGATCAGAACCTGTAAAACCACAGAATTACTGATCTGAGAAAATAATCTGGTGTTCTATTACATTTTTAAGTACATTTCATGATAAACACAATTTAAGTAGATTCTATGATAAATGTCCTTAGTGCTTATTCTGTGCGACACAGTTACACTAAAGCAGACCTCAGAAAAACACTTTAAATTACTGATCCTCACTGTGCATCCACATAAAAACATGAAATCATTGTGGATCATAAACAGTATGTATGTCACCTGTCTTCTTGAAGTTAAAGGTGTTGATCCAAGTCCTGGGCTAGAAATATCATCGTAGATACTTCTAACTGGTGGAGCTCCACTTTTATCTTTATGAGCTGGTACAACTGGTTGTGGTGGTGACCCACCTACAATGTACAAAAAATACACTCAGGTGAGAAAAAATCTTCCACCTTTCTGGTAAGATTCTTTTTCATTTATATTTTTAAAATACTGACTTAAACTCTTGTTTCATAGGGCTTTTCAGACTTCAATACACTGAAGAATCACCTGGGAATCCTGTTAAAATTCAGATTCTGATTCAGAACATGTGACGTGCAGACTGAGATTATGAATTTCTAACAAGCTCCCAGTTACGCAAATAAAAGGTTTCAGAATAAGAAAACAGAAATTTTAGTTTTTAGTAAATACATGTAGCTTTTGCTTTCTCTACAAAATCCTTAACATTTCAATACAAAACTTAATGCTATTCCTCACTTGAAAGTAGGTAAATGGTTCCAGCTTGTATATACCTGAATAAATATAATCCCTTAATGTGGAATTTGACTGTCAAAATTAAATAGATCCCATTCATGTTTCTCACAATAGAAGTATATTTAAGTACATAATAAATATATAGGAAAAGGATCAACTTTTGGGGACATAAAGATGTCTTTACAAGTCAGAGAATCAGCAATGCCAAACAGTGAAACAATCCAGACTCTGTTATGACTTAATGTCTAAGCTTAAATAGTACAGAATAAGCTATTTAGAGCATAGGCTATAAAACAAGACTGACCTACGCTTTAACCTCCTCCTCTGTCACTTATTAACAAATAGGCTTAAGCAAGTTCTTTATTACATTAAGCCTCAGTTTCCTATTTTGAAAATCAGGTAGATACTACCACTTATCCTTTAAGATTGACAAAAGAATGAAAGTAACATATAAAATGCTTAGCATACTGCCTGGCTCATAAGTACTCAATATATAGTAGCTACAATAAAAATACATTTAAAATATACATTTAACCCTTGAAAAACACAAGTGTGAACGGTACAGGTCCACCTATACATAGATTTTTTTTTTTACAGTATAGTACGGCGAATGTTTCTCTTCCTTATGGTTTTTTTTAAAAGGTTTATTTATTTATTTTAGAGATAGAAAGGGAGAAAGTGTGCAAGTGGGGGGAGGGGCAGAAGGAGAGGGAGAGAAAATCCTCAAGCAGACTCCCCGCTGAGTGCAGCGCCCAACAAAAGGCTCAATTCCAGAACCATGAGATCATGACCTGAGCAGAAATCAAGATTCGGATGGCCAACCTACTGAGCAATGCAGGCACCCCATCTTCCTTATGATTTTCTTAATAACCTTTTCTTCTCCTTAGCTTACTTTACCATATGGATAATTTATAATACATGTAACATACAAAATATGTGTTAATCGACTATTTGTTATTGGTAAGGCTTCCAGTCAATAGTAGGCTATTAGTAGTTAAGTTTTCAGGGAGTCAAAATTATATGAGTATTTTCAAGTGTCCAGGGGTTCAGTTCTCCTAACCCCTGCATTGTTCGAGGATCAACTGCATAAAAAACAAAATCCTATCCAAATAGGATTAAGTCAATTACTTCAAATACAATTTATATTATCCCTGATCAATCTTAAAATAATAATAAACCACTTTAAAATAAATAATACCTTAAGGACAATCAAAGTAAGAAGTTTTCCATTTAAACATCCATTAAAAGGATATTAGCTCACATTTGGAATTCAACCTTTTTTTTTTTTAAAGATTTTATTTATTTGACAGAGACACAGTGAGAGAGGGAACACAAGCAGGGCAAGTGGGAGAGGGAGAAACAGGCTTCCCGCCAAGCAGGGAGCCCGATGCGGAGCTTGATCCCAGGACCCTAGAATCATGACCTGAGCTGAAGGCAGATGCTTAACGACTAAGCCACCCAGGCGCCCCGAATTCAACCATTTTTGTAGCTAATTCTCACTACTCATAGTCAAAACTTCAGTTACCTTTTAAATTCTTTCTTTGCTAATGGAGTCATGTAAGATATATGCTTCATTTAGGTACTGATATTTTATGCTGATAACTGTGAATCCTGTGTAAAAAAAACAAAAAACCCCATAGTTTGTAGAGTAAATCCTTTAACTAAACAAGGTGAGAATCTTAATCACTATGACTAGAAGTAGAATTCATATCTACAAATTTCAAATTACACTTCCTATTGTCACAAATGGCAATGTCTCATTCTTTTTAATGGCTGAGTAATATTCCACTGTGTACGTATACATCTTCTTTATCCATTCATCTATCAAGGTCCTAGAGGGTACTGTGCTAAGTGAAATAAGTCAGACAGAGAAAGACATTTCACATATACATGGAATCTAAAAAAACAACCAAACAAACAAAACAAACCAGACTCTTGAATACAGAGAACTGGTGGTTGCCAGAGGGGAGGAGAGTGAGAGGATGGGTAAAATAAAGGGGATTAAGAGAAACAAGGTTCCAGTTATAAAATAAGCAAGCCACAGAGATGAAAAGTACAGCATAGGGAATATAGTCAGTAATATTGTAATAACGTTGTATGGTGACAGATGGTGACTACAATTATGGTGAGCAATAATATAAAATTTTCAAGTCAATATGTTGTACACTGAAACTAATATAGCATTGTATGTTGATTATACTTCAATTAAAAAGACAAATTACAGTTATTTTGACTAAATATCTATTACCATATTTAAGATAAATTATTTAAATGAACTAAAATTATTCAGTTGAAGTTAAACGACCATATTTCTTCCCCAGCCCTCCACACTTTAACATCTTTGATATGGATAATTTACAAAAAATGGTATCTTGGCATTCTTTCATATTTAGTGCTTTTCTTCCTTAGTGGTACTTTAAATAATAGTGAGTTTTACAATCAAGGGCATCTTAAATTGGATGAGATGTAATACACACAGTTTTAATGAGTGGTTCCTGAAATTAACAGTAGCTTATACTACTTATACCTCTATTCCAAGAATCTAAAAATTAAAGAGGCATTGCTAATAAATGTGTTGATAAGGGTGAATGTTTTATCATTACTTTTTAAAATTCTAATACATGTATTAATAGTACTATGAAATTATTTTAAACAATTTACCTACCCGCAAGTAAAGGTGATCTCATTTCCATTATTCCTACTGAAGGGCCACTGATTGATCGAGGTTGTGGAGTTACTGGAGCTGGCAAATCCCCCATTAAAAATCCAGGTAAGAACTGGGCATTAACCCCTGGCTTTGGAGATGTTGGTGAACCTAGCATCATTGGTTCAGATCCTAAATGAAGCAAAAAATAAAACAAAGGACCTCAAAGTTACAATATCTAACAAAAAGATGCAAGAATCTAGCATAAATAATTTTGAGAATTTAACGAAAACTTAACACAGAAGCATAGTTGAATTTATTATTTTAAAAACCATCTATAAAAATGTAGAAGTGTTTTTACTAACAATATTAATCTGCCAGTTGTTCTTGTTTACATTATTTCGCAGGTTTAAGAATCAACATTTATTTTTAAATGGAAAAATTCTGGATTATCTTAAAAAAATTCTTACTACACACAGAATAACTTCTGGGTCAGCTTCTACTATGCAACAACCAAAAACAAGGGCAAGGCGCACCAGTTACTTACAGAAAGTCTTAGCAAATCAAACACAATGGGTTTAGCTTTTTTTTCTTTCCCACAAACAAAAACTGTAAATCATTTGTGTAATAAAAGTAAAATAATGCACACATTAGAACACATATAAAATAATAGTAATGACTAGCATCCCAACTAAGAAACACTGATAAATTTGGAAAGTTTATTTTTTGGATCATTCTTTAAAATAATTTTAAAGTTAGGAATAATCAACAAAAGTCTCCCCAACATAAAACCAATTTAAAGAGAGCTGATATTTCACAATCATCAATTCAAAATTAATTTTCACAATTTACAGGGTAGGTATTATTATTCCCACTATGAAGATAAGGAGTCTATAACCTACTCTAATTTCAGAGCAAAATAGCACGGTAAGGAAAACATGGGCGCTGGAGTCAGAGACCTGGGTTCAAGTCTCTCAGCAAAAAGGGTTACATAAACAGTCACAGAGCTTTGCTTAGAATTATAGCATATATAGCACTTGACCCAGTACCTAATATACAGTAAGTACTCAGCAAACATTAGTTATTATTCTAAGGTTATCTTAGAATAGCAAAAACTAAGTGACTAAAAGGTAAATGCAGAGTTTGCAATTTCTGCTTATGAAAACTTAAGTTTTCAACTATGTGACAAGCCTGAATGTGATTCATGGCACTCAGAAAGGTCAAACATTTAATGTATTATTTATAATGGTTAACTATTCCTTGACTTTTAAGCAGCCTCAAAAATGTGTTTCTTGCTATCCAAATGCAGAATTATTTATCCTTCCTCATTACAGCAGACCTAGATATTAACAATGCCAATCCAAGTGTATAAAAAAGGAAAAAGGCAAAGTCATTTAGGAAAAAATAAAGCAAATACTGAAATAAGTTGTGAAGAACTGTAACTACACTGTGATTATTTTAAAGTGCTATGTTACTATGTTACCATTACATATTTCCAAAGAACATACACACCAGAGTCTAAACTATGGCATATTCTGAACAGATCTTTAGAAACCTAAAGTAGTAAATACAAAGTTTTAGGTACCATCTACTACCTCATTCTCCCATCCCCCAAAAGAAAAAAACATATGGCAATTGTAAGAAGAAGAATTAAGTCAAGAAAAGTTCTGATATATACTGTGATACACTAGAAAGCACCAGAGTGAGGGCACAAAGGGGTCTTAACTCACCTGTTACTAACCACTCCTCAGTCTAAATTTCACTTGGAGAGTTATCACAATGGATCCTGCAAGTCTTAAATTCCATTTCATGGTTTGTACACATAAAATGATAAGTCCTAGGTCTTACTCAGCTAGCACTGTTTGCTCAAGTAACCCTTAATTTTAATATAACATTAGGTGCTGGGAAAATTATTTATTCTTCACCTGCAATACCTGCAATATGTGGATTTGAACAATTAATATCAGCAAATGTCGGCTTTCTAACCAGGCAATGAACAGGGACAAGTTTATTCACATTTGCAGCTCTAAGAAATACTGTGCACTCCCAAAATGTTTTGTTGAATAGAAAACTTTGGAACTGGAAATGAATGGTCTCCTGCTCTCTAAAATAACACAAAACATAAATACCTAGACCAACATCTATCTGTACATAAGTTTAAAGGCAGCAGAGTATCTGCACTGACATTATGCATTTAGTTTTTTATGACTAATACTAAAACAATTCAAGTTACTCTAGTCTCAAACATTTTGCACAAAGCACAGCAAGCACTAAACACCTTTCAAATCTAAAAAAACCCAAAAAACTCATTCTACAAACACATATCGCGCTTGCTCTTTTCCAAGCTCGGAATGTTGTAGCTTAATTTTCAAATGCGTCTTTTCTGCTCTAAAAATTTTGACGGTTCTCACAAGTGCCAAAAGTCAGGGAAAAAAAAAGGAAATCGACCTCCTGTTCACTTTTTTTTTTTCCAACATTTTCTGCAAGGTTCTCCGTTAAACAATGGAAATTTTTTTAAAAATTCATTACGTGACTGATTAGTAGAAAAGACCTCCTCCAAAGTCACTTCCCCAAGATAAAGGCGGGAAAATGGTACGAACTGCTGGCCTCCTATTAACTCCAATATCTCCACAGCTATCATCAACGGGTTAAATATCACACGATTCAAGTTTCTATTAATAACAGATTCCTTTTACAAGGCCCAGGAGAGGGAAAGAATCAAATAGGAACTAAAAGCCTTGGTGACCAAAGAACCGTAAACTGTAACCACATTCCAGGGCACCGCCCACCCACGTGTACGCGGGTCAGTTCCTTCCCACCAAAGCCTCCCCGAATCTGGGAACCCAGCATTGCGTCCCCAGCCCCGGGAGGTCTCAGGTATGGGCAGGTCGAGCGCAGCCCGCGTGTGGGGGGAACAAAACGGCGTCGTAACCACTCGACAATCAAATCCACATTCTACCCAGAGCCCGCAGCTTCCCGGAGCCGCCTTGCTGGCTGCAGGGCGGCGACGCCCTGAGCAAGGGGACAACTAGAAACTTGGGGGTGAACCAGGGACTTGTCCCCGCGACCGAAACTAGCAAAGAGCCTGATGACTACTGGCTTTCAACCTTGCTTGCTCCCAGGCCTACGGCGTGGATCGCAGCGCCAGAGAGAAAAAGCAGTTTTTCACTCACCCAACGTGGGCGCCTGGGGTTCCACAGCAAAGGCTGCCATCGCAGCACCAACTACACTTTGCCCCGGACCTTCCCGATTTTCAAAAATGGCGGAAACTCTCCCCACGGGTAAGGGCGCGCTGCCTCATGAGGTTGCGTAACTTCCGGACTTGCGCTGTACGTGTATTGTGGGCGCTGCAGCCGTCATTTTGGAAACGGGCGAAGGTCTTTGCGTAGACTGCGTTTCCAACAAGCGTTTAGCGGGGAATGTGAAGAACCACAGTGGAAACGATGGTTCATGGGGACGCTGTGCGCCTCCTGAATTGTTGGTGCTTGAGTTTCATGGAAGCACAAGTTCTTTTACTCACGGTTTTATAATTACCGTTGAGTTTACCCAGTACCCTGTCATCTTTCAGCTTTTCTAAGGGACACCTGGAAAAATTACCTTAATGAAGCAGTTGGTGCCGTTTTCCAATATTGATTTCGGGCTTAGAGTGTGAGTCCCATTCTCAAAGTGTATTTCCTACCGTCTCTGTGCCATTTAAAAAAACACGTTATTATAGAGGCACAATTTAACATTCAGCATAATACATATGCCGTTTTATTACATAGAAAAGATTTTAAATAAGGTATGCTAGTAATGAACACACGTGAACCCAACACACTGGAGAATCCTGTGTGCTCTTTCCATCCTCCCCCCCACTTTGCTGCTTTTCTTTAGAGGGTCTTCAAATATATGTTACACACACTCACATTCTATATCTCTTTGTGCAAAAATAATGTTTAGTTTTGCTCACTAACTTTATGAAAATGATATGCTGCATGTATATATTTTGAGATGCTCTCTGCTCCATAACAAATTCATTATCCTCTAAATATCCACCCATCCTCCCTCCCTCTTTCCTCTGGGATTTCCTGAAATCCCAAATCCAGCAAGAATGTTGTAATTGAGTGAGGCAATAACAATTCCAGCATTATTAATATCTGGCAAGTTCCCAGAAACCAAACTTAAAACCAATTTATTTTTTTTAACAGGTGTAGGGGTTGAATTGGTCCCTCAAAAAGGTATGTTTAAGGTCTAACCTCCAGTACGTATATATGTGACCTTTTTTGGAAATAAGGTCTTTGTAGATGTAACCAAGTTCAGATGAGGTCATACTACATTAGGACAAATTTGGCGGCTAAACCAACAAAAATTTATCTTTTATAGTTCTGAGGCCAGAAATTTGAAATGAGTCTTATGGGGCCAATATCAAGGTGTCAGCAAGACTGGTTTCTTCTAGAGGATTCAGGGGAAAATCTATTTCCTTGGGCTCATAGCTCCTTCTATCCCCCTTCAAAGCCAGTGGTATAACATCTTCTATCTTCCTGACACTGCTTCTCTCTGCTTCTGGCATCACATGCACTTCTTCTGTCGTAAACTCTTCCTGTCCCTTCCTCTGATAAGGACATTTGTGATTATATTTAGGGCCCACTGAGATAATCCAGGATAATCTTCTCACATCAATATCCAGTTGTACTAAGTCAATAGTCATATCTGCAAAGCACCTTTTGCCATGTCAGGTAACATTCATAGGTTCCAGAGATTAGAGTGAAGATGCCTTCAGGGGCTATCATTCAGCCCAACACACCCACCAGTCCCCTTTTTAGAATGAAGGTACGGGTGCCTGGGTGGCTCAGTCCATTAGGCATCTGCCTTCGGCTCAGGTCATGATCCCAGAGTCATGGAATCAAGTCCCACATCGGGCTCTCTGCTCAGCAGGGAGTCTGCTTCTCCCTCTCACTCTCCCTCTCTCTCAGATAAATAAATAAAATCTTAAAAAAAAAATAGAATGAAGGTACCAAGAAGGGTTCATAAATGAAGGAATTTCTATATAAATTGTGATGTAGCCAAACAAAAGAACATTATGCACCTGTTAAAAAGCATGAGATATATTTGATGAGTGTGTGTATTGACCTAGAAAAATCTTCATGATTGATATACTGAAAGAAGTAATTTGAAAAATATATATGGCATTTTATCTTATTTCTTTAAAAGAATATTTGGATACATATGCAAAGGGGTGGGGGGAATGCTTATTTAAATAAAGGAAGAAGTTGAAACACATTTGTGCCAAACTATTAACAGGGAAAATGGAGTAGGAGAGGGGTTTGTAGATTGGAGTGCTTAAGAAGGGCCTTTAACTTATTCTTTATAACTTTTTAGTGGTTGATTATAGGTGCTGTTTACTATTGTTATTGTTCTTCCAACTTTGGGGGCACCTGGGTGGCCCAGTCGGTTAAGCGTCTGCCTTCAGCTCAGGTCATGATCTCTGGGTCCTGGGATAGAGCCCTGCATCAGGCTTCCTGCTTAGCAGGGAGTCTGCTTCTCTCTCTCTCTCTCTCTCTCTCTCTCCCTCTGCATCTCCCCACCACTCATTCTCTCTCGATCTCAAATAAACAAAATCTTTAAAAAAAAAAAAAAAAAACTTTTTTTCTTTTTTGAAGAAAGAAAGTTATTTTCCTTTCTTCACTTGCATTTCAATCTTCTACCCTTTCAACTGGCTCTTTCTTATCAAGTTATAAAGATGCCCAGTTTGCCCTATCAAAAAACCTTCTCTAGACATTGTTCCTTCTTCTAGATACCATGCACTAATTTCACTCACATTCTTTTTTTTTCAAGATCTCAAAAGAAGGGTCTACAGACTTTAATAGATGATCTCTTTCCCTAACATCTCCATCTTTTTTTTTAATTCATTACATACTGGCCCCTGTGTAAATCCTCTTTTGAAACCACTGACGCCAACTCTCTCTCCTAATTGCCAAAAGTCAAGGCCTGCCTCTTTGACCTCTGCAGTATTTAACAGCTTTGACAATCTTTTCCTCAGTACAAATGTTTTTTCCTATTTTGGTGATGCTACATTTTCTATTTCTCCTTACAACTTTCTCCTCTTTCCCAAACTTTTCCGTACCTGATTCCATTTCATTCTAACCTGGACATATTATTGTTAGTCAAAACTTGGTCCCCCCCACCTTCTCATCTGTGCAGTTAAAGCCCCACCACTCTCTAAGGCCAAATGCTACTTTTCTAGATGCTTGCTGAACAATCTACCAGCATATAAAACCTCAAAAACAAACTCATCTTACCCCTACAACCAGCCTCATTGTATTTGTCCCTTTTTCTTTCAGTCTCTTAGAAACCCAAAATTAAAATCATAACATGTTAAAGCAGAATTTAAGGTCAAACAGACTTGAATTCAGAGCCCAACTTGCCCACTTAAATCCTATATTACTTGGATTTGTACTGAATATCTCCAGATTTTATTTTCTGTAAAATAGAAACAATACCTTAAGAGGTAAACTACAATCTTTAACAATATTGCATGTTCACCATATTCTTCTATACAATAAGATATTATTATCTTAATTACAATACTTGTTTTCCTACTTTCCTTTCTGAACATATTAAATAAAATTTCCCATAAAGTGGAACACCTATTCCCTAGTTCTATTCTGCATTCATGGTTCCCTGAAGCCGGCCCTCTGATGACATAAGATTTCATCAAAGTGCTATTTTTGTAGACTACTGATATTCAAACTTAGATGAGGGAACCCTTTCTTTAAACAAAGTATGGTGCAGATACTTACTACATACAACAGAACTGCTCTCGTTGGAAAAAAATGGGAAGAATATGAGGCCCCACTAACTCATCAGGCTCTTGTGCGCTAAACTGTCTATGGACTCTCACACCTCCAGGTGAGCCCTGAAACCCTTGGGTAGAGTACTTGGGGCTACAGACAGCCCAACTTGAAAATTAGTTCTGGGCATTATGTATATTTGAACTTTCTTCTAAAGTCAAAACAAATTTGTTAGAATTCAGAAATATATGAAATCTCAAAATTTATTTATGTTCAATATATTTGATATATTCACAGCCAAACTACTTGTGTATATATCATATATACTCAATACTCAGTACCTACTTATGTTTATCAATATGCAGTATTTATATATAAGCATAAATTCATTCTCCTAAAAAAACCCCGCTCAGTCTATTCTAAAAATAAAAACAAAGAACTTTTTAAAATTAAAGTGGAGAAAAAAAGATATCCACCTTTAAGAAAACTTTAAGAACAGGACAGTTTATCACCTTCAGAAAGAAAGCAGGGAGAGGAAGCATCTTATCACTCATGTTCTCCTCATCTCAGCCTTTGGCAGTTGGTGTAGTATGGTCTGCCGGTCACTTAGACTGTGATGTCACATAAAGCACACAGAGGAGTCAAGACTTCGTAGGGCCCAAGGACAAGTGATCTCCAAGAGACTTTTGTGATGTTTAAGATGTAGGGAACATGTCTAGAAAAACACAAATCCATTAGTTACTATTTGCATTATCTGACTTCTATAAATAATCACCAAAACTATGTCTTTATAAATTAAAAATAAACTATTACATTTAGGAATGTACAAGTTTTGTCTTATTTCATTACAGTAAACAACTGACAGAAAGGGGGCAGCCAAATGTCAGGAAACATCAAGTTAGCTGATTCACCTGTTGTTTTTAAATCAATTAAATGGTTCCTTGCATCTGTTGGAAGTGAAAAAGTAACATCAAAATTTGCATAACTTTGAGAGGGAGGAATGAATAGGTGCAACCCAGAGGACTTTTAGGGCAGTGAAACTACCCTGTATGATACATAATAGTGGAAAAATGTCATTACAAATTTGTTCAAACCACAGAATATACAACAGGAAGAGTGAACCCTAACATAAACAATGGATTTTAGATGATAAGGATTTGTCAGTGTAGGTTCACCACAAATGTACCATTCTGGTGGGAGATGGTGGGGAGGGCAGCATGGGCACAGGGTATGTGGGAAATTAGCTGTGAATTTAAAACTGCTCTAAAAAATAAGGTATATTTTTTAAAAACTCATATAACTTTCAGGTATAATTTTATTCCTTGCATTTATATTTGAACTATCATATAGATTTAATCAGATATTTGAAAGCCCTGTGGAAGTTTATAGCAAGCAAAATAGACAGCTTTGAAAAAAAAATAGGATTGATTTTAGAAAGAGCTTTGTCTGGGATTTGCCTTGAAATAATCTATTGGGGTGGTGAGGGCAGGAGCAGGGAAGGAGTATAATGGCTGAAGGTATCCCTTAAACAAGAAAAACCATGGGGTGATAATTACTGATGGGTAATTGATTTTGCTATTCTCTACAATTTTGTGTATGTTAGACATGTTTGCTAATTAATTCTTTTTTTATCCAAAAGCCTAAATTCTAAGATGTTCAAGGGTCATACATTTTGCCCCAATTTATGTAAAAAACTGTGAGCAAAAAAAAAAAAAAATCAATGGAAAAATAAATCTTTTCTTACTTGACAGTGTCTTCATTTAGAGAAGCAGCATTTTGTTGAGGACAGGAGTAAATCTTGATTTTAAATAATAGTATGTGATATTAAAATCTCTAAAAGTTAGCTCTTCTATCTGAATAGTGGAAATAATAGTAACTACCTCATATGTAATACATTGACTTATTCACCTAATGATAGATATATAAAATATATATTCAGTAACTGAAATTTATCCTAATGTTCTTATCTGTCATTCAGCATATTACATAGCTTTTAATAAACTAATTTGGCTTCTTTCTCCATTAACCCACCAAACAGCTCTTGCCAGCGTCACCAAAGATCTCCATGAAACTGAGTCCAAGACATTTTCAGTCCTCATATTAAATAAATCTCAACAGCATTACTTCACATTAAACACTCTTTGAAATTCTCCTTAGTTTCTTTCATATTATACTCTCTTGGTTTTCCTCCTACCTCTCAGATCATATGGCTATGTTTCTTTTCTTGACTCATCCTTCCTTCCTTCCTTCCCTATCCAGCCTTTAAATGTTGTTGTTCCCCAAGTTTCAGTCTTGTGGTCTGGTCTTTTTTTTTTTTTTTTTTAAGATTTTATTTATTTATTTGACAGAGAGAGACTTAGCGAGAAAGGGAACACAAGCGGGGGGAGTGGGAGAGGGAGAAGCAGGCTTCCCACTGAGCAGGGAGCCTGATGTGGGGCTCAATCCCAGGACCCTGGGATCATGACCTGAGCTGAAGGCAGACGCTTAATGACTGAGCCACCCAGGCAACCCCCCTTTTTTTTTAAGATTTTATTTGTTTGAGAAAGAGAGAGAGCAGGAGTAGGGGGAGGGGCAGAGGGAGAGGCAGACTCCCCGCTGAGCAGGGAGCCCAACCCGCGGCCTGACCCCGGAACCCAGAATCATGACCTGAGCGGAAGGCAGACTCTTAACCGACTGAGCCACCCAGTGTTCCCTTGTGGTCTGGTCTTACTCAAAACTCTTTCCCTGTGTGATGTCACCTGTGTCCATTCCCTCAGCAGCTCTCAATTCATACCACCAACCCAGATCATTCTCTGAGGTCTGAATTTATATATCCAATTGCCTCTATGACATCTGCACTTAGATATTTCAAAGGCACCCAAAATCAAATATAAAAACCCAAACTCAAGATCTTTTCTGTAAAACATGAATATTTATCTCAGAGAAAGACACCACCAGCTATCTAGCTGGAAAAGCCCGAAACCTGGGAATGGTCTTGACAACCTCTTTGCAACACCAATCCAGTGTCAGGTCCTATGAATTCTGCCTTCAAATACCTTTCAAGTATATCCACTTCTTTCTGTTTTTACTGCTATAACCAGATCCCAGCTTTATCATCTGATACCTGAACTTAGCTTCCTGACAGCTCTTGTCTTTCCTCCCTGATCCATTCTCCACAATGCACTGAGAGTGGCCTTTTAAAAACAATATTCTGAGCAAGTTGCTCTCCTGCTTAGGACCTTTCAGGTGTTTCCACTGCTCTAAAAGACCAAAATCCGAAAGCTGCTTGCTTATAAGCCTCTACTTGACTGGCCTAATGGCTCAGCTTCACCTAACACCATCTCATCTCTTGTTCACTGCTCCAGCCACTGAGCCTTCTTTCCATTAATGTGCTGTGCTTCTTCCCTTTCCTGGATCTTTACATGTGTTCTTCCCTCAGTTCTGAAAGATCCCCAACAACCCACTCCCCCTCAATCGGTTAACACCTACTTATCTTTTAGAACTGATCTCAAATGTCACTCAGAAGTTAGGAAAACTTTCCTGTGTAACTAGACAAGACCACACTTTGAGTTATACACTTCTGTAATGTTTAAAATAATATCTATTTTCTGAAAAAGAATAAAGTATGCTTATTATATAGTTTGTAAACTATATAATAGTTTAGATTGTCACCAAAATTTAAAAGGCAATACCATTTATAATCACTCA
Source organism: Callorhinus ursinus (assembly GCF_003265705.2). Classification (NCBI taxonomy): domain Eukaryota; kingdom Metazoa; phylum Chordata; class Mammalia; order Carnivora; family Otariidae; genus Callorhinus; species Callorhinus ursinus. The sequence goes on from NW_027397064.1 coordinate 48,380,880, forward strand.
AAAAAAAAGAGAGAGAGAGAGAGAGAACAAAAGAGGGAGAGAGCTAGATTATAAACTCCATGCGGTCAGGTACTTTGGCTTTTTTGTTAATATTTTTAAAATGAAATTTTTTATTTTGAAATACTTGCAGATTCACAGGAAGTTGTAAAAAGTAACACATAACACAGAGAGATCCCATATATGCTGTTCCCAGTTTACCCCAATGGTAACATCTTGCCAAACTATAGTACAATGTCACAACCAGGATATTGAACATTGATACATCAAGACACAAGATATTTCCAGTTCCAGGGGGGTCTGTCACGTTGCCCTTTTATAACCACAGCCACTTCCCTCTGCTGCTGCCAACTTCTTTTTTTCTGCCAACCACTAATCTGTTCTCTGTTTCTATAATTTTGTCGTTTTGAGAATGTTATATAAATGAAATAATACAGTGCGTAACATGTGAGGATTGGCTTTCCACTTGGCATAACTCTCTTGACGTTCACCCAGGTTATTGCAGGTGTCACAGCTCATTTCGTTTTATTGGTTCGTAGTGTTCCATGGTATGGATGTGCTACCACCATGGTATGGCTAACTGTTTAGTCACTGAAGAACATCTAGTATGTTTCCAGTTTGGGTTATTATAAATAAAGCTGCTCTCAACATTCATGTACAGGTTTTTGTGTTAATGTACATTGTCTTTTCTCTGAGGAAAACGATCAGTATTACAGTTGCCAGGCCTTTTGGTAATTGCATGTTTAACTTTTTGAAACTAAACTGCCAAACTGTTTTCCAGAGTGGCTGGACCATTTTACGGTTCCACCAGCAACATGTAAGTGATCCAGTTTCCTTACATCCCTGCCAGAACTTATTGTCACTATTTTTTATTTGAACCATTCCATTAGGGATGTGGTGATATCTCATTGTGGTTCTAACTTGCACTTTCCTGATGTCTAATGATGTTGAACATCTTATCATGTGCTTATTTACCATATGTATATCCTCTTCAGTAAAATGTCTCTTCATATCTTCTGTCCATTTCTAATTTGATGGATTTTTTACTATTGACTCTTGAGAGTTCTTTATATATTCTGTATACTAGTCTTTTGTTGGATATATGGTTCCCAAATATTTACTTCCACTCTGTAGCTTATCCTTTCAACCTTTTTTTTTAAAGATTTTATTTATTTATTTGAGAGAGAATGAGAGATAGAGAGCACGAGAGGGAAGAGGGTCAGAGGGAGAAGCAGACTCCCTGCTGAGCAGGGAGCCCGATGTGGGACTCGATCCTGGGACTCCAGGATCATGACCTGAGCCGAAGGCAGTCGCTCAACCAGCTGAGCCACCCAGGCGCCCTCCTTTTATGGATCTTAAGTTTGGTGTCAAGTCTAAGATCTTTTTGCCTAGCACTAGATCCCAAAGATTCTCTTCTATTCTTTTCTAGAATATTTATAGTTTAACATTTAACTTTGTGCTCCATTTTGAATTGATTTTTGTTGAAGGTATTAGACTACATCACAGTTCATTTTTTAAGCTATGGAAATCCAGATATCCAATTGCTCCAGCACCATTTGTTGAAAAGGCTATCTTTCTTTGTTTGAATTGCTTTTGTCAAAAGTCAATTCAGTGTGTTTGTGTGGGTCTATTTCCAGGGTTCTCTATTCTTTATTGTTCCATTGATCATTGTGTCTATCTGTCTGCCAATACCACACAATCTTGATTACTGTAGTGGTATAGTAAGTCTTAGAGCTATATGATAAGTACTGCTATCGCTGTATAAGCATACTTTATTCTTTTTCAGAATTGTAGCTATTCTTGTTCCTTGCCTTTCCATATACATTTTAGAATAATCTTATTTATATCTCTAAAAATTCTTGCTGAGATTTTGGTAGGAATTGCATTAAACCTGTATATCAACCTGGGGAAAATTGACATCTTTACTATGGTGAATCTTCCAATCAATGAACACAATATATTTCTCCATTTATTTAGATGTTCAATTTCTTTCATCAGCCTTCTGAGATTTTGGGAATAGAAGTCCTATACATATTTTGTTAGATTTATATCAAAGTATTTCTCTCTGTCTCTCTCTCTCCCCCTTTCTCTCTTTCTCTCTCTCTCTCTTTTTTGAGTTATTATAAATGGTATTGCCTTTTAAATTTTGGTGAACAGGTGTTCATTGCTAGTATGCTACAACCTTGCTGAACTTTAACTTATTCTAGTCTTTTTGTAGATTCTTTGGAGTTTTTATGTAGACACAGTGCTGTCTGCAAAATGAAGACTTATTTCTTCTTCTCTGATCTGTAAACCTTTTATTTCCTTTTCTCGATTTATTGCACTGGCTAGAAACTGAAGCAATATATTGATGAAGAGTGGTGAGAATGCACATCCTTGCCTTGTTCCCAATTTAAAAGAAAAATAAAGAAAAAGCATGCAGACTTTCACCATTAAGTATGTTAGCTATAGATTTTTTGTAGCTCCTCTTTATCAAGTTGAGAAAGTTCTGTATTTTTCTTATTTTTCTGGGAGGATGCTGAGTCAGTGTTGAAGTTTGTCAAAAACTTTTTCTGCATTGATTGACGTGATCATGTGATTTTTCTTCTTTGCCTGGTATAACAAAAGAGAATGACTTGATGCCTAATTTGCTCCAAATTCCTCTGACCAAAGTATTGCAAAAGGTAGACCAGTCATTGGTTGGTGTGAGTGTAGTTGAGCCTCAACTGGACCAAGAGTCTGCAATGTCAAGGAGCCATACACTTGTGGCATTGGTCAGTTTGGGGTATTATTTATGAACAAGGTCCACAGTGTTCATCCTTGCTGAATGGGAAAAGACTAAAACATTGAATTTTAGTGATGTCCCCATTTCTTAACTCTACTGAAATAGTAATTTACTTCTTAAGTAAAAGTTTTATGAATGCTTCTTTTATCTGTAAATAATAAGAATTGTAGGTTATGTTAGTACTTACTTTAAAAAAAGAAAAAGAGTCTTCTTGAGATCTAAATAAGTGCTTAACCAATGGACTATATAGTGAGAATTTTCATTCTTAGGCTACTAATCATATGAAAATGTACTTTAATTTTTTTCAATTGAGTGCCTACTATTAAGCTAGGTGCTATCATTGTAACTTCTTCAATAATCTTACTTAATCTTATTGTAATAATAATTGCAACACCTTTCAATCAAGAAATGAAAAGCTAACATTCAATTGTTAATTCTCTCAACTTTCTTGTGAGGACAGTTAATAAACAGCTTACCCATGTTAACAGATACAGTCATCCAAAGGCTCCATACCTTCATGGAATAGAAAATATCAATACTTTTTTTCTTTAAATATCAGGCTTGACTAATATTTTTTAATTAATATTTTAAAAGAATAAGGTTCTTTTTGAAAATCACTAATAAAACATTCACTACCTATATTTGAATATATATTATGTATTATATGATATATATCCTCAGCTTGATCAAAACTCAAAAAACATAAGCTGCACATTGGGGAAGGAAGTTTTATTTATTTATTTTTAAAGATTTTATTTATTTATTTGACAGAGAGAGACACAGCAAGAGAGGGAACACTAGCAGGGGGAATGGGAGAGGGAGAAGCAGACTTCCTGCAGAGCAGGGAGCCCGATGCAGGGCTTGATCCCAGGACCCTGGGATCAAGACCTGAGCCGAAGGCAGACGATTAATGACTGAGCCACCCAGGCAACCCAGGGGAAGGAAGTTTTAAAACTATGATTTTTGCAGCAATCTCTTTGACATCAGACATAGCAACTTCTTACTAGACACATCTCCAAAGGCAAGGGAAACAAAAGCAAAAATGAACTATAGGGACTTTTGCAAGATAAAAAGCTTCTGCACAGTGAAGAAAACAATCAACAAAACTAAAAGGCAACCTTCAGAATGGGAGGAGATATTTGCAAATGACATATCTGATAAAGGGTTAGTATCCAAAATCTGTAAAGAACTTATCAAACCGAACACCCAAAAAACAAGTAACCTAGTTAAGAAATGGGCAGAAGACATGAATAGGCATTTTTCCAAAGAAGACATACAGATTGCTAACAGATACATGAAAAGATGCTCAACATCACTCGTCATGAAAATACAAATCAAAACTACAATGAGATATCACCTCACCCCTGTCAGAATGGCTAAAATTTACAACACAGGAAACAACAGGTGTTGGCAAGGATGTGGAGAAAGGGCAACCATCTCGCATTGTTGGTGGGAATGCAAACTGGTGCAGCCACTGGGAAACAGAATGGAGGTTCCTCAAAAAGTTAAAAATAGGGGCGCCTGGGTGGCTCAGTCATTAAGCAGCTGCCTTCAGCTCAGATCATGATCCCAGGGTCCTGGGATGGAGCCCTGCATCAGGCTCCCTGCTGAGTAGGGAGCCTGCTTCTCTCCCAGCTTGTGCTCTCTCTCTCTGTCAAATAAATAAAATCTTTAAAAAAAAAATGTTGAAAATAGAACTACCCTACAATCCAGCAATTGCACTACTAGGTATTCACCCTAGGATACAAAAATACTGACTCAAAGGGACACATGCACCCTAATGTTTATAGTGGCATTATCAACAGTCAAATTGTGGAAGGAGCCCAAATGTCCATCGACTGCTGAATGGAGAAAGAAGATGTGGCATATATATATATATATATACACATATACATACAATGGAATATTACTCAGCCATAAAAAAGGAATGAAATCTTGCCATTTGCAATGACATGGATGGGGTTAGAGTCTATTATGCTAAACAAAATAATTCAGTCAGAGAAAGACAAATACCATATTATTTCACTTATATGTAGAATTTAAGAAACAAAAAAGATGAACATAGGGGAAAAAAGAGAGGGGCAAACTATAAAACAGACTTTTAACTATAGAGAACAAACAGGGTTGCTGGAGGGGAGGGGAGTGGGAGATGGGCTAAACAGGTAATGGGGATTAAGGAGGACACTTGTTGTGGTGAACACTGGGTGTTATATGTAAGTGATGAATCACTAAATTCTACTCCTGAAACTAATATTACACTCCCTGTTAACTAACTAGAATTTGAACTTGAAACAAACAAATAAAACTATGATTTTTAGGGATCTTTTCTTACAATGAAAAGAATACACAATTGGTGTCTGTAGACAAATTTTTACCTGGTAATGATAACCAGGAAATTGCTTTCTTTAAACTTTCTTTTTTCATTGTTAATTGATGTTACCATTGTAAGAAGATGCTGGTAAGGAGGAGTTTTTTATATTTCTTCTTAAGACTGCTATTTACTTCAACAAGACCAGGAGTAACTGTGGAGATGCTTAGAAAATCCTGCCCTTTCAGACCAAGACTTTTGGCAATTTGTCTACTTCTCCTAAGAAAAAGGGCTCCATGGTTTAGACATTTTAATATAGGAAAAAAATCTCACCAGCAGAAGACTAAGAGATCAATGTAGATAATATCTGATTATTACTTAACGGTATTACTTTGAACACAAGCTCTACAGGGGCAAGAATTTTTGTTTTGCTCACCATTGTATCCCCAGTGCCTAGAACAGTGTCTGACATGTGGTAGATGACCAATAAATATTTGTTCCATGAAAAAATAGTCCATAGAGGAGCCCCTAATATGAAATGAGTTCTTTTTATGTGATGAAAAAGTTCTGAGAAAAACTGCGAATCATGTCCCCAAAGTCAGATCAGTCATATTTGAGGCATGCTGTGAGAGTGCCATACAGCTGAAGATAGGCCATTATTATCTCAGTTTATTTATTTATTTATTTATTTATTTAGTTAGTTAGTTAATTGGCTAGTTTAGACCGGGGGTGGGGGGCAAAAGGAGAGGGAGAGAGAATCCCAAGCGGATTCCCTGCTGAGTGCGGGAGCCTGACTCTGGGCTTTATCTCACAACCCTGAGATCATGACATGAGCTGAAACCAAGACTCGGAGGCTTAACTGACTGCACCACCCAGGTACCCCATCATATCAGTTTAAAAAAAAAAAAAAGGTTAAATGAGAATGCTGTAAATTATACATAAAAAGCTATTGTTATGGGAAATTATATATTTCCGAATCCTGGGAAAAGTTTATAAATCTTTTTGCTTCTGAGCACTTATAGAAAGGATACACCAGAGAAAACTTTGTTTTATGAAGTCATGGCCGATAAAGAACCACTTCTTTCAGTGATGGAATTACTAGGTTGCTGGATGGAGAAAAGTAAGGCATAGGAAAGAAAAAACAAAACAAAACACCACACTAGCCTTGTAAACCGTACAAAAGAGTTTACTTAGGGGAGGGATTACAATTGTTTAAATGGTTGATTAACTTGAAAAGGAAAATTCAACTAAGAGAGCTGTGTCTAATGATATGTAGTAATATGCAGAATTGCTCTATCCTAGACACTCCAACTCTTTTTGTCAATAACCTGAATAAAGATAGACATAGCATTCTTACGAAGTTCACAGATTTTATGAAACCAAAAATAATAATATGGTGGGTGGCAGAATCAAGATCCCAAATGATCTGCAGTGTTTAGCATGCTAGATATTCTCTCTTGGATCCTATAGATTTACTATCTTTTTCTGTTCTGCCGCACACCTCAGGAGATCTAAAGACTGTGTCATCTTGGGTTCCACTGACTTCCTGCTTCCAGCTGAGTCAGCCAATTAAAGTCACAGGAAAGAGATCGGAGGGGAGGAAAGAGAATTCCAGGGCTCCCTCCCTGTCAGGCCACAGTTTGGCAATGGCTGTGTGCCTCTACCTAAGGCCACTGCTCCCTCCTATCCAGCAGGACCTCTCCATGGCTACAAGTTTCCCAATGTTCTGGTAACTTCTCTTACCCACCCGACTTTCTGTCCAAGTGGTTGCAATGGCTGTCTACTATTGCTCTATTCAAGGTGCTTCTCCATCTCCTGAATGTCCCCTCTGTCCACACCTTTGTAAACTGACCCTTTATTAAATTATCTTTAATTCCTTTTTGAGTAAGCCATCTTCCCCCCTAGTTTTAAATTCTACTTAGGTTGAGGGGGGCAAAGAAAAAGTGCAAGATGGAGATGTGAAAAAAGCAGGATCAAAAAAATTATAATTACAAGTACAATATGAGACTCTAAGTAATGTGATGAGGCTCCTGGGAAAGCATTTAACTTTGAGTTGCCCTAATGCATCTATCAGTGACCAAAACTAGAGAAGTCATACTCACACACACCGGGGTCTGTTGTTTTGTACTCTACTCTCTGCCACTGATCTATTTGTCTCTCTTTGCATGAAAACCACACTATTGAATGATGCTAATTACTATTGGGGGCATTTGGGGAGTTTGTGTTTTTAATGGGGGGAGTAGAGGAAATGCTCCTGTATTCTCAGTAGCTATCTGCCTCACTAGGCAAAGCACTTACATCCCTGTTTTAACTAGTGGCTAAAGCCCCCCACTGCTGATTATTTAGCAAAAGCGGGGAGGAGCCGGCCAAATGCCCAACTCACCTCCCAACCCTTATACCCAGCCCACACCAACACACTGTCCCCAGACAATATCCATCCACAGCCTCAGCTTAGAGCAATTCTGGAATGACTCCATCTCCAAAGGAGTCCTAAGTATACACGATTTATGGATTCTTTTATCCTTAATCCACATTCTATTTTTCAGAAATTGCTCAAAACTTCTACTCTACTGGTGACATTGTTTCTTGCTTTACTGTGCTCTTGAAGATTTATGTATTTATCTATCTTTCTAGTCATTTCTAAGGGAGTAGTTTATCAGATGAGGCTGCCAGCTGGATCCAACCCCAGTAACTACTATACTTTTACTACTTTAATAATAGTAACTAATACTTACTGAGAACAATGTGCCAGGTGCTGTACTAAAAGATTAGCTTATATTATCTCCCATCTTTAAAACAACTTAATGAAGAGGCCTAGAGATGTTAACTTACCCACACAAGCAATGGAGTAGAAATTTAAATTAAGACAATCTGACTTCAGAGCTCAGGCTCTTATTTCAGAAAAAACACATTTGCTTTTATAAAAAGTATATATAAACAAATCTCTAGTGGCAAGACATAATCTGTTTTCATTTACCCCTCAGAGTTCATGAAGTTGCACAGCAGTAATTACAATGATTATTAAGTAATTCACAAATTAAGGAGAAGAACTGAACTATAGAAAGAGGGGAATGGGCGCTTAGAGAGTGCAAGCAATGGAACACATTTCCTCTCCTGCTGATATGCAAGTGAAAGAGTGGGTAAAAAACAAGAATAAAAGCAAATTGTACTATTTGTGTGTTTTTTTTAACTGAAGAATTCATCGCTCTGTAGATAACAAGCATTAACAAAATCAGGTCATTGCATATATATTCTTACATCGGACACCATTTATATTGATAGAATTAAACCCTCAAAAATATTCCAACACTAATTGCAATTTGAGCTGTTATTATGATAATCTGCATGATTGTAACATAACTTGAACTGCTGTTAGAAATACTCCACACTAACCATTACTAAAATAATTGTACACTATAGGCTGGATCAGCCTGGATCCATTCAGCAGAGATAAACCACACACTAATTTGAACAGGGAAGTTTAATAAAGGTTTATTAACTATAACAGGATTGGAGTAATGAGCGATTGTTTAGAACTAAACAACATAGGAAGAGCAGATAAAAGAGCAGCCACCACGCGTGGGGCTGAGAGTTCAAGGAAGAACACTCCCGGGGTTGCAATCTGAATCTTGTTGCAGAGGGAAGCCATGGCTCACTGGATGGCAGAGATAGTGCTGTGATGTTGACTGGTAGAACTTGCTGGGAGGTCACTCTCTAGGACGCCAGGCAAAGCTGTCGACAGGGAGATGTCTCACCATAGGTACTACTACGAAACCACCCCAGGGAATTATCTGAGAAGCTGCTGGCCCCTGGGCGTTACAGGAGCCAAGCGCTGGAGAAGCCACCCGCACCACAAGACCAGGTGGCGGAGAAGCTGTGAGCACCATGGGACCCTGGCTGTACCGCCAGAGAACAGTCCGTACTGCAGGAGCCCACCTCGGGAGCAGATCAGACCTTCCTCCTGAAAGGTCTCTCCAACACAGTGCCTTCCACTGACAAAACTCAGCAGCATACCAGTTGTCAAAGGAAAAAAATCCTTCAATGGTCCATCCTCCTTTTTGCAGAAGCAATGAAGGGTGGGTGGGTTTAGAGCTGAGAGACAATAAATTGATAATCGGCACATAAACCATTGTTTTTGTATCATGAGTGAATGCAAAATACCATATACTGAATACTCTTGCTGATGTTTTGATTTCTAAATAATTTTGGTAGAAGACTTTACCTTGGGTAAAAGGCATTCATATTTGCTGCTGCTGAGTCCTACATGGATCCTGTTTCAGACCTATCATTCCAAACTGTCACCTTCATGCACTATCAGATGTGGCTGCCGATGTACAGGGTGGACCATTTGCCAGAGCTTGAACTGAAACCTGCAGTGGCTAGTATTAAACTGCCACAACGACCAGCATGCAACAATTTCCCCCCTTCCTTCCTCCCTCCCTTTCTTCTAACATGCAATTTTTGAAAGACTACAATGGGATACACACTGGTATACATAAAAAACATAGTAAAAATCTCTGCCCTGTTTGGGAGCCCAAGTTTGTTTTTTTTTTAAGATTTTTATTTATTTGAGAGAGAGAATGAGAGAGAGAGAAAGAGAGTACATAAGAGGGGAAAGCGGGAGAGGGAGAAGCGGACTCCCTGCTGAGCAGGGAGCCCGATGCGGGACTCGATCCCGGGACTCCAGGATCATGACCTGAGCCGAAGGCAGTCGCTTAACCAACTGAGCCACTCAGGTGCCCCGGGAGCCCAAGTTTTGATGGAAAAAACAACAAAGTATGGAAGTAAAATAAATAGAACGTTGGTGATAATGAGGGCATGCAGTAGGAAAGGGAGATAAAAGTGTTAGGGATGGGGGTAATTTTGAATAAGGTGTCAGAGAAGGCTTTACTAAGACTTAACACTTGGGCACAGATCGGATGTTTCTGCTGGGGAAGTAATGCCATAGAGTCTTGATTACGTGTATGCAAGCAACAGCGGAGGCCAGCGTGGCTGAAGCAGAGAGTGAGGGAGAAAGCAGCAGCAATGAGGTCAGAGAAGTAATAATGTGTGAACATGGGAGGTAGGGGCCAGACTGTGTCCAAATAATCTCAATGCTGTCAGTAGTTTTAAGAGTAATTCAGCATATTCTCTTGATTTAAAAATACTAGAATTTTCTATTGAATTCCCACTGCCAATTTATCCACAGTAATGCCAATTTTAAGACCTTTAGTTTTTCATTTCTTGAAGTAGCCGGCACAACAAATCTCCATAGACCTTTAACTAACTTATATTCCAAAATGTATAATTTTGTGCCTTGCTAATAGAGGGTTTAACCCAGAATTTGACAACAAATAAGTAGTAAATCTTTTAAAACAAATAGCCTCAAAGAAATAGATATTAATAGGGGAAAATAGTATATGTATTATTTTTATTAAAGTATTATCAATACCTAGAAACAATTAAGGGTACATTATAAATATGGATACAAAATAAGTAGGTCAAAGAGTCACTTGAAATAGAAAACTAACTATAAGTTATTTTTAAAAGTATATCAATGGAAACAAACCATAAATTTGTTAACTTTAAATGCCACTATATGTATTGTAAGAATATAAAACTTTAAAATCTTCTTGTTTAAATTCTTCAATAACTACAGAATGACTAAATATGTTCAGGATCCTTTGGGCATAAAAATTATTTAGAGTCACCTAGCAAGCCAAATACAGTTGACCTTTGAACAAAATGGGCTTAAACTACATGGCCCCTCTTACATGCAGATTTTTTGCAGTACAGTACCATAAATGTATTTTCTCTTCATTATGATTTTAATAACATTTTTTCTCTAGATTACTTTATTGTTAGAATACAGTACATAATGCATCACCTGTTTACCTTATCCGTCCGTAAGGCTTCTGGTCCACTGTAGGCTATTAGTACTTAAGTTTTGAGGGAGTCAAAAGTTATACATGGATTTTTAACTATGTGGGAGTTGATGCCCCTAACCTGTGTTGTTCAAGGATCAACTATAATTCATTATGCTGTATTTCTGTTGTTTTAAAATGTACCACGGTTTTGCTTATAGAGGTGTTAATTCATTAACTCAGAGTAATACCATAAGACAAAATACTCTGACTTATATTTGCTACATTTTGAATATTTGGAGAAATTACTTTATACATTTGAACCATTTGAGTTACTAATAATCACACTGACAAATTCAGAAAATTTCCCCACCACCACTGAAATTATCCATCAGAATCAAAGTAGGTTCCCTATGTCACATGCAAAAAAATTTCCAAGTTCTATATCCATACATTTCAATCAGGTTCAAAAGGGAAGAAGAGATGCAAAAAACTGCAATAACAATTTTAAATACCACACTCCATTTTCCCTTAAATCTTTGGCTTTGAGTTAGTATAACGGTCTAAATTTTGCCCAAAAGAAACTAGGAAAAATATTTGTTTTCCAAAAATTTAAATACTTCCTGAACTTTCAATTCAAATTATAGGTAATCACAAACCTATATTAAAGTACAAAGTTAGCAAAACATTTAAAAAATATCAACCTCAAATAAATATAATTTTATCTTATGTTCCAGTACCTTTGTTCTACTCATCTTTTTCAGCTTGCTAGGAAGGCTCTAGATCTCTTTTCATTGTTTAAAAGCAAATGATATTTTCATTCCTCTTCCCTTTAAAAACGGTAGAAAAAAATCTATTTTAAAACAGAGGCAAAAACTCCTTGAAACATTTTTCCTCACCTCAAAACAGACCTATGTTTGGTATACATTTTTTTTTTTAATTTTTAAAACAGGAGACAGAGGATCATAATGAAACAGTTTTCTTCTTATAAGTAATGAGGTCTGACAGAGTGACATATCCATGGGACACACAAGAAAAATACTGTGTGTGTGTGTGTGTGTGTATGACACACATATATATAACACACCATTGCCTTATATAGTTCCCCTAATTTAAAAGCCTGAATTACATTCACTGATCTATTTATCTATTTTAGATACGGCAAATTACTATCATTTAAGATAAAACAATACTGATGTTCAAAGTACTTCTGTAGATGATACAGAAGATATGTTTGCCCCATGGCCAGATAACAGGCAACAACAAAGCACACAAACCAGAGACATAAATCATATACTATCCATTATGAACAAGTTCTAGTCAAGGCTTCATGTCAAAACATTTAATGGCTAAAAACTAAAGAGCAGCTAGCAAAAGAAAACGTATTTAAATAAATGCTTTCATGTGAATCGAAAAGGTTCACTTAGCAAACCCTCACCAATACTGACCATAAAGACATTATGTATCAGTCTCATACTTGAGAAGATTCTGTCTCCTTGGTCTGCTTCAAAGAGCTCACTGTAGCTTGATTACATATATTTATGCTGCTTCTCAAGAGAAGCAAAGTCCATAGCTTTGCATGTGATGGCATCTTGTCAAGCTATAAACACTCTCAAAATGCAAATATTTGCATTTATCATTTCTACTTTTTGATCATGGCAGTGTAAGAAAGCCTGCCTTCTCAAATACACAGAGGTACTCAATGTGCTCTTTCCAACTTACACATAGGAATATGCTTGCTCTTTAGAATGTGTATTTAAGAAGCGCTCAAGACTTTCTTAATAAAATCTAGATGGCAATGAAATTTTCTAAGTCATGAAAGACTATTTGAAAGCTATTAAATTCTATCCTAATTACTATAATTAATTTTAAGTACACTTTATTCTGAATAATTCAAGCAATATCTTTAAGCAAATTTATAATGTACAGAGTTTAGCCTTGCCAATATGGAAACTTAATTAAAAAAAAAAGAAAGAAAAGAAAACTATTCAAAGCCTCTGGCCAGAGATAAAATTATGATTTTAGGCTTTCTAACAAAGTACTTAAATTTTCCTACAAAACCATAAGTCTTCTTTCCTTAAAAATACATTCTCTAGCAGAATACCAAACCAGAAAAGAGATTTGAACAAATCACACCTAAAGCATGATCTTTCAGTGCAAAATATTTTCCCACAGATCCAAGGAGACCAAAAATTATGACATGTAACCCAAAAACAGAAGGCTAGGGACCCAGGATATGAAACACCTACTATAAGAGACCAGATCACCAAAAGAACCATAAGCTCACAATCACATAAGAGAGAACATCTATACAAAAGTTTTAAAAATAAAAAATAAATACAGGCAATAGAATTAAGTTAAAAATAAAAATGAAAAGTAGGTACATTTTCATAAAAAGACATAAAAACTTTGTGAATACTGTAACCACTATATAAATACAGGCCTACCCCAGAGATATTGTAGGTTCAGTTCCAGACCACCACAATAAAGCAAATATTGCAACAGTGAGTCCAGTGAATTTTGTGGCTTCCCAGTACATATAAAAATTACATTTATACTATACAGTAGTCTACTAAGTGTGTAATAGCATTATATCTAAAGAAACAATGTACATATCTTAATTTAAAAATACTTTATTGCTAAAAAATGCTAACCATCATCTGAGCTTTCAGTAAGCCGTAATTTTTTTGCTGGTGGAGGGTCTTGCCTTGATGTTGATGGTTGCTGACTGATCGGGGTGGTGGTTGCTGATGGTTGGGCTGGCTGCGGCAATTTCTTAAAATAAGACAATAATGAAATTTGCCGCATTGATGGACTCTTCCTTTCATGAACAATTTCTCTGTAGCATGAGATACTGTTTGATAGCATTTTACCCACAGTAGAACTTCTTTCAAAATTAGAGTCAATCCTTTCAAACCCTGCTGCTGCTTTATCAACTAAGTTTATGTAGTATTCTAAATCCTTTGTTGTCATTTCGACAATCTTTACATCATCTTCACCAGGAGTCGATTCCATTTCAAGAAACCACTTTCTTTGCTCATCCATAGGAAGCAACTCCTCATCCATTACAGTTTTATCATGAGATTGCAGCAATTCAGTCACATCTTCAGGCTCCACTTCCAATTCTAATTCTTTAGCTATTTTTACCACATCTGCAGTTACTTCCTCCACTGAAGTCTTGAACCCCTCGAAGTCATCCATGAGGGCTGGAATCAACTTCTTCCAAACTCCTGTTAAGGTTGACATTTTGACCTCTTCCCATGAATCACGAATGTTCTTAATGGCATCTAGAATGGTGAATCCTTTCCAGAAGGTTTTCAATTTACTTTGTCCAGATCCATCAGAGGAATCACTATCTATGGCAGCTATAGCCTTACGAAATGTATTTCTTAAATAATAAGACTTGAAAGTTGAAATGACTCCTTGGTCCATGGGTTGCAGAACAGATGTGGAGTTAGCAGGCATGAAAACAACATTAATCTCATTGTACATCTCCATCAGAGCTCTTGGGTGACCAGGTGCATTGTCAATGAGCAGTAATATTTTGAAAGGAATCTTTTTTTCTGAGCAGTAGGTCTCAACTGTGGGCTTAAAATATTCAGTAAACCATGTTGTAAACAGATGTGCTGTCATGCAGGCTCTGTTATTCCATTTATAGAGTACGGGCAGAGTGGATTTAGCATAATTCTTAAGAGCTCTAGGATTTTCAGAATGGTAAATGAGCATTGGCTTCAACTTAAAGTCACCAGCTGCATTAGCCCCTAACAAGAGAGTGAGCCTGTCTTTTGAAGCTTTGAAGCCAGGCATTGACCTTTCCTCTCTAGCTATGAAAGTCCTAGATGGCATCTTCTTCCAATATAAGGCTGTTTCATCTACATTGAAAATCTGTTGTTTAGTGTAGCCACCTTCATCAATTACCCTGGTTAGATCTTCTGGATAACTTGCTACAGCTTCTCCATCAGCACTTGCTACTTCACCTTGCACTTTTATGTTACAGAGACGGCTTCTTTCCTTAAACCTCATGAACCAGCCTCTGCTAGCTTCAAACCTTTCTTCTGCAGCCTCCTCACCTCTCTCAGCCTTCAGAGAATTGAAGAGAGTTAGGGCCTTGCTCTGGATTCGGCTTTGGCTCAAGGGAATGTTGTGGCTGGTTTGATCTTCTATCCAGACCACTAAAACTTTCTCCATATCAGCAATAAGGCTGTTTCGCTTTCTTATCATTCGTGTGTTCACTGGAGTACCACTTTTAATTTCCTTCAAGAACTTATCCTTTGCATTTACAACTTGGCTAACTGTTTGGCGCAAGAGGCCTAGCTTCCGACCTATCTCTGCTTTTGACAGGCCTTCCTCACTAAGCTTAATCATTTCTAGCTTTTGATTTAAAGTGAGAGACATGCGACTCTTCCTTTCACTTGAGCACTTAGAGGCCATTGTAGTATTATTAATTGGCCTAATTTCAATATTGTTGTGTCTCAGGGAGAAGGGAGGTCCAAGGGGAGGGGAAGATGGGGGAAGGGCCAACTGGTAGAACAGTCACAACACATGCAGTATTTATCAATTAAGTTCACTGTATTATATGGGTCTGGTTCGTGGCACCCCAAAACAATTACAATAGTAACATCAAAGATCACTGATCACAGACCACCATAACAAATACAATTATAATGAACAAGTTTGAAAGACTGTGAGAATTACCAAAATGTGACACAGAGACACGAAGTGAGCAAACGCTATTGGAAAAAAATGGTGCCAATAGACTTCCTCGATGCAGGAATGCCAAGTTTGATTTGTAAAACACGTAACATCTGCAAAGCACAAAAAGTGAAGTGCAATAAAATGAGGTATGCCTATATTGTGTCAACCTTCAGATTTGGGTTATCTCTTTGGGAGGTTTAAGGTATTAGTTTTTAATCTCAAATTCTTTACAAAGAAATTTACCTCCCTCTGAAATAGTAAGTCAAGTAGCACTTCAAGTTTTTTCCTTCATGGAAATGGTTGCTGGAATAGAAAAAATCCTTTCATGCTCTAATAAAGATTTTGAATTAAATCTTTTTCTTCTACAGAAATCAATTATTGGTAATACATTACCTCCTCTTAGCAAATTAAAGAAGCATTCAATCACACATTATAATACCAAAGAGAAAATGATATAATTTAAAAATGTGTTTATACACTAGCTCAAGACAATCAATTAACCTCCATTTCCACTTGAAAAACACAAGACAAAAGGAAGTTTTTAGTAGTCTGCTCTTCAAAAAAGGGGACGGGTGGCTGTAGGGGCCAATTCAGAAATTACAGTTGTCCTTTATCTGCTGGAATGTAACTCATGAGCTGTCACCCCTTTCTAATTCCTGTATGTTGTCACACTTATTGCTTTCTTTGCCCTCTTGGTATGTACGAAGCTGCTCCATGAAGCCAGCATTTGGACATATGGAAGGCCTTGCATTTTTCACCAAAGAGAAAGCACTGGTAAATGAGATTTCTTCAGAATTCATCAGGAAACCTACTAGAACTGCAGCAGCCCTGGAAACTCCTGCATTACAATGAACAAGAACCACTCCATCCTGCAATAAAATCAATCAAAAATCTCCATTATTCACTTCGAAAGGTTATTAAATCACTTGTACATTCTTATACTACCTGAAATTATAAAAATATTCCTTTTATCAATTTGTTTGATTCAATGTATTCAATCACCAAAATACAATTCCTTGTAAGCAATGAATGGAAAAAAAAATCAATTAATCAATCAACCAACTTCTGTTCCTACCCTCCAGGGATTGAAATGCCTTGATAATGTATTTAGAATTCTGGAAAAGTATCTTTTATTAAACTGAAGTAATATAGTAAAGTACATATAAAAGCCTAGTAAACTTAGGAGATACACATCCAAAAATAAGAGAAAAATCACAGGTAATATATGTGGAAACAAATAGAATGACAATCATAAGACGGACCAGAAAGACCGAGACATCATAGGTACACGCAGTGTTCCTGTAAAGAAACTAGTGTCCACTGGCTTGGTAATCTATGTGTAAAATGGCCAGCAAGGAAAAAATTTTCTACCCTTGTATATACTTCATTCTGGAAGGAAGTAACTTAAAAAATAGTTACATTTATGAGGTAGTAAAAAGATGACACTAACAGCTCATGACAATGTGAAGTAGAAAAGGCAATTAGATACCTTAGATCAGGTCAATAAATGAAAAATGTTTGGGTTAACTTGCAAATGATACTTTACAAGTGAAGAGGGACACAGTGCAAGACCAATGCTGATGGGGGTAATACTGCATTAATAATGAAATGATGGAGCTGACAGAACAGCACTGATATAGGTTGGCTTATCTCAGGCTTTTAAAAAGTTAATGATCTAGATGAAATGAAGTGAACCCTACAGAATTACACATTCTGGTTAATTACTTCATTTCCCGATTCTTCTTTTGGTACAACACAAAAGAAAGATGGGAAAGGGGAAGGGGGACAAAATAAAAACTAAACTGAAAACTCTCTACCCAAAGCATAGATTAACAATACCATACTTAGGACTCATTGGATTATTCCACTTTTGCAAGGCAGTTCTCTCACAATTATAAATCTGTTGCAAAATTCCTTTCCTAATCTATTGCAATAAATTTGCAAATGCTTCTCATTTCAAGAAAACCAAATGATTCACAATAAAATTAGTTAATATTTTGAAAATCCTCATTATCAAAAAAGACAATTTCAATTGTTTCCTTATATATATGACTATTTCCAAATTTTAACTGATTCTGTATAGGATGGGCTAACACCAATACTCACTATGCATACATGCAACTTTTCTCACTTTGTGTAATAGCTCATTTTTATGAGATTAGAGGCATTTAAAAATCGTACTACAGGGCGCCTGGGTGGCTCAGATGGGTAAGCGTCTGCCTTCGGCTCAGGTCATGATCCCAGGGTCCTGGGATCGAGTCCCGCATCAGGCTCCCTGCTCCTTGGGAGCCTGCTTCTCCCTCTGCCTCTCTCTCTCTCTCTCTCTCTCTGTCTCTCATGAATAAATAAATAAAAAGTTTAAAAAAAAATCATATTACAGTAAATGATGAAAACTAGTAAGGAACTTCTTTCATCTCAAAACAAATCAGATGTTCGAAAGAAACCCAGAATTGTAAGCTAAATAAGAGATATCATTCAATGTCATTTTTAATATTTCCTGACTACATACTACTCATCTCTGTTTTGACTCAAAATATGTCTTTGAAAATGAAACTAACTTTATTTTCAGTCTTATATACTATGCATCCAGTGTCAGCTCATGTTTAATAATGTTATTATTTTCTTCTTTCTTATACCCTTATGTAACAGCTACCTTTCTGTTGCTTTCTATAGCCTTTGAATTGACTTATCTTTTATTATTCTTTGGGTATCATATAGTCCTTGAAAGTATTCCCAGAGGGGCTCCTGGGTGGCTCAGTGGGTTAAGTGTCTGACTCGGTTTCTGCTCAGGTCATGATCTCAGGGTCGTGAGATCGAGCCCCAGCCTGGACTCTGTGCTCAGCGGGGAGTCTGTTTGAGATTCTCTCTTACTCTCCCTCTACCCCTCCCCACCTCGCTCTCTCTCTAAAATAAGTAAATAAATCTTAAAATAAAAAGGAGAGAAAGTATTCTCAGAAAAGTTATTGGCTTGGGCGCCTGGCTCAGTCCGTTAAGCGTCTGCCTTCGGCTCAGGTCATGATCCTAGGGTCCTGGGATCGAGTCCCACGTCAGGCTCTCTGCTCAGCAAGGAGCCCGCTTCTCCCTCTCAGGCTCTCTGCTCAGCAAGGAGCCCGCTTCTCCCTCGGCTGCAGCTCCCCATGCTTGTGCTCTCTCTGTCAAATGAAGGAATAAAATCTTAAAAAAAAAAAAAAAGTTATTCGCTTTATATCCCCTTTCCAGGACTCAAAATAGTAATGATTTAAAAATTTATAAAGAAACATTTTCCACACTAACTGTTGTCCTCCACCTGGAAGGCCTTTGCTCCACTTCTTGGTCCAGCTAACACTGGCTTCTGCTCTAAGAAGCCTGTTCTCTCTGAGTGAGATGGGGTCCAGGGGGTTTCTTAGCCATCTTTGTATGCTGCATCCTTGGTGCTATTTTAGGCACACAGTAGATATTCCATGAATGTTTGCCAAGCAAATAAATTAATTTTGTTCTCCATTCCCAAGAAGAAAGTGTTCTCTTAAAAATTTGAATCACCATTTTGCTATGGGCAGATAGAAATCATGTTATAGTATTTCCAATTTATCAAGCATTCTTTGTTCTCACGCTGTTGTGAATAACTTTTCAACTAGACTGCAAGCTCCTTGAGGGCAGCAGTACGTATGTATCCCTCATATCCTCTCAGAATAAGTGATTAATATTTCTTGACAGATTAACTGAGCCACGTTTAGGTCTTTTTTAAATGAGTCGTTTGATATATAAAAAAATATATATGAAAATGTTACCAGTAATTACGTCTAAATGGTGTGAGGAGGGTAAATTTTTACTTATTCGTATTTTCCAATTTTTCTACAATGACATAGTTTACCTACATCATGTTTTTAAAATCACATCTAATAAAATGAGTAATAAAGTAAATATGGACTATCAAATACACCTTTTCATATTAGCAAAACCTTTTGTCCATAAAAAAAGGGAGTCAAGTAAATTTTCATAAAAGAACTCTTAAGGCTACAGAGGTTACTCTACCACTTTCCTCTTGTGTGTATTTCTGTCCCTTAAGGCATAAATCTAACAAATAATGCATGAGGCAGACATAGAGAAAAGGCAGAGAAACCAAACAACAGGGTTTTACAAGTACAGAGGAAAATGAGAAAAGACATGGGAAAATAGAAGAGATTCCTTTTGGCAGCTGTATGTGAAAAGATAAAACAACAAAGTGTAGGGCCTAGAAATGTAGTTTTGAGACACTCAATTCACTGAGTAATCACATTTAATAAAACCTGCATATATAACACAGAAAGTTATGAAAAGATCTCTTCTAGAAAAAAATGAAGAAAATTCAAGAATTCTATTGCTAAAACTAAGTATGTATTAATTTGAACAGTAAAGAGTTTTCAGGGCAAGGAAATATTGGCTGAGGTTAGGACTGCAGTATAAAACATAATGCTTGAGAAATGAGAACAGATTATGGAATTCTAATACATCTAGTAGCAGAAACCTTGTAGGTACCTCCTCAGATTGCCTTGGTGCCATCACTACATGGGCCCTAAGCTTCTCCACCTCAGCCTCCACTTCTTGGCCCACTGTCCCCCTTAGGCCTGATGAGTTTTGCTGGCCTACTGAGAAGACCTGGCTCTTCCCGTGTGATGGTCTCTGCATAAACAAGTACACCCTGAGTTCTGGATTCCCCTGCTGCTTCTAAACGTGGATGCAAAGTCCACAGGCCACTGAGTTTGGCTTCAAGGCAGCTGCTGAAGGACAGAGTGTGTAACCTGGAACTGTGGGATTAGTTACCTCCCTGGGGGGTAAATTTTGACCACTAAAACAGGAGCTGACAGCGAGCCAGGCAGATGAGTTCTCTCTTCCCTCCCTCCCCAAGTCTGTACAGAAGTGGAGTTTCTTTGTGCTCCCTGCCGGGAGATGCCTTAAGTGGCAGAGCAGGTACACCTGCTAAGCACCCAACTATTCCACTGTCAGCTCATTGTGTAATTCTGCTTAGCAAGGGAAACACATCAACTCACGTGGCTTCCCATCCTTTCCTGAGTCACTTCCCTTTCTCCCACTCTCACTGCCCATGGATTCCAATCTCTCAAATGAGGCACCAGCTCTTAATCTTTGTCTCAGGTTCTGTTTTTTAGGAAACCCAAGCCAAGGAAACTTTTAATCAATTATTACCCTTTCTACTTTTTGCTTGCAACATGTACATATCTTCGAATATGAATATGCATATGGATGATGCCTATATTTTTCTTTTACCATTTAAGGCATATCTCACATCTCCTTAGAGAAGCAGCTAATACAGAAACATGATCATGTTTATTTTTAACACTATCAACTGGCACACTGGAATGTTATAATCCAGATCTCATAAAATTTTTCATAAGAGAAAATACTGGCCAATACTAGGCCTTCAATTAGAAACCCTCTTCCTCTTCTTTTATCTAAATATCTGCTATTAAATAAAGCTGAATGGTAGAGTTGAAGAGTTCTATATTTTCCAGATAATCTAAAGGAAAGCACCTAGAACAGTGCTGGGCACGTATGGCATTCAATAAATTCTACTAAATAAAAGGAAGAAAAAAGGGAAGGAGAAAAGGTAGAAGGGAAATCATTAGCCAGAATTCAACTAAACTGGATTCTAATCTTGAGTGTCATTAATTGTTAGGTGCCCCAGGAGAGTTAACTTTTCTCTGTAAGTACCTCCACACTCCCATCTATTTATCTCACATAAATTTTCTAAGAATTATATGCTAACTAAAAATGGTATCATTTCAAGGTATAATTACTGGTAACAGCCAACCGAGAAGCCCAGCGTTGACTTGGATCTATTACCAAAGTTGAAGAAGGATGTTATCTGTTGGTCTTTTAAAGTAAGAGGACCGATGGACAGCTTCTGATCAACTTTTCATACAATCTCAGTAAAGCAATACACGTTTAGTCCTTAGAGCACCCTATAACTTTCTATTATTTAAAAATGCATAAATTCACTATCCCTACCACATCCACAAAAATGCAAATTAATCTTCATAAATACATTAAAAGGACTACAGCAGTATCTATCCCATACTCCACCTAATTATCTTGCATATTGGTTAGAGGGCAGGTGGTTATAAACCATCAAAGGAAATCTAAGTACATATAAACACAGGAAAATTCAGTTAAGTGGAGATTTTTATCTAATATTTCTCAGGAAGCCATAGGAAGATGAGAAATTAATGTTAAAAGTAAGTATCTCATTGAGGGGCGCCTGGCTGGCTCAGTCAATAGAGCATGCAACTTTTGATCTCAGGGTCATGAGTTTGAGCCCCTCATTGGGCACAGAGATTACTTAAAAAAAAAAAAAAGTATGTATCTCATTGAGAAGAAAAACTGGAGAACTAAAAAGTTGTAGGAGTTCATGAACGATTGGTAGAGGAGAAATTTCATAGTGGTTCTCTGTATTCATCACAAAAAGAATAGATTGGATAATGGACTTGTATTTTAAAATTTCTGCCTTTGAAGAACTGTGGATCAAAATGAAACTTACCTTCATTTTTGCTTGTTTAATAAATTCAAAACATTCTGGAAAATAAGACAGGATATTGGTTTCAGGCAGATCCAATATAGAAATGCTCTTATATATAAAGTCACTGAGGAAAGCATTTTCAACTCCATATGCAACATTGAGAATATGAGTCACCTTAAAGAGAAAAAAAAAGATGATTTTTTAAAAATTCTCTAATGAATTAATATTAGGCTAATTAAAAAGAGAATGGGATGTTGAGATTTGTAACAAGAACAATTTAAGCATAACTCACTTGAATAATACTTGCAGGAAGCCTTCTCTGACTGCCCATCCCTCACCAGAAGTGCTAATTTCTATACATTCCCATAGCACCCTCTACTTGCCCTAATTATAGCTCTTACCACTTTGAGATTATTTGTCTCCCTCATGGTACTAGAAACTCCATGATGGTAGGGACCATGTTTGGTTTATTCACTATTCCAAGTAAGCAGTGTGAGTGAGCAGTGACCTGAGCACAGAAATTACTTAAAATATTTGTTAGAAAAATCAATGAATATCCATATAATAAACTCGAATAAGGGAAGTAGATCGATAATAGAAACTTCCCTTTCAATAATTATTTCCCGATTTTCCTTCATATTCATCATAAATATGATGGTTCTTAAGTATGCCTGCCCATCAGAATCACTCAGTGAGTTTTTTAAAAATGTCAATGCCACAGAGCCTCAAACCCAGAGATTCCAATGAATTAGTCTGGTTGAAAGGATGGTCATGAAAGATTTTCTTTCAAATGGTACACAAAAGCAACCTTCTACTACATCTGTGCATTTGAGTTCCTTTCCTACAGTCTACCAAGCATGTGGAAAGTCAATTAAAAGAATTCAAAAGCAAAATGGATCAGAAAAATAAGGCACTGTTTCTTTTTTTTTTAATATTTTATTTATTTATTTAACAGAGAGAGCGAAAGAGCACAAGCAGGGGGAGCAGCAGAGGGAGAGGAAGAAGCAGGCCCCCTTCCGAGCAGGGAGACTGATGTGGGACTCGATCCCAGGACCCTGGGATCATGACCTGAGCCGAAGGCGGATGCTTAACCATCTGAGCCACCCAGGCGCCCAAGGAGCTGTTTCTTGTTATGACATGCCTCACTGTACTTATTCTCTCTTAACATGGGTGTTAGGTTTTGCCTGATCTCTGTATTTTCATGTATTTCACATATATTTTAGACTATCTGTCCAGCTCTGCCTCTCTTGCCCCTTCTAGTCCTAGATATGGCTCTGACAGTGCCCTACTCCTCCCCTAGTACAGCTGACTGGATTCAGGCAGACACCTGACTTAAACAAAACTGATCAAATAATCTTTAGAAATTTTAAAAATAAGGGGCACCTGGGTGGCTCAGTCGTTAAGTGTCTTGCCTTCAGCTCAGGTCATGATCCCAGGGTCCTGGGATGGAGCCCTACATCGGGCTCCCTGCTCGGCAGGGAGCCTGCTTCTCCCTCTCCCACTCCCCCTGCTTGTGTTCCCTCTCTCACTGTGTCTCTCTCTGATGAATAAATAAAATCTTAAAAAAAAAATTTTTTTTTTAAATTTTATGGGCGCCTGGGTGGCTCAGCTGGTTAAGCGACTGCCTTTAGGCTCAGGTCATGATCCTGGAGTCCCAGGATCGAGTCCCACATCGGGCTCCCTGCTCAGTGGGGAGTCTGCTTCTCCCTCTGACCCTCCCCCCTCTCATGCTCTCTCTATCTCATTCTCTCTCTCAAATAAATAAATAAAATCTTTAAAAATAAATATATAAATAAATAATAAAAGAAATCTTAAAAAATAGGTATACAAGACAGCTAGAATGATCCACAAACTGGAGAGCTTTAAGATAGCCACTTTCTATTAGGCGCTCAAAGAAGCTGAAAATTTCTGCTCCCAAATAAGAATAGAGTAGATATGCAGAGAGGGGCCATGACGCCAGTGGGAGAGAAGCACCATCTTGGATGGCATTCTCTTCTCCAGTACAGCTACTCTCTGCTCTCAGATTCCAGAGCTCCCCCTAAATCATTATACACATTCTCATTCCTTGCTCAGGTTTCTGTGCTTCCCAACCCAAAGAACATTGATTAAGACACTCCAGGAATTAGGCCTTATGAAGACAGAGACATAGGCCATTTACTAACCTGCCTTGTGGAAGAAAGACAACAGAAAACACCTCAACTGTCTACTCATGAAAGACTTAAATAGAGAGGAGATGGGAGAAACTAGAAAGGTAAGAACATTTTTAGAAGATAAAGTCTGAAATGTCCTGTTTTCCCCAGTAAAGTCTTATCTATGTCAAGTCACTCACTGTCAGTGTACTTCTGACCAGGATTATATTATGATTCTGCCCTTAATTATAGAACATCTTCCAATGTTATATTACGATTCTGCCCTTAATAATATAACATCTTCCAATGTTTTACGTTATTGATGTGTTCGCCTTGTCTTTACAACTGTATTCTACATTCCCAAAAGAACAGAAATGAGGTCTTTCATATATAGATGTATAGATCTATAGATCTTCACAGGATTATGGAGAAAACCAGAATCTTGGGAAAACCTGTTGAAAGGTAAAAGTGCTTTACAAATATTGTGGATTACCAGTGCCTGGGGAGTTTAGCTGTTGGGAAATGCAGTTTATATGGGTATTGATTGGTCCTGATTAAAAAGAATTGTACTGAGTCACAGGTGGTGGTGATGATGGACATCCAGTCTAAAACCCTTTCTAGTAATTAGGCATACTTCCAAAATGTAGTTACAGAGGTCCTAACAATGATTGCCCTTGGGAAGCCCTTTGTAATATGGATAATAATAGCCCCTTATTGAGAACTTGGTATGTGGTAGGCATATAAGTTATGTCACTTTATCCTCACATTTAGGCATTATTATTTCCAATTTTAATAAACTTTTATATTTTGAAACTGGTTCCGGGGCACTTGGGAGGCTCAGTCGTTAAGCATCTGCCTTCGGCTCAGGTCATGGTCCCAGGTCCCAGGGTCCTGGGTTTGAGCCCCACATTGGGCTCCCTGCTCAGTGGGAAGTCTGTTTCTCCCTCTCCCATTCCCCCTGCTTGTGTTCCCTGTCTCACTGTGTCTCTGTTAAATAAATAAAAATCTTAAAAAAAAAAAGAAACTGGTTCAAAAATCAGAACATTACAAAATAGAAACATTAAGAAATCTTGCTCTTACCATGTCCCTATCTACTCCATTATCTCCCACAATAATGGTAACCACCTTTGTTGGTTTCCTGTATATTCTTTAGAACATCTTTTTTTTTTTTTTAACTGTTATTAGTCTTTTATTCTTTTGGTAATTTCCTCCAGAGTTAACTACTTCTGTTTGTGGGTGATGAAATGTGTAAGGAATCCACTTCCAACGTTGGCCCAGCTATGAGCATGGTCTTTCCCTTTACTTGAACTCAGAATGAAGACTTTTGATTCTTGTTTTTTATATTCCAGTCCCAGAAGTAGTTTTTTACTGTAGAAGTTATCTGCAGGCAGTCTTATGCTTTCTAGCAGTAGTCTACTACCAGGCTCTAGCTTCTCCAGGACACTACACAGGATGGATTTAAATGTGTGTTAAACTAAGAGGCATTCTCTCAAATGAGTTTAAACGCATTTTATTTTTAGACAACCTATATGACATGTTTTTCTTTTTCTTAAAAACAATGCCCCTGCTCCAAATAAATCAGGGTCAAATCAAATGAAGAGCTCAAGAGGCCATCAGTCCCATCTGGCTAAGTCCTGGTGTCATGTGGGTGAAGAGGAGCAGCCCGTTAATGGCAACAGCTGATGCATCCAAAGTCATGGCTGAATTCGTTAACATTTCTCCATTTCTAAACCGTCCTTAAAGAAAATCATATATGGGTTCACACCATCCTCACGGGAGTCCAGCAGAGCAACCGCACCATGTGGATTCATGTTTTCACCAATAAAGAACTGGCAGTTTTTCAAATTAGCAAGGATGTGATTGATTTGCTCTGCAGCCCCTGTCATAAAAGGTTTTACTCTTTCTGGCCTCTGTTCTTCAAGTTTGCCTTTGATTTCATGTAATCTTTGATGTACTCCTTGTAGGCTTCTTTTGTGAAGCTGGTTTCCTGCAACTGATGGTTCATGACAGTATCAAAACCAGTGATTACCGTACTCTCGGGACCTTCGCCCCCCGGGCCTTCGGAGGACGCGTTTCCACCAAAGAGTGAGTCATCAATGTTACCCTCTGTCTGTCCTACTGACTATGGCTGAGGTCCTGGTGGATGATCATGCTAAGGCACTATCTTAGCAGGAGCTGGGAGCTCTGACCAAGCGCGGTGCAGCCAGAGCTGCACTTTCTATTAAGTGCTCAAAGCTGAAGGCGGGGTGGGGGGTGGGGAGGAGGGCAGAAAAGGCCAACTCAGCCGCTCCCCAACTTCATACAAAGGGCACAAACAACCCCTTACGTCATCACGCACTTTTAGAACATCTTTAGGCAAATAATTTATTCCCTTTCTTACACAAAGACAACACCTTGGGTTCCCCTCTCACTTAAATATGTCCTGGAGATTTTTTTCATATATTTACAGACCCTTTTCTTGGTGTTCTTTTGTATAGCTATACAGTATTCTATGGTGTGAGCGTACTGTTGTTTAAACAGTTCCCTATCGATGAACACGTGAGCTGTTTTCAATGATTTGCTATTATGAACAATGCAGCAGTAAGTACCTTGGAACATTTTATGTCAGAGTCAGTTTTCTATCTTCCATAGGGCTTTATAGGGCACACACCAGGCACTTGGATACCTTATTAATAAAGCAACTACTATTATTGTACCTAAACATTAAAATGAAATTCCTACTGAAAGTTCTGAAATGGTCCTCCACAAGAGAATTTCTATTAATTATAGCACTTTATGGCCCTGAGACAGAGGACGGCCTGGAATGACCGGGGTGCATGAGAGAGCAGGTGCACCTGGACCTTTGGGAGGAGAAACATGCAGGGGCTGAAAGTTGGTTTTTCCAAATTACATTAGATCTGCAAAACCTCCTTGTTTTGCGGTGAGATTCAGCAAAGTCTGAAAGGGCCCGGGAGGCGAAGCGGTTACTTCAGACTCCCTACTCACCCAGCAGGCTGGCCTCCACCCTCAGGGGAACGCGCCACCAAGTCACTCCTGGAGTGCACCCAAGTTCTCCCCTGGCCACCGCAGCTCATTTCCTCCTACCCTGAGGTCTCTCAACCAATAAGTTTGCCTATTCACCCAGAAAAGCAACTACTGGTGACAGTTCTACGGCTGGAGAGTCCATGCTGGAACAACAAATCTCATGCCCGAGAATGGAGCTGAAGAAGCTGAAAGGAAAGCGGAGTCCACACAGGAGAAACAAAGGAGGGGATTAAGAGAGATGTGGCACCTCCATCATCTGGACATTCCAGAGGAAACCTCCAGAATGGCCCACTTCCCAAATGTAGATCTATCTAAAGCCAATGAGATTTTGTTACCCATAGTATTCTCTGCCTGGTGCCCAGTGATATGCTCAATGGAGGTAAAAATGCAAAGTATGGCCTGGAAAGAAATTTATTTTTGTGGTTTCTTAGAAATGACTGTCATCCGTAGCTCTCAGCACGTGATGCAGCAGATGGAGTTGCATACGCCCCATGGAGGGAGGACAGTTGCAGCGATTTCTTTCTAATTCCAGTGCATTTCTTACTGAGACATAGGAAGGCTCATGGAATTTGATGCCTCGGCTCATCACTTCTCAAGACTCAATTCAGCCCAAATTGCTCCTGTTGGAGAAGTGAACTCGGATGGTTCCTTTAATGAGGCAGGAAGAGGAAATTCCATTTTCTGCCTGAGCTCAGTGCAGCCTGCCCGAAGGCTGAGGGGTCCAGATGCCGAGCCATTGACCGACTTGGATCCAGGAGCAGCAGTGTCAGCAGATCTGGAGGCTCAGCCTCGCTTGGAATCAGATGCTATTAAAGCAGAACAGAATCTCCTCTAACAAGCTGCCATCACAGCTCCCATGGCCACCATCTGCTGTAGCAATGTCCCCACTGTGATGTGCTCCCTGCTTCTTCTGGTTACCTTCCCATGCATGTAGTGCTGCCTGATTTGGGAGGCTGTAAGCTATAAATAATAGCTTTAGCACCCCGACTCAAGACAGGAGCAGAATTCTCTATGGTGGAATCATGCCAGCACACGGAAAAGGCAGTGGTGGCCCCTCATCTGCCTCCCTCCCTCCCCCCAGTTCCCTCCCGCCAGTCCCCACCCTTTCTTTTTCCAGGCCTCTGGGGCTCTCTCTTGCTTGGCAGCTGCATCTGGTGGACCAGCTTGGAGCAATGAGCTTCTGCCTCCCAGCTCAGTGAAACTTGCAGTTTGAAAGAGAGCCTCCAGAAGAGAGTAGTGCTGATTCCAGAAGAATGGACTTGTGAATGGTGGCTTGGCAAGCGCCCAGCTTTCTGGCTCCCGGGCCAGGGAGATACTATTGCATAAGGTGGCCTTTGGAGTGCCCATCCTCTGAATTAGACCATCTAGGTCATTTGCTACGTTTTTGGGAGTAGGGCTGGTACTGACATAAATTAATTTCTAATTCTGCCCTCAGAGTAGCAGCACCCAAGATCTGGGACTGTTGGCATTTAGTAGGCTGCCCTGGGGGCAATTTCTTCAGACGTTTTTGTCATTTCTAACCTGGTTCTAACCTGGTAGTAACTGTAGGGCTTTGGGTGTCTTAGGGAGCTAAAACGAAATATCATAGACTACGTGGCTTAAACAACAAACATTTATCTCTCATAGTTTCGGAGGCTGGGAATCCGAAATCGTGATGCTGGCTGACCTGGTTCCTGGTGAGGGCTTGATGCCTGGCTTGCGGATGCTGGCTGCCTTCTGGCCCTCAGAGGGGGTGGAGGAGGGAGAAGGAGAGCCAGGGACAGAGCTTTTAAGGTTGAATTGGCTTGAGACCCCATGCACTACAAATTCTAGTCTATTGTTATTTCAACAACCTTCTTGTGCTTTAGGTACCAGTTGTTCTTTTAGTTACACTATCTACTCTTTCAGACTTCTTTGACAAGAAATTTGTACTTCTGACGTCAATTTATTTAATAATAAGAATATCTGTCCCTCCGATGGAAGTTGAAACCTAAGCATTTGCAGATGACACCATCAAATGAGTAGCATCTGCCTCAAAAAGCAGGCCTAATATATTCTGCCCTGGGGAAAAGTAACAGGACCTCTTATAAGGAGAGTTGACAACTTGAATGAAAGTATCACGTGGTCCTTAAGATCAAATAGTGGCAAGAGTCACCTTAGAAAGAAAGCATTTCACATGCTCTCACAGGAAGCTTGAGACACTTGTTTGACCTGATCAGTATGATGAAGAATGAGAAAGACTGTGCCAGGGCGCCTGGGTGGCTCAGTCGTTAAGCGTCTGCCTTCGGCTCAGGTCATGATCCCAGAGTCCTGGGATCGAGTCCCACATCGGGCTCCCTGCTTGGCAGGAAGCCTGCTTCTCCCTCTCCCACACCCCCTGCTTGTGTTCCTGTTCTCGCTATCTCTCTATCAAATAAATAAATAAATAAAATCTTTAAAAAAAAAAAAGGGTGCCTGGGTGGCTCAGTTGGTTGAGCAACTGACTTCGGCTCAGGTCATGATCCTAGAGTCACTGGATCAAGTCCCGCATTGGGCTCCCTGCTCGGCAGGGAGTCTGTTTCTCCCTCTGACCTTCTTCCCTCTTATGCTCTCTACCATTCTCTCTCTCTCAATAAATAAATAAAAATCTTAAAAAAAAAAAAAGGAAGAAAAAAGAAAGAAAGACTGTGCCATCCAGGTGGGGGGGTAAGGACAAGTATGTGTGGGAGGCAGGAGACCAAGGGACAGAGAGGCCAATGGGCAGACTAGGAAGGCAGAAGGCGCCCATTTTCCCCAACTTGATGCACTGACTCCTAGAGGCAGGTGTGTTCTGTGGTGAAGAATAGACTGAAAGTCCTGTAATCGGAATCCTACAAGCTGTTCTGAGGCCGGGAGCACCAAGCGAACTGCTTTTAGGTTGTATTTCCGGGCTGGCCAGGTGAGACACACACACGAGGGTCCTGAAAGCTGCAAGGCTCAGTGGAAAGAATGGGACACAGGATCTCCCGCAGATGAAGGGAAAGGATGAACACAAGAGTCCTGACAACAAAGAAGACTGGAGGTGACTTTTGTGAGAACACCCGGAACAGTGACAGCATCCCTCTGTATGTGTGTATCACTTCACGTCAACTTTTTTTTTAGTACTGTTTTCACTTTTTAATAAAAATTTTAAAAAGTTTAAAAAAAATTATATCCCTTTGAAATGTGCCATGCATTTAAATCAATAATCTAGTTTTGGCAAATCACTAAATTTTTCAATAAACCCTCTACTCAGCTGCTCAGTTTACCTTTGTTCTATTAGGCATCTAACAGTGTCACATGTACAGAGACAGAGGGATCTTTTAAACAGCTGCTTGATTCACATCACCAGGATGAAAGCGAATTTGAACTGGTGTATCCTAAGAGGGAACAGATAATGAAACACTTGCCAATGAACGAATTTATCAGTTTTTCTATTTTTCATTTTTTCCTTAAGAAATATTAACTTATTAGTGTAAGCAAGACTTTGAAACTTGTGCTACTTATGTTAAAATATTAATCTAAGACGGATCCTATTAGGAAATACAGTAATTCTCTTAACCTTATGCAATTCCAGGCCATTATCTCTTACTGTCAGGCAGTTTTAACAGTGACTGCAACTGCCTCCTAACTAGTCTCCCCACGCTAGTTTATGCAACACTCCAATTTATTTTCCACACTGCCTCCAACAAGCAACCTTTCAAACTGCAAATTTGATCCTGTTACTCCCCTGGGTAAAGACTTTCAAAGACTTCTGGATAAAGTCCAAAAGCTTTTATTCTGGCTTACATGGACTTTTGTGATTTTACTCTTGCTTACATCTCTGGCCTTGCTTCTTGGTATCCTTCTTTCTCACTCTCTAAGTCCTGGGTTACTGACCTTTTTTTTTTTCTGTCTCTGAAAGCACTGGCCTTTCTCTTCTGGGCCTCCACACAAACCATTTCTCCTATGTGAACACTTTTCTGTCTGCTCCCTCCCCATCCCATTCCGAGCAAACTTCAGTATCATTTCCTCCAGGAAGATTTCCCTGACCTTATAATCCCCAACCCAACCCAAACAAACACACATGCGTCAAGGGCATCATCTCATTCATATGCTCTCCAATAGCACCTGCATTTGCCCATCAAAGCACATAATACACTGTACTGAAGCTGCTTATTTGTCTTTCTCCCCTCTCTGCCCCTCAGATCATAAGCTTCATGTGAATAAAACCCTCTTGCATTCCACAAACCATAGCAATTCCATGATGCTGAAGTACTGCTTGACAAAACAGATGGCTGAAATTTTTTTAGTAAACACTGAAATAAATAATAAATCACACCAGTTGAGGGTGGAAGAAGATGGCATTGGGGAAGTAGTATGTGAGTTGGGACTCAGGCATGGGTAGGTCTTGGACAAGAAAAGAAGAGGAAAGTCTTTCCCACACAAAGGAACTACATAAGCAGAGGCAAGAAAACATGCTTCAAAGTCATACATGAAGGGAAACAGGGTGCCTGGGTGGCTCAGCTGGTTGAGCGACTGCCTTCGGCTCAGGTCATGATCCTGGAGTCCCAGAATCGAGTCCCACATCGGGCTCCCTGCTGAGCGGGGAGTCTGCTTCTCCCTCTGACCCTCCCCCCTCTTATGCTCCCTCTATCTCATTCTCTCTCTCAAATGGATAAATAAAATATTTTAAAAAATAAATAAATAAAATAAAATAAAATTGGAAAGATGGATTACAAAGCCACATATTTTAATTAGGTACAATAATTTTTGCAACTTTATTAAAACAAGAGCCAAAAATGTTACCAATTAAACTCTGAAATGGGGGCCCCCGGGTGGTGCAGTTGATTACGTGTCCGAGTCTTTGGTTTCAGCTCAGGTCATGATCTGAGTCTTGAGATCAAGCCCCACATCAGGATCCCAGCTCAGTGAGGAGTCTGCTAAAGTTTCTCTCCCCCTCTCCTCTGCCCCTCCCTGTGCTCTGTCTCTCTAAAAATAAATAAATAAATCTAAAAAAACTGAACAAACTCTGAAATGGACTAATAGTTTCTAAATAAATGTAACAATTGAAATACTTCCTATACATGGTGCCAGACCTGAAGCATTTTTTTACCTTGTACTTTTTCAGAGTATCCAGATCGTGAGCAGCATCTTGTGACCCTATAAGAAATAAATCATATCACCTTGAACATAAAAGTAATCATCCTAATGTTTTAATCTAATTTTTGTAGCAATTCTATTAGTTATTTGTTTATTTAAAAAATACAACTTGGAAGGACCTCAATCCAACCTTCTAAAAGACAATTTAGAAATATTCATTAAAAAATGTTCATCTTGTGGGGGGCCCATATGGCTCAGTTGGTTAAGTGTCTGCCTTCAGCTCAGGTCATGATCCTGGGGTCCTAGGATAGAACCCCACATCATCAGGCTCCCTACTCAGTAGGGAATCTGCTTCTCCCTCTCCCTCTTCCTTTGTCCCCCACCCCCAGCTCATGCTCTTTCTCTCTTGTGTTCTCACTCTCAAATAAATAAAATCTTTAAAAAAAAAAAATCATCTTGTGTATATATCTTGTCCTCTGAAATCCCACTTCCAGCAATTTGTCTTAAAACTCCTGGGTGTTGCAAAGATTAGCTATCAGGATGTTCACTGTAGTACTGTTTATAATA
The DNA here is from genome assembly GCF_003265705.2 of Callorhinus ursinus. Lineage (NCBI taxonomy): Eukaryota > Metazoa > Chordata > Mammalia > Carnivora > Otariidae > Callorhinus > Callorhinus ursinus. Next base: position 48,413,755 of record NW_027397064.1, read on the forward strand.
CAAAAAAACCCAAAACAAATAAAAACAACCAAAAGCCTAACCATAGGGGTTGGGTTAAATAAAATGATACATTTATGTAGTGAAATATATACACCCATTAAAATGAGAATGCAGAGGTACCTGGCTGGCTCAGTGGGTAGAGGATGTGACTCGATCTCAGAGTCATGGCTTTGAGCCCCACATTGGGGGTAGAGTTTACTTAAACAAAACAATGAGAATGCAGAAGAATATTTATGGCAGGGAAATATATTCTCAATATATTAGGCAATGATACCATTAGGTTACAAAATACCATCGTCCATTTTTATAAAAACAAAAATATGTATATGCCTAAAAATGGACAGGAAGTATATAGAACAAAATGTTTACAGTGGGATTACAGGTAGCTTTTTTTTTAATGTTCATTTGTATTTTTTACAATAAATATCTATTTTTTTTTGTAACTTAAATAAGGGTATTAAAAAAACCACCCACAAAATAACTCAGTGCCATTTGGTTTGGGAATACCCAATAGCTTAGAGCAAACACTGTTGGTCTATGAATTCTATCCACGTTCCGTGTACCAACAGGGCTATCCCCTTTTAACGTTTCTTCCTGTCAAAGTTGGCTCTCCAGATCCACCAAACTTGGAAAATGACTCTAGCTAATATGCAAGTCCAAACAGGAGATAACCATTTAAAATAAAGTGAGTTAAACAATTGAAAAAATAGGGCATTTATTATTTAAAGATCTCAAGTATTTTACTTTCCTAAATTAGGATCCATTTCCATGCACGATGTTTTTCTTACCTCACCTATCTAGGGGATCTGCCAGCTTCTATTACGTGATTTTAGGTAGCTGAAAAGCCAGCAGGTACACTGGTTGGTCAATATTCGCCTAGTAATCTGAAACTTACAGATTCCTTACTGAGCCTACATTTAACTTTATTCCTAAAAGTTAGCCTATCAAAATATTATTATCTGTTAAAAGCTGGATGGTGGATATGTAGATGTCTGTCATATTATTGTCTGTAATCATCTATACCTTTGAAATACTTCATAATTAAAAAGTAATTTCTCAGTTTTCTGCAGGAAGTTCTAACCATCTCCAGGGGGGAAATGGCTTCAAATAAATTAAATGCAAATCATTTTTTAAATAAATAATAATTAATTCTACTCTACTTAGGTCTTAAAATAGCAAAAAAAAAAAAAAAAAAAGAAAAGAAAAGAAACATGCATGAATGAAATTCTTTCTTTTAACCCTAGATTGCCATTATTATATTTATCAAGGCTGGATACTTCGATCATTTCCATTAAACACACACACACACACCAAACACAACAGGTTGATTATATTTCAGAATTGGCTGGTACATTTTGAAAGTCACTTCCAGAATATGAACTCTATTGAAATAAATTTAGTATCCTTTAGACCAAATAAAATGTTAACTTGTATGCTCTGCCTTTTCAAATAAGAAAATTATGAGTGTTAATAGGTGGGGAAATAATTTTAGTCAGCATAAATGGATTTCAGGTAATTGGCTTGTATGTTTCATTTAATACTTGGTAGTATTACAGTTCAAGTTAATTCTCTCTAAATTCTAGATATAATCATCAGCTTTTCTCCAATTTTAAGTGGCTGCTTTGTGTTACAGTCCTGTGTTAAACGTTTATTGGAAAGACACATTACTAAAAGTAACACTGTATATTGTATATCATGACAATGTGTTATTTTTAAAAATGATTTTTTTTTAAAGATTTTATTTATTTATTTGACAAGAGAGAGAGACAGCATGCATGCACAAGCACAAGCAGGGGGAACAGCAGAGGGAAAGGGAGAAGCAGGCTCCCCACAGAGCAGGGAGCCCTATGTGGAACTTGGTTCTGTGACTGGTCCTGAGCGGAAGGCCGACCTTAACTGACTGAGCCACCCAGGCACCCCAACAATGTATTATTTAAACTTTTATTTTGAAAAAGTAGAATGTTATCCTTTTATAAACTATCTTAATTGAGATTTAAAAACAAATATCAGTTTTAAGAATTTTATAATTTTAACAGGGGCTACATGAATCATAGTTGTGTTAAAACTCATAGAACTAAATACCAAGTCAACTTTACTGTATGAATAGTTTTGAAAATGATTAAAAAGTTGATGAATAGGGAAACAGTTAAACAAAGAGGGCTAAGAATAACAATTTACAGTTATTTTTACATCAATACTTACAAGCCACTAATACTCATTATTTGGCCAAGGATTATTATGGAAATATAAAGATGAGGTATTTTCAGTATTTTGCCATCATAATATATGTATCATAAAAAATAGCTACATAAGATCTCCAGAATCCTGTTTAAAAGATTCTTTTTATGCAAATACTAATTATTGTATAAATTCTGATGTAGTATGTCTTAATTTATAAATCACTATTTTCATCATCACAAAAACCAAAAGCATTACTGAAATGGGAAATAAATGATATTTGAAAGAGAAATGTTTTATTTGAGAAAATTGGTAGGAGTGAACATTCATAAATAAATAAAAACAGGAGCATAAATTACTATGACGATGAGGTAACAATATTTGTGGAAGAACTGCACAAAATAAAGAGCTATACAAATTTAATGTATTATCACCTCCCATCTCCATATCCCTGTAAAAGATCCCAAGATTTTCACTTAGAATTGAAGAGAAGATCTCAAATGTCACCATTTGGGACTTCTTAACAAAATATATATATATATATAAAGTTTACATATATATTAAAAAAGTTTATATATATATAAACAAATAACACATGTACCTTTCAACTACCCAAGAGAAATGGAATTTTCTACTTTTACAAAGTTGGTTTTAAGAAAAGTCCTAGTGATTTTGCTGTAAAAATGTAATTTTCAAAGCCTAGGACAAAAATGCTAAGATCTTTTTATCAACCTGTTAGATAGTTCAAGGGCCTATGTAAGATTTTTGAAATGCAGAAGCTGGTTTGAATGTATGAGCTAACCGAAAAAGATTACAGTTTTACAGCTTCATTTTCTTTATTCCCTACCAAAAACAAATACTAATTTTAATAGTGCTAGGTGGGAGTTGTGTTGCTTTGAAGAGATGAAGAAAGCTCTTTGAAGCAACCTAGAAACAATCCCCCCATCTCCAGAAAGAAACTCAGTCTGGTCAGAAAGAACCCCTGCATCATTCATGTGGAAGAACTTAAGATGTAATCATCCATGGGTCCCTCGGAAATAAGGCACTTGTAACTAGGCAGAAAAAGGTCCATCTACCTCTCACAGGAAAGGAGGTTGTACCTGATAAAAATATCCCATTTCCTGGTCCAGAGAGGAGACCATATAAGGTCTAGTTTCAGAAGTCTCTCCCAGAACTCTCCCAGGATTCTGGGAAGGGTTCCAATGCCAATCTGAGAATACTACCTTGAACAGCTCACTTTGGATAAGTCTAGATAAAAAAAAAAAATCACAAGCAAAGTTCATGAGAGTGAAATGATATTTTAAAATTCTACCATAGAGGGCACCTGGGTGGCTCAGTTGGTTAAGCGACTGCCTTCCGCTCAGGTCATGATCCTGGAGTCCTGGGATCGAGTCCCACATCGGGCTCCCTGCTCAGCAGGGAGTCTGCTTCTCCCTCTGACCCTCCCCCCTCTCATGTGCTCTCTCTCTTTCATTCTCTCTCAAATAAATAAATAAAATCTTTAAAAAAATAAAATTCTACCATAGAATTTTAAACCATTATTACTACAAGGAAGCCAAATAAGTGAAAAAATGTGCCTGAGCATATTTTCTTTCCTAGAAATGGTGCGCAAGTCCTGGGTCAACCTTTCAGACTAGCTAAATGGTCCCTTGATTTTGCACTGGGCTTCAGGAACTAGTTGGAGATATTTATTTGAAGTGAAAGACAGCTCATGTAGCAATACATGTAATACATAATACAATAATAACTCATATGTAACTGCAATTAATTTGTTTCAAAAATTTTCACAACCTCAGGATAACCCTATGAGAGAAATAGATACCTTTACTTTAGTTTTACAGATGGTTTCTTGGAGGACCAGAGAGAACAAATGACTTATGCTAGTTCATCTAGTAAGGTAGAGCAGGACTGAAAACCTGGACTCCCTGAAGCAGCCTAAATGATAATGCAGAGCGGGAGTGGATCAGACTTGACCTTGATGCCCAGCTCTGTTATTTACTATTACCTTGGGCAAATTACTTAACTATTGTTAAATCCAGTTCCCATCTGTGAAATGGAGTTGATAAGAGAGTTTTTTAAAAAGGAGATGCTGCTATGTGTACTTCACAACAGGACCTGGCTATTTCTGACTCCCAGTTCCGTGTTCTTTCTACTCAAGAATGGCTTGGCTGCATAAATATTGGCAAATCATTAATCTTTCCAAGTCTTAATTTCTCTATTCACAAATGTAAAATAATTCAAATCTACTTGAACATACTAATTTTTTTTAAAGAATGCCATACCATATTCTTGCCAAGCTAACAAGTTTGTTACTTTTCATACTCTTCTTCATTTACTATTTGCGGACCACGCTTTATATAGGGAAACAATATTCTCCCTAATACAAGAAATCATAAAACTATCAAATTCATAACTATAAAATGAAAACACAATTTCTCCTTAACACTCCAAAAACAGGCACTTAGATGTGGCTATAAGAGGCATGCATTCCATGATTTGTAACAGCAGAGGAGGCAAACAAGCACTTGGCTATTTCAAGTACTAACTTTTCTATAACCTTAACCTTAAGTAGTAAGCTACTTACAGTTTTACCTAATAAAAGCATTCTTTCTAATTGGATGATTTTTAAGGCTATATCCATTTATAATCCAAGAAAATACAACATTAACATGCTATCCTCCGGAGAAGTAAAAAAAAAAAAAAAGGATGAAAGTTGTTCTAAAATCCAAATACCAGGTGCCATGTGCTACTGGAATCTATGCTTCTTACGGATATATTGGGGGCCAGATAATGGAAGTTCCAAATCTAAAAAAGGAAACATTTCAGCTTTTCAGCAGGATAGCTGATAGAACAGAATACATATTCGGGAAAAAACGAGAAATATGGCTAAAAGGAATCAATGAGTTAGTGCCAAATCGATGTACTCACCCAGGAGCAACCATGGCTTAATAACACCAACATGCAGGTCCAAGCTAAGGTCCTGCACATAACCACAACTACCCCCACTGCTCGGCTCTACTTCTTCCACGACATGAATTCTGGCATCTTTCCATGTTTCTATAATTTTCTTTCCAGTTAGCGTTGTCACCCTGGTGCATTGCTTCCTGAGATTATTCCGGGAGAACGCTTTAATTTCCTGGTTAAGGGAGTGCATTACATGAGCAGTGGCTAAGAACAAAGTACAATCAACTCTAGCCAAGACTGGAAAAGGCCGGAACTGCCCGTCCCTTAGCCCTCAGATTAAAAAAAAAAAAAAAATAGAGCCTCAGGGGTCCAATCCCCTCCAGGTGATAGCAGCCACACACCGGAGACAAAGACTTCCAGGTCCGTTTCCCCAGCACCACCAAGGAAGGCGAAGTTTGATTGGCCATTGAGAAACGAGCCCCGATTGGATGCTGTTTCTTCTTCCGGTCCGCTGAAAAGCTGCGTTAATTTCCTCTGGCTCAAGGAATCTGCTAAGAGTTTACTTTTGCTGTTTAAACCTAGCTTTATTATTCATGCAAAATGGGAAAATAGAAGACTTAATTGAGTCTTCTATTAAAGAGACGACTGGGATATTCCCTCGCTCTTTATATAAATGCAGTGATTTTCTGACTATGTTGGATTGGTGTCACTTGTTGTAGAGACCATAAACAACGGGTTGAAGGAGGTACGGCTGCTGCTTTTAGCGAGAAGGCGAGGTCGTCGTGCAAACCGTCCTACTGCGCAGAGCGTTTCTTGTACGCCTGTTTTAAGACTAACACAGCGGTGCTATCGATGTCAAAAATAACTTTAAGCTTATGTTTTGTACATTTTATGCTATCACTGCCAAAAGGGGCGTTTGCTGCATAAATACTGTTGTGTGAATTGTGAGATAAAGCCACAAAAATACTTTTAAGTTCCTGTATGCGGTTGAGACGAGCTTGGAACATGTTTTCTAATTTTTTTCCTGTTTTCGCCATCACTAGAGTCCTTTATGCAGTGAATATACGCTCTTTATAAGGCATTTCTTCAAGTCTTCCATACACAGTTTCAGAAAAACGGATACGCAAATTTGTAAGACAGATCAGTTACGGAATGATGATTCTGCTTACAGAAGAATGGTTTGTTTTGCAAAAGAAATCACAAGATTAAATAGAAATATTCCTCACCCCACTTTTAAATGGTCTTACACACAATGTTCATTTACACATGTATAAAGTGAGGAAGTTGTACTTAAGGAAAGCTTCTCCAACACTACATTATCAAAGTTTTTGTTGTTTTGAAGTTTTCTGATGTAGAATTAAAATAAACCAAATTTTTCTCTGTTGAACAGTGAGATATAAGCCCAGGCTATCTACAAAGTACTCTAAAATGAAAAACTGAGGAAATGATTCACACCATTTAAACAATCACAAATCAATTCTAACCACACATTATTCCATATGTTTATAATTCAACGATAAAAACTATCAACTATTGAGCACTTCCTACTTGCTGGGAACTGTGCTTGCAAGCAGTCTGTAGATTCTCAGGGCTATCCATCAGGTGCTTAATGATGCTTTACACACATTATCCCATTTGATTTCACCACAAGTCTATTATGAATATAGTATTATAATCATCTACATTTTACAACTGAGCAAACTCAGATGCAGAGAGAGCAAATAACAGATCTTACACTTCACAGCCTCTAAATTTATAACTACAAATAAAACCTAGATTTGTTTTAGGCCAATGCCTTAGCTCTTATTTTCTTTGATATAGTGCCCCACTCCCCCAAAATTATAGCTAACAAATATTTATTGAGTATTTGCTATGTGCCAGGCACTGTCACAGTCACTGGTGATAGAGCACTGAGTAAAAAATAAAAGTCCCCTCTTTCATGGAGCTTGTATCCAAGTGGAGGGAGCAGATGTACAGACAATAAATAAACATACAACGTTAGGTCCTGATTTAAGTGCTAAAATGAAAAATTAAGTGAAATAAGGGAACAGAGTGAAAGAGCAATGCACTATTTGCTATGTGTCGGTGAGAGAGGGCCCCTCCGATAAAGTGAAATTTGAGCAGAGATTTGAATAAAGTTCAAGAGCCAAGACCCTCCCAGCCATCTGGGAGAAGAGCTTTGCAGATGGAGGAAATAGCAAGTGCTGAAACAAAAGTGTACTGGTGGGAGGAAAGAAATGGAGATAGTCAAGAAACTTAACGGGAGGCTAATGTGGCTCTTGGGGGTAAGTGAAGGGAAGAGAGGTAAGAGATGAGGTCGACAGAAAAATGATAAAGATTTGGGTTTTATTCCGAGTGAGAGGGAGCCACCGGAGAGAAACAGGTAGAGAAGTGGTGAATCCTGTGTTGTGCTGCCTGGATGCTCCTTCAGTGAATACCCTTCGACAGTCCCTTTAGCAACTGCCTGGACAGCAGAGGGCTGCCTTGCCTTCGGTTGTGCCTTTCACAGGATAGACCACATCGATGACTGATTGGTGAGGAAGCATAAAAGCCTGGCCATCTTCGCTCAATTTGAAACAACTCTGAAGGACACTGTAGCTCTGAAGTCCAACATGTAGTTGGCCAAGCCTGTCATTGGACATGCATAACCTCTTGACTTCTCTGCCCAATCCTGATCCTTCCTTTCACTTCCACAAATGTCGATACCAAGGACAATCCTTAAAAAAGTCCTGCATGCCAGAACCCTACCTCAGTCTGCTTCCAGGGAAACCCAGTCGGTGACAAGTGACATGAAATTATGCTTATGCTGCAGAAGGATGTTTCTGGCTGCTGTGAGGAGAGGGCTAAAATGGAGGCAGGGAGATTTGTTAGGGGGCTACTGCAATGGTCCACATGGGAGAAGACAGTTGCTTGGGCTAGAATGGCAGCAGAAGGACAGGTAACAGGGAGTCAGATCCTAGATATATATGAGAACCAAGCCAAGAGGGTTTATTAGCAGATTAATATGGAGGAGATTAGGATAATTGCAAGGATTTTTGGCCTAAGAAACTAATGAGAAGATTTGCCATTTACCAAGAAAGAGGTGATGTGGAGATGAAAAGTTCAGTTTGGGACATGTTAAATTTAATATGCCTATTAATCAACCAAATAGATATGTCCAGTGCACAGCTGCACATAAGAATCTGGACTTCATAGAAAGGATCCCTGCAGAAGTGTAAGTTTTGGAGTAATCAGCTTAAAGATGCCTTTTAAAGCCGTGAGACTAAATATGATGATCTAGCAGTGAAAACTGATAGAGAAGCCTGGTGTATGCCTTCATTTGGGGGCAAAGAAGATGAGGAGGATCCAGCAAAGGAGACTAAGAAGGAGAGATCCAAAAGATAGGAGGGAAAAGGGAGGGAGAAGTCAGAGAGTACAAATGAAGAAAGTGTTTCAAGGAGGACAGTGTGATCAACTGTCACACGTTGCTGATAGCGTTGATTAAGATGAAGACTGAGCACTATTACTGGATTTAAAGGCCTCCTCAGCAGGAACAGATGCTATGTCCCAGCACTATATGAATAATATCTGATTCAATCCTCATGACAACCCAATGAGGTAGATAATATCTACCACATTTTTAAAGAAAATTACATTTACTTTGGAACTTAAGGACCTACCTAGCCTTTGGTCACAGAGTTTCAGTTTGTTTGTAAGATTCTAATAACAAGGATGAATACAGGTCCATCTTACTCCAAAGCCCATGCTCTTTGCACCACATCACTCTGTAGAGGATGGGTAGAATTTTTGGTTACGCATTGATAGCTCTGGTCCCTGCTGATTATACTGTAATACTAACATGCCTGCAGTAGCACTGGACACCCAAACACTGATACTATTCACGGACTCTACCCAACTCAACAGGTCATTTTACAGAACAACAACCAACGTCCAGAGAAATAAACTGATCTTTCTAATGGCACATCGCTTGTGATCCCAGGTCTCTTCACTCAATAGCTAATGCTTGTTCTACTTCACCATATGGTTTTCCAAAAAGTCCTTTAAGGGCAAAACTCACACTTAAGAGCTCACATAGCTAGCCTGGATGCAGAGGGATTGGGAGAAACTCCACTCTTTCGGGACTGGAGTGCTGGCAGACGACATAGAAGAGGCAAAATGTTATGAGACCCAGGCCAGAGGGAGAAGGCAGCATTTCATCCAGGGAGGAAGCATTGCATTTGTTGGGACAAGATTGGTAAGGAATTTTCCTGAAAGAGGGGTCACATCCTTCCAGGGGCTAAGGGGCAAAAGGGAAAGTGTGAAGTGAATACACCCTGGAATATGTTCCCATGCCCCCTGTATAATTTCCCCCTTCTAACAGATTTAGAGTATTTATGCCAAGCGCTGTACTAGGTATTTTCCAAGTATTATCTTCAGTCCTCACAAAAATCCCGCTTTTAGATAAAGTAATTAAAATGCAAAGAACTGCTAAGCATCTAGTATTCAATCTCAGGTCTGTTGGATCCCAGTGCCCACTTTCATCCCGCTACATAACACATTTGGGCATATTACATAATAAAATCATTGTGGGAATATGTAATCTTAATTCAGATATGACTTACATGGGTAAAAACATTGATAAATAATAAAAAAGCTACTTTGCATTACAATGTAGGGCTTGAGTTAATTGCCTCAATTCTGCACTTCACTGAGAATGTGCAGACGTAAGCTGAAATAAATACAGAGAAACACCAAACTTCTCTCATGATTATAGCACTTTTCCCTTTGCAAGCTTTTTAAAGATATTTTTAAAAAATCAGTTCAATTAAAACAAGTTTGAATGCAAATTTTCTTTATGGATACAATGCCTATTATATGAATTTGTTACTGGAGCATTTTGATTACATAACATCTTTTGTTTATATATGCATGGCTATAATGATAATACAATAGTTGAGGATCTCACATGGCCCAAAACAAGTGAAATCTTTTCAAAGCCCGGAGGAAGAGAGTTTAGAATATAATTTAGAAATTTAGAGTTCAGGTCTTTGTAATATACATTTTTTTCTATCATCTTAAATTTATTTTTGTACATTTGTATTTGTTGACGACATAGACAGAAATATAGACTATCACATTTCTGTACACTTTTGTAAAAGTCTTTTCAGTACTTGAACTCTGCCTACATTATATGGAAATAATCGGTCACTATTTTAATAACTTCTTTTTTAATTTAAATGCAATTAATTAACATAATGTATTATTTGTTTCACGGGTACAGGTCTGTGATTCATCAATTTCTTTGTAATATACATTTTTTTAAAAGTAGGCTTCACATACTTGTCTAATTCTTTTTCATCTTTTTTATCTCCCCTCAAAAAACAAATGGTTTTTGTTTTAATTTTTGAAATCAGTAACATGCTAGGAATGTGGGTTATCTTTATTGCAGCCACTTTTGTGGTTCAAAACCGTATTACTAGGAAACAAATCAACGAACAAGCCCTTATGGCATATCTGCAATGAGCCTAATACTTCTTCAAGGGCTGTAAAAGTAAAAAAAAAAAAAAAAAATTGGAATTTGATTGCAATTTAAGATACTAATGAATACACACTGTTATTTTGTGTACCACCAGGAGAGAATAAAATCTGCCAGTTAAACTTTTATAATGTTTAAGATGTCAACTTTATTATAAGATGCTTCTTGACTTTGAGGAAGTTAATAGTATGAAAAAAATGTGCATTTTAGAGTTGATAAAATTCAACAAATACAAATAGATCTTGGTTTCCAAGAGGTTAGAATTCCATTTTTTTTTTTATAATTATGGGTTTTTTTTTTTTAAAGATTTTATTTATTTATTTGACAGAGAGAGACACAGCGAGAGAGGGAACACAAGCAGGGGGAGTGGGAGAGGGAGAAGCAGGCCTCCCGCCGAGCAGGGAGCCCGATGCGGGGCTCGATCCCAGGGCCCCGGGATCATGACCTGAGCCGAAGGCAGACGCCCAACGACTGAGCCACCCAGGCACCCCTAGAATTCCATTTTTGAGGAGAGTAATCAACTGAGAAAAAATGAATCACAGAATAGGAAAAACAGTATTTGCAAAAATATAGAAGTAAAAAATAATAATTCATGTTGTGGAGAAACTTCCTAGCTTTAAAGAAGGATGCATGTTGGGAATAAAATTTACACAGTATGGTAAGTTTAGGTTATGTAAGTTTCAAAAGCCAGTTGGAAATGTTTGGGCTTATAGTGTTTATGAGCAATAGAAGTGACATGATAAGAAATATTTTATTATACAGGCTGAAGAAAATTATCAGAGGACCGATTAGAAAACTAAAGCAATAATCCACGTATAGGGACACGATAACTGGGATTATGTTGATAATAAGAACTGTTCCCATAAGAACTGATGACTTAAAAGGCACTTTTAAAAATAAGTGAAAGATATTGAAAGAATGAATATAGAGATTAAACAAAGAGGTTCATCAAACATGCTATGAAAGTTTAAAGCTAGGGAAACTTGGATACTAGTCTTATAAGGGTTATGAGTTACAGTTTTATCAAGTGTTGAGGAACCCAATTTATTTATTTAATACCTGCCATTTTGTAAACCTTCAATAAATTTTCACAGATGGATAAATGAGTGAGTAAAGCCAGGACATCCGAGTTTCACTGAGGCCATTCACATAGAAGTGATGGTTCAGTGAGAAAACATGAATTTCTCAAAAGATCCAGATCCAGTTTAGAGAAAGCTCAGTCAAGGACAATGCCCAGGGAACAAATTTTGGAGGCCTGAAAAGCAACTGAAACATAAAAAGAAACCAGATAAGGAGAAGTTACGAAAGCCAGTAGAAAATATGGGCTGTGTAATCAAAGGTTAAACAGAGTTGAAAACAAAAAGTTGTCCAACGGTATAAAAAGTTACAGAAAGGCCAAGGTACAGAGAACCAACAAAAGAAAATTTGGCATGATAAAATGAGATCAGCTGGTGATTTTTCATGGAATGGCGTCATCAGGGTGGTAGGGACAGATGTCAAATTAGAGGGGTTGAAGGGATTTGATGGACTAGAAGCAAAGGCAGATGTAGGTCATGCTTGAAAGTACTAGATTGTCAATGACAGAAAATTCCCCTTCCATGGTGTCATCCTCAAGTAATGTTAACCTCTCCACTTTCTGTCATGAATTTATCTTCCTTTAAACTTATTTAATTACATTATATATAAAATATGTATACATTGGAGATCCATAATTACATTATATATAATTATACATATTTTTAAAATTTTTTATTTATTTATTTTAGAGAGAGAGAGCGCAAGCAGGGGGAGGGGAGAGGGAGAGAGAGAATCTCAAGCAGACTCTGCACTGAGCAGGGAGCCTGATGCAGAGCTTGATCCCAGGACCCCGAGATCATGACCTGAGCTGAAATCAGGAGTCGATGCCTAACTGACTGAGCCACTCAGATGCCCCTATAATTATACCTATTATGTATATATGTATTATATATATTATATATATTAATATAACATTATATTTTTATTTAAAATGATAGAAATGGAGAAGAGAACTGTGAATAAATTATTTAAAAAATTAGGAATAATATGGATAATGTTAACTAAATTAATTAAAGCCTAGGATATTAAAAAATACTAGGGAGTATATCCTGAAGTTTATAAAAAGTAATTTTATGTCAACCCAACCCACACATGGTGGGGGCACCTGGGTGGCTCAGTCAGTTAAGCATCTGCCTTAGGTTCAGATCATGATTCCAGGGTCCTAGGATCGAGCCCCACATCAGGTTCTCTGCTCAGCGGGGAGCCTGCTTCTCCCTCTCCCTCTGCCTGCTGCTCCCCCTGCTTGTGCTCTCTCTCTGTGTCAAATAAATAAAATCTTAAAAAAAAAACCAAACCATGGTGGATAGTAATGTTAACTGAATATGTTGTCTAAAGTACTGGAATAAGCAAACAACAGAATAATGGTCAAGAAGTTTAGAAAATGTTTGGATAATACATCAACTGATCTAATACACTAAGGGAACCATCTATATTTCTGGATTTTAGATGGATGAATTAGAAAGCCATAGTGCTTTCCTTCAAAATGTGTCTCTGTGTCATGGGTGGAATAGGTAATGGGGATTAAAGAGTACATTTATCATGATGAGCACTGAGTAATGCATAGAATTCTTGAATCACTATGTTGTATGCCTGAAGCTAATATGACACTCTATGCTAACTATACCAGAATTAAAATTAAAAATCTAAAAAACGTGTCTTAGTGTCAACATTCAGCTGGATGACCACTTGGTCCAGTGCAATATGAAATTTCTTCTATTTTTATCTTCAATCTTCTCAATTGAGTCAGGAGTTCTTAGTAACTTTTGTTTCTCTGGAAATACTCCTAAAGAACTATATACTTACCTGGAAATATCTCTAAAAATATCCTATGAGGATGAATAGTAAAAGCTAGAACCACTAGAGCTAAGCATATAGAAGAAAGCACTCATTCTTTTCAAAAATTGGTTATTTAAGTGCTCATGGTGGCAGCACATACACTAAAATTGGAATGATACAGAGAAGATTAGCATGGTCCCCGTGCAAGGATGACATGCACATTTGTGAAGCATTTCATATTTATAAAAAATGGTTATTTAAAACTCAATTAATTTGGGATGAGACTATGTAGGGTGAAAGGATTTTTTTCTGCTGAGAGGTCACTCATTTGATGATAGCTAAGTCTTTTACTTCCTGATGTTTAGATTTAAAAGACCAAGATTGAAAAACTTCAGATTTTAAAGATTTAGATTTACATACATTGATAAATAAGTATTTAGCATGAAGAAAGTAAGGCATATTGGATCAATGAATTTAGGAAAAAATTGCAAATTTCACAACTCTTCCCATGCTAAAATTCTAGGAAGCAGACTGCAAGAATAATGAAGTGAAAGTCAGGGAATAAAGGTTATATTAGATTTTTTTGCTGATCTCAGTTTTGGATTTTGTTAATTTTTCAAAGGAAGAATATACCCCAGCTCTAAAACTACAAGATGCCTCAGTTTGAAAAAAGCAGCAAATAATGAGAAACTTTACACGACTATTTTTTATGGAAAGACTGCAAAAGATGATGTGCTGTTCTATAGTTGCACTATACAACTTTTGTGTACTCTTAGCAAGAATAGAGTACTTGTCTACTAATCAAATATGTTAAAATTGCTGTCTTGGGGGAAAAGAGCAAAAACATATTTTGGTTTTGTTTACTTAATGTATATTTCTTGTGTTTCTATAGGACAAATAAAGTTTCATGGCTTCATTAAAATATGCTTTTAAATACATTTGCACTAATTAGTCTAAGAAATTTAACTATGCTGCATAAGAAAATATTTCATTTTACATAAGAAAGAGCCCTACAGTGCTTCAAAGCTAAATGTGGCTAAATCATCATGTATTCAATGTTTGAATGTTCAAGGAAGCCTTATTATTCTAGTTCTAGTCATTCTTACACTACTGAATTTAGGACCTCATATTGTACCCTATTCACAAAGAAACCTTTGAAGTTTCTAAGAAAAGTATAAAAAAAATCAAATTATGGAGAAAAAAGTTTTCTTATTGGCTAATGGAATTTATTTAAAATGATGGAGGAAGGAGGTTTATAAATCAAACAGAATTAGCTGTATGTTATTGAGTACTGAAGCTGCGTGATGGCTACTTGGGAGGGGGGTAAATTTTACTATCCTTTCTCCTGTTTGAAAAATTGAAAATATCCATTACTGAAAAGTAAACAAATAAGTAAAATAAATAAAAAGTTAACTTTTATGAGAACACATACCTTTGTGGGCAGCCTGGGTGACTTAGTCAGTTAAGTGTCTAAGCCTTGATTTTGGCTCAGGTCATGATCTCAGGGTCATGAGATTGAGCCGCATGTCAGGCTCCACAATGGGTGTGGAGCCTGCTTAAGATTCTGTCTCTCCCTCTCCCTTTGCCCCTCCCCTGTTTTTTCTCTCTCTCTCTCTGAAAAAAAAAAAAAAAAATATATATATATATATATATATATCTTTGTGACCTCCTGAAATTGGCCCGTGTCTGGGAATTTAAGCATCTTAAAAATTTTATTTATTGAGGGGTGCCTGGGTGGCTCAGTTGTTAAGCATGTGCCTTTGGCTCAGGTCATGATCCCGGGGTCCTGGGATCAAGCCCTGCATCGGGCTCCCTGCTCAGGGGGAAGCCTGCTTCTCCCTTTCCCACTCCCCCTGCTTGTATTCCCTCTCTCACTGTCTCTCTCTCTGTCAAATAAATAAATAAAATCTTTAAAAAATTTTTTTATTTATTGAAGAAAAAGCAAAAGCAAAAGAAGAAAAGGAAACAAATGAAAAAAAGAAAGAGAAGCAGGGAGGGAAAGACTAGCCAGAAAACTATGCCATAATATTATTACTATTATTATTAATAACTAATTATTATTAATATTAATAATATACTAGTATTAATATTACATAATGCTTTGGAAAAAACAACTCAATAACTTGTTAATAATATACTCTGGGTTTTTTTTACTTTCTTATTTTTTAAAATATATTTGATTTATTTTTTTAAGTAAGCTCTATGTCCAAGGTGGGGCTTGAACTCATGACCCCAAGATCAAGAATCACATGCTCTACTGACTGAGCCAGCCAGGCACCCCATCATACTTCCTTATTTTTGCATTTCTACTTTAAAGAGGCGTGACATCTAAGAAGTATTGTCCTCATTATTTGTTTTACAAGTTAAGCATGTTATTAGTCTTTAAGCTTGATTCAGACTACTGTCACAATGTTTTTTTTTTAATTTTTTAAAATTTTATTTTATGGGGCACCTGGGTGGCTCAGCTGTAAAGCGTCTGCCTTCGGGTCAGGTCATAATCCCGGGGTCCTGGGATTGAGCCCCGCATTGGGCTCCCTGCTCGGTGGGAAGCCTGCTTCTCCCTCTCACTGCCCCCTGCTTGTGTTCCCTCTCTCACTGTGTCTCTCTCTGTCAAATAAATAAAATAAAAAATCTAAAAAATAAATAAATAAATAAATAAAATAAAATTTTATTTTATTTTATTATGTTATGTTAATCGCCATACATTACATCATTAGTTTTTGATGTAATGTTCCATGATTCATTGTTTGCGTATAACACCCAGTGCTCCATGCAGAATGTGCCCTCTTTAATACCCATCACCAGGCTAACCCATCCCCCCACCCCCTCCCCTCTAGAACCCTCAGTTTGTTTCTCAGAGTCCATAGTCTCTCACGGTTCGTCTCCCCCTCCGATTTTCCCCCCTTCATT